>NC_086452.1:313872370-314190941 GCF_028390025.1 Pseudophryne corroboree
AAGCCGGGTACTCGTCAAGGGACATACGTGTAAGTGACATATACGGTGGCCAGGGAGGCATCCCTGGTTAAATAATATTTGAGCATTAGAGTATAGCGGACCATAAGGTAACAAGACCAGGAGGTCATAAGGTAACAAGACCAGGAGGTCATAAGGTAACAAGACCAGGAGGTCGTAAGGTAAAAGGTCCGCTATAAAAGTCCAGTGGCACAACGCCTGGGGTGTTGGTGCAGAACCCATATAGGCCATACAAGCTCTTGCTGAAGGAATCGCGGCCGGAAACATCGATTCCATTGGTCTTTCAGTACATGACAAGTAGTGCTCGTGTACTGAACGATTGGACCGCACGTAATTGTGTGCAGTAGTTAGTGATCTGACCTAATACCATTAGAGTAAAGTGGTCACAAACGCTATTTGTACATTCTGACGTGATTTGTGTAATTTTTTATTTTTGGAAGGGAAGTTCGCTGGTCACTCAGGAACTATCTAACAACCCCACCTTTACTGGAAAGAGTAAGTGTCCTGCGGGTAACCCTCATATGTTCCAGTAAACTGAAGGTTCCATAGGGGCCCTGTATCGAGTACGCCAGCACCACGTCGGTGTGATCAGGTCGTATTGGTCGAGGTGGGCGAGTGAGTGGGGTACTCGGTAAACCGCCACCGCCGGCCTACTGTGGAGTAATTTGGTTGTCTGAAAAGGCTTGCTGAAAACCTTGATACAGAGATCCAAGGAGGACTAAGCAACACCTGCAGACTATGGGGGCCAGTTGCTCAGGTAGGGGGCGATCAACCCTGGTTCAGGTTGATTCTGTGAACCGACCAGTTGGGTCGGCACGATATGTAATGTGTGAAAAATATGGAATTCACACCGAATCTTTATGTGATGAATGGGAGAGAATGACTGTACAAGACAGGGACAAATTCCCAAGAATAGGTAGCTTCAGTCCAGAAGTGTTACAAAATTTAAGGAGGAGGATATGTCTCGTAAAATCAGCAAAGAGACGAATTCAGCATCATGATTATTTACAGTTATGGCACCAGGAAGGTGAGATACAGAGAGGTTTGGCTCTGGCGGCAGGATCTGGGGCAGTCAGGAAGTTGATTGCCACAGCTCCTCCCCCACCATACATTGCAGGAGAAAAGTTGATTGCGGAGAGAAACGCACTGGGTTGTAAAACACAAACTCTTAGTAACACTGTAAATGTTAATGATGTTAACCAAATAACTCATGCAAGTATTAACCCGTGCAAGATGTACCCTGTTTTGAACCTTCCTCAGGAGTGTGATCAAGAAGACGATTCAGCAACAATTTCAGCTCTCTCTCTTGCAGCCACCATAGCAGAGACCACAGTAGGCACAGCGACACCCACGAGATTAGTGAAAGCCCCTAGCGGAGGGATAGGTGAGGTCGTGTCAACGGGTAAGTACGGCACCATGCACTACACTGAAACAATTGTACCACAACAAGCTGTAGAATCTACACAGGAAGAGGCTGTTAGAATTGCTCCTGTAAGGGTAATAGCAGTCCCCAATGGAAAAACAGATGTCTCTGGAGCCACTCCCATAAGGAACATTGCCATGTACACTCCATTTTCCAGAATGGAATTAAGAACAATAGTGTCCGAATTTCCTGACCCCAGGAAGGATTTAGTGGCTAGCCAAAAATACATCAGGGATTTAGGTAACACGGTAGAACCCAACAACAAGGATTGGCAGATACTGCTAAGAGCTTGTTTACCTTCCAATGTTGATGCAACTCAGTTTTTAGCTGATTGTGCATTGGATAAAGATGTACCGCTTACAGACGTGTACAACAAGGATAATGTAAAAAGGATAAATTTACAGCTAAAAGAGTATTTCCCAGCCGTTGTTAAATGGAATAAAATATTTTCCATTAAGCAAAAGGAGTCCGAAACGGCAACAGAATATTTTCACCGGGCACTATTAGAAATGGCAAAGTACACTGGTATAGAAGACATTAAGACCAACCCAAACCATCGAGAAGTAGCAGTATCTGTACTGATGGATGGTTTGAAAGAAACATTAAAAGCTAGGGTACAGACCACGCAGCCATGTTGGCGAGGTCTGTCAGTGTCCACCTTGAGAGAGGCTGCTATTGATCACGACAGAAATATCACTAGGCACAGGGAGTCGCAAAGTGATAAGTTGATGTCCGTAAGTATACAGGCGCTGACCACAAGGCAGCCTGCGTATGTACCACCGAATCCTGTGGGTAAGGCAAGTGTAATAACATGTTTTTCTTGTAACAGACCGGGACACTTTGCACGAGAATGTAGAACAAAGAATGTACAAAGGTCTTTTCAACCCCCTAGACAACAACACAACACACGACATTGGGAGCAGGGTCCACAGAGGCGGAGTTTTGAGCCACATACAGGGGAAACAAAAAGATATCCCCCAAACAGAGACTGGCATGCCTCTGGTAGTTCCCAGCTAACTCCTTCACAAGTAGTTGCTGCCAGCGGGATTCAGGGAGGTCAGCATACCCAATAGGGGTGTGGCCATACCTGTAATCTGCAGCCAGTTAAGTTGATTGCTAGTCTTGGAAACGAACCAGAAATTGCAATCAATGTAGCTGGTAAAACTTTAAACTTTCTTGTAGACACAGGGGCGGCCAAGTCAGTGATAAATTCGACAGTGGGCATGAGAACCACTGGTAGGACAATTCCAGCCATGGGAGTAACAGGAGTAGTCCAGCACTACCCTGTTAGCAAACCAGCCGAGATTACAATAGGGCCTTTGCATACCAAGCATTCCTTTTTGCAGGCTGCATCTGCACCAACTAATCTCCTGGGAAGAGACTTACTATGTAAAATGGGTTGCGTCATTTATTGTACTCCTGAAGGTGTATTCTTGGACATCCCTGAGAATCACGCTCAGGAAGTACGAGACATGTTAGACTCCCCATCAAAATTAATGTCACACACCATTATGACAAATAGGAACCCATCCCAGGTAGAAGAGATGACATCTCAGATACCAGAGTCACTTTGGACAAAAGATGGACAGGACACTGGATTAATGGCAAACGTAGCTCCAGTAGTAGTACAAGTAAAAGAAGGTAGGATAGCTCCAAAAATCCCACAGTATCCTCTGAAGCCAGAGGTGGAGTTAGGAGTTTTTCCCGTAATAGAGCGCTTGCTACAACAGGGCATTCTAGTAAGAACGTCCAGCACAGCAAATAGTCCCATCTTCCCTGTTAAAAAGAGTGGGGGGAGGGGTTACAGGCTAGTGCAGGATCTAAGGGGGATTAACAAAATAGTTGAGAGTCAGTTCCCCGTAGTGCCTAATCCAGCTGTCATCCTAATGCAAATTCCTCCCACTGCCAAATTTTTCACTGTTATTGACCTCTGCTCCGCTTTCTTTTCGGTACCTCTGCACCCTGACAGCCAATATTTGTTTGCATTCACATACAGAGGAGTCCAATACACGTGGACTCGGTTACCCCAAGGTTTCATAGATAGTCCAAGTATATTTTCTCAGGCTTTGCATGATTGTTTACAGTCTTTCCAACCGGAAAGTGGATCAGTATTGAAACAGTATGTGGACGATTTATTACTGTGTTCAGATTCACTGGAAGCATCTCTGAAGGATACGAAACAGCTCCTGTTTCATCTTTCAGACACAGGTCACAAGGTTTCCAAAGACAAGTTGCAATTATGCCAGACTAAGGTAAAATATTTGGGACACTGTCTAACACAAGGACTGAGACACCTGACCGCTGATAGAATCCAAGCCATTAGAGACATGACACTGCCACAAACCCAGCAACAGATCAGGACGTTTTTAGGAATGTGTGGGTATTGCCGTAATTGGATCCCAGGGTTTTCCATATTGGCGCTACCTTTGCAGGAAATGGTCTCCTCAAACAAACCTGATCGGATTTCGCATACAGACGAATCTGAAACAGCATTTGAGAGACTCAAACAGTGTCTAACGCAGGCACCTGCACTAGGTATGCCAGACTATGGGAAACCCTTTGAACTATACGGAACAGAAAGTGCTGGGTGCGCAGCAGGTGTACTAACACAAAAACACGGTGATGCCAGCAGGCCAATTGCATACTACAGCGCCCAGCTAGATACGGTAGCGCGATCCCTCCCCACATGCTTGCGTAGCGTTGCGGCGATAACATTGCTAGTAACGAAAAGCGAAGATGTCGTGCTAGGCCACAACCTCACAATCCATACACCGCATGCGGTATCTGCCTTATTGAATTCTGCCCAAACCAGACACGTCTCATCTGCAAGGTTTACAAGATGGGAATTGGCATTAATGGCCCCAGTAAACATCACCATAAGGAGATGCAGCGCATTAAATCCTGCAACATTTCTCCCAGGTGTGCCTGGTCAGACACAAAGGGTGGAAGGTGAGAGTGATGGGGAAGGAGGATTTAATGCAAAGGGAGATACACATGATTGTATGGAATATTTGACCCAAAATTTTACCGCAAGGCCTGACATCAGTGACAATCCACTAGAAGATGCAGAACTCACGTTCTACACGGACGGTAGTTGTCACAGACAGTCAGACTCGGGAGACTTGTGTACTGGATACGCAGTCGTAGATGACCAAGACACCATAGAAGCGGAACCACTAGGCCCACCTCACTCAGCCCAGGTTGCTGAACTGGTCGCCCTAACCAGAGCATGTGAATTGGCTAAGGGAAAGTCAGCCAATATCTACACCGATTCCAGATACGCGTTCGGGGTAGTCCATGATTTCGGAGCCCTATGGCGGCTCAGAAATTTCATGACGGCAGCTGGCACACCGATAGCGCATGCAGCTCATATAAAAAGGCTTCTAACAGCGATACAGGAACCCGACAGAGTGGCTGTTATCAAATGTAAAGCACATACATATAGCCAAGACCCAGTATCCCTTGGTAACAGCCGAGCAGACGAAGCTGCAAAGCTTGCAGCTGCTACCCCCATACGGACAGACACCACACAACTGATGGTATTTAATACCATCAACACACGAAAGTTGTGTGAAATGCAGAATTTGTGTTCCACTCAGGAGAGAGCAGTCTGGAAGGCAAAGGGATATGGCCAGGAGTCCTCAGGACTCTGGACGGATGGACATGGTAAACCAGTGGCCCCCAGGGCATACCTTCCGTGTCTGGCTGAAGCAGCTCACGGGCTGACTCATCTAGGCAAGGAGGGGATGTGCAAATTGGTAAGAGCATACTGGTGCGCCCCAGGATTCTCCTCTCATGCTAGTAAAAGAGCAATGTCATGCCTTACCTGTCTGAGAAAGAATATTGGAAAGGCAATACCTACAGAACCATCCCATATCCCACCTGCCGGCGGCCCTTTCCAAGTAATACAAATTGACTTCATTCAATTGCCCCCATGTAGAAATTTAAAGTATGTACTTGTCTGTATAGATGTTTTCTCAAATTGGGTCGAAGCTTTTCCAGCAGCTACAAATACCGCTATGTTTACAGCTAAGAAAATTGTGCAGGAATTTGTATGTAGATATGGTATCCCTAGAATCATTGAAAGCGATAGGGGTACCCATTTTACAGGTGATGTCTTCCAAGGAATGTGTAAGTTGATGGGAATTGATAGCAAGCTGCACACTCCGTACCGTCCACAGGCGAGTGCGAAGGTCGAAAGAGTGAACAGCACTATTAAAAATAAATTGAGTAAAGTAATGGCAGAGACAGGATTGACGTGGCCAGAAGCTTTACCCATTGTTTTGTATAGCATCAGAACCACTCCCAGGTCCCTTCTTAATCTGTCCCCTTTTGAAATCTTGTTTGGTCGACAACCGCATGTCATGATTAACCCTCAGGATGATTTGAAATGTAACAATGAAGTAACTGTAAAGTACTTGATTAATATGAGTAAGCAGTTGAGGAATCAAAATGATAATCTGAAGTTGGTGATTCCTGATTTACCAGATAGTAATTGTCATGACATTGAACCTGGGGATTATGTAATGATACGAAATTTTCTACGCTCAGGTTGTCTTATTGATAGATGGGAAGGACCATACCAGGTCTTATTGACTAGCACCACAGCATTGAAGGTTGCTGAGAGAGAGACTTGGGTCCATTCATCCCACTGCAAGAAGGTTGCTGATCCAGAGAAGTCCCGTGATAAGGAACAGACGGTAGAGGTTGTATCACTGGAGTGTCTGTTCCAGGAGGATTGAGGCGGCACCTGAGCCTTGAAGACCGAAAGCAGTTGTCGACTCCCTTCTCCCTTTTATTGTTTTTCTCCACTTCCCAGCCCCTCTCCCTTAAAATTTCTTTTTCCCCCTCCTCATTCTTCTCTATTTCCTCCTCAAAGATGGACTTGCCCCAAGAGACTGTGATCCGGATTTTGATGTTAACCATGATGTTGACCAGAGCAGTCTGTTCCGGCGAGAGTACCATAGAGGTCGAAAGAGGTTCTGGAATGGGTTCCGATTATGATGATGGAGGCGTAGTTTTCCAAGATCAACCAAACCAACAAGCAAAGGCGAGTATCAGAAAACGATCCGATAGAAGAAATTGTGATGGATTGTTAGCTGAGGAAAATTGTATCTGTAGGCTCTGTGATAATCTGGTTGAAGATGGATGCATAAAGAAATGCCAATCTAGTTTTAATATCCATATAGACCGGCATCCATTGAGTGACTATCACTCCTTAGTGGGTAACGTGTTAAACCAAACAGATTGTTGGGTATGCTCTCAAGTACCTCAGGGTCACAGTAAATCAGGGCTAGTACCATTTCCTTTAACGTTAGGGGAGGTACTTGAGCTAAGTGGTGGGAGACCGGTGGACCGGAGGTTTAACATCTCCAGCCCTCCTAGTTTGAAGCTCCACCAATACCATGTGGATAGGTCCCTCATATGTTTTAACATCTCCAATCCCAGAAAACCGGGAAATTGGGAAGTGTCATGGAGCAACCTTACCATGACCTTTTCACACAGAGCAGATAGAATGCCTACAGATACAGAGCTCGTACGCCACATAGCCAGTAGAGGAAAATCTTTCCGGTATCGATATACCTTAGGAAATAGGATTACTAGAGTTGGAGAGGTATCACCAGGATACTGTGCACATATCGTACAAACCGATACGTGCATTAGGCAGATGGAAGAATTAGGGTCAGGAGATTTCACCTGGAAGGTTTGTAACATGGTCATGTCCTTCTCCGTCCCATATGTTCTCCCCGATGATGCATATTTCATATGCGGGAGAAAGGCGTACAAGTGGCTTGCCCCAAACTCTGAAGGATTGTGTTATATTGGAAAAGTATTGCCTGAAGTGATGACTGTAACACATGACAAAATGAAGGACATACACCGTGGTGCCCAAGCTCCTTATACTCACACTCATTACGAACACCGAGTTAAAAGACAACTGTCAGAAAGGTTAGAGCATCCGGCCTCTGATCTTATCCATGAATCCACCGGGATTCAGGTTCTGGTAGCGTTAGATTTCACTCGTACCGCTCGAGGAGTGATGAATTATAGATACATTTCCGCACTCGCCAATTTGTTAGATAATATCACTGAAATGTATGATGACACGTTTAGATACACTGGAAGAGAACTTCAAGCTTACAAAACAGAACTAGTTCAGCATAGGATGGTTCTTAATTATCTTACAGCAGTAACAGGCGGATATTGTGTTACATTGGCAACACAGTACGGCATAAAGTGTTGCACGTATATCACCAATAGCACCGAGGATCCGGTAGAGGTCATAGACCAAAAGATGGATGATATTCTGCAATTAAAGTGGGAATTTCGTCGAAAACACAATCTCACCCTTGCTGCTGTAGGTAATGAGCTGACTGGTTGGGTGTCATGGTTGAACCCGCGAAATTGGTTCTCCGGTTTGGGAGAGTGGGCTCAAGGAGTCATAATGGATGTTGGAAAGTTTCTACTGTGTATTTTGGGTGTCGTTATATCGTTTGGATTGATGTTTAGATGCGGGCAGGCTTTGATGAGGTGTAAACAAAGTACGAAAGTGATGAGCTTGAGGAGTGAGGAAACTGTAATTAACCTGGATTTGATTTATGACCCAATGCTAGAAACCATGACGTAATGATGTAATGAGTATACGGTCCGTCTTTCACCCATTTCTATGTTTTCCTCCGAGGTACAAAGACCCACGTAGACGAAGGATTTGATGAGCCAAGGGGCCGACAACGGAAAGATGGAAAGAAGAAGAGCAGACGACCTGATATACAAGATTTTGATGGACAATGCCATGGGTACCCCAGTTTCCCTAGGAACTTTAAAATCACGCTAGCCCAACATTTTTGTAAATCCATGGACGTTGTTTGCTTTACTCACGATTTATGAGCAAAAGCACAAAGAAGAAGACTCCAATCAACCGACACCAATCAAGACCTCAATCGACGAATGTACATTTCCCTGACATAGAATATCATTGCATTTTCCATAAGTGTTCTTTATCTTCATCTCTACAACCCTCAGGTAATGACACACATAGACGATAGGGAATTCAGGCACAGATATCAGCAACCACATACCTCCCCCATTCATGTATCATCAACTAAAATGTGCATCCCCATTTTGTTACAACCACAGCCGAAATGAGCTCGGTAAAGTTTGACAGCCCATCCACAGACCTGTACCACAGGATAAGAAGGAATTCAAATGTATACTTCGCAATACCTCGAAGCTTGATTTACCACACGTACGGCACGATGATACATGACCCTCCAAACATGGACTCATACACACATGCTTCTGCTTTCTCACTAGGTCATACCCTCTTCACACCTTCTCCTCTCTCCTCCCCTACCCAACCATGGAAATCAATTAACCCCTGACTTACATTTTTCTCCTTAAATGTTTTGTGGCAGTTATTATTGACTGCCAAAGGGTGGACTGTCAAAGTCAGAAAAATGTCTCAATGCACGTTGCCATATTTGCACCGCACACTGGTCCGTGCTGCGCATGCGTACGCTCTCCCGTGGAAGCGCATACCCGCAATAGCGTGCACTCGCACGCGCGGTATGCGCATTTACGGTAGAGTTTATGTGATCGTAGCGTGCGACTCATTAGTTACAAATGTTCACAATTAATGTAGTTTATAGATCATGATCCCTTTGATAGTTTCTGTAAGTTTGGTTAAAGTACAATGTCCCAGAGCTGAGGAATCCCTCTTTGCATCGTACGAAGGGTCTAACAGGAATCATATTGCAGTGTTTGGTACCCATCGGAAGAGTATTTAATTAGCAATATTCCGGTGTTGGTTTGGAGCGTATTAATCGCTCGTGCGAATAGTTATGGACATAAGAAGTTTATGTCCATTTCTATGATTTACACATACTCAGGTATGCGGCGGGAAACCCAGTTTCCCACCCACCTGAGCTGTTGGAAATCGTCACAGCCCACCTGTATGAATCACCCTATGACCTTTTGTTATGATGCAGGGCCGAATTCCTTCGGCCAATGGACAATGGGATTGTAGGGACTAGGAGATTGCATTGTGTGTGGGGCATAAATAGGCAGGCCGACCATATCCAAACTCACTCTCTCATCAACGGTTATCTGCTGATAATCGGGAGCTGGATATCGAGGCGCTGGCGATCATACCCTTTGTGCGTAAGTTCTCTCCATAATCATTGTCTTTCTGCGAGCCAATTTCTCTCTCTCTCTCTCTCTATCTCTCTCTCTCCTCTTTTCTCTTAAATACCTTATAGTATTATAGTATGGTATTGTATTTCATTTAGGTCAGCGTAGTATTGTCTTATTGTATTTATTGTTTAGTTCTGTGGTTAGGAGGTCTCTGTTATATTGTAGCGTATCATATGTACTGTTATCCCCTTTTACAAGTATATTAGATATAATACAGTTAATAGGCTTTGGAAACCTAAACCAGTATCAGTGTATTTACTATAGTGTTAAGTGTTCACTTGAGCGTCGGTGACGCTCAATCAGCTTTGTAGTTAGTCAGGTTACACAAGGTTGCATTTACACCCTGTACTCACATTAAGGCATTCTGTGTGTTTCATCGGTATAAGGTTTAACATAAAGGTATAGTGTTGTGAGCGTCTGCATCGCTGGTGACCTCCTCGTGGTCTCTAGCGTACGCTACGTTACAGCGAATCTTTCCCCTAGACATAACCAATAACGTGTCCTGTGATCCCTGGGCCGTGAGCGAACGTGACGCCTGAGCGTCTCGCCTACGGCTGAGCGATCGTTACGCAACTAGCGTACCATTACGGTACTTCTTAAGTAAACAGCGTACAGTGTTCTTAGCTTCAAAAAGGGTTGTTATACGACAAAGGAATTTAGCATTGTCAGTTCTATTCGAGCCTCTTTGTGGTGCCGAAGCCGGACGGTTCGGTCAGACCGATTCTGAACCTAAAATCCCTCAACCCATATTTGAAGATTTTCAAGTTCAAGATGGAGTCTCTTCGAGCGGTGATCTCCAGACTCGAAGGGGGGGATTTTATGGCGTCAGTATACATAAAGGATGCTTACTTACACATCCCGATATTCCCTCCTCATCAGGCTTTCCTGAGGTTTGCGGTGCAGGATTGTCATTACCAATTTCAGGCGTTGCCGTTTGGGCTTTCCACGGCCCCGAGGGTTTTCACCAAGGTAATGGCGGAGATAATGGTCCTCCTTCGAAAGAAAGGGGTCACAATTATCCCGTACTTGGACAATCTCCTGATAAAGGCGAGGTCCAAGGAGCAGTGGTTAAGAAATGTGGATCTCTCCCTGTCGGTTCTGCGACATCACGGTTGGATGCTAAATTTGCCAAAGTCTCAGTTGATCCCGACCACTCGGCTGCCCTTCCTGGGCATGATCCCAGACACGGAAATACAGAGAGCGTTTCTTCCGGAGGTCAAAGCTCTGGAAATCCAGACCATGGTCAGGGAGCTTCTGAGGCCGACAAGTGTGTCGATTCATCAATGCACTCGGGTTCTAGGGAAGATGATTGCGGCTTACGAAGCCATTCCATTTGGCAGGTTTCATGCCCGGGTGTTTCAGTGGGATCTGCTGAAAGAATGGTCCGGGTCTCACCTGCACATGCACCGGAAAATAAGTCTATCTCCCAGGGCCAGGATTTCGCTCCTGTGGTGGCCGCAAAGCTCTCACCTTCTAGAGGGACGTCGTTTCGGAATCCAGGACTGGGTCCTGCTGACAACAGATGCAAGTCTCCGAGGTTGGGGCGCAGTCACGCAAGGAAGAAATTTCCAGGGAAAATGGTCAAGCCAGGAATCTCGTCTCCACATAAATGTTCTCGAGTTGAGAGCCATTTACAACAGCCTGCTGCAAGCAAAGAACCTTCTTCAGGGTCTCCCTGTTCTGATCCAGTCGGACAACATAACAGTGGTGGCGTACGTAAACCGCCAAGGCGGAACAAGGATTAGGGTGGCTATGGACGAGGCCACAAGAATCCTACGCTGGGCGGAACAGCACGTGAGTGCTCTGTCAACAGTCTTCCTCCCGGGAGTGGACAACTGGGAAGCCGATTTCCTCAGCAGACACGATCTTCATCCGGGAGAGTGGGCTCTTCATCAAGAGGTATTTGCGGAAGTGACAAAGCGTTGGGGAATTCCTCTGATAGACATGATGGCGTCTCGCCTCAACAAGAAGCTTCCGAGGTATTGTTCCAGGTCAAGGGACCCCCAAGCCAGTGCAGTGGACGACCCTGGTGACTCCGTGGGTGTTTCAGTAGGTGTATGTGTTCCCTCCGCTTCCTCTCATTCCAAAGGTGAAGAGGATCGTTCGACGAGCAAGGGTGCAGGCAATACTCGTCGCTCCAGATTGGCCACGGAGGGCCTGGTATCCCGAACTTCAAGAATTACTAGTGGAAGATCCCTGGCCGCTTCCTCTAACAGAGGACCTGTTATTGCAGGGGCCCTGCGTGTTTCCGGACTTACCGCGGCTACGTTTGACGGTGTGGAAGTTGAGCGCCAAATCTTAGTACGGAAGGGTATTCCCGGGGAGGTCATCCCCACTCTCCTTAAAGCTAGAAAGGAGGTTACGGCAAAACATTATCACCGTATTTGGAGGAAATAGGTTTCATGGTGTGAGACCAAAGCAGCTCCGGCGGAGGAGTTTCACTTGGGTCGGTTTCTCCATTTTTTGCAAGCAGGCGTAGATGCAGGCCTGAAATTGGGTTCCATAAAAGTGCAGATTTCGGCTTTATCTATTTTCTTTCAGAAAGAATTGGCCGTACTGCCCGAGGTTCAGACATTTGTGAAGGGTATGTTACATATACAACCTCCATTTGTGCCGCCAGTGGCGCAGTGGGATCCTGAAGTGGTCTTACAGTTCCTTATGTCTCCTTGGTTTGAACCATTGCGTAAGGTTGAGTTAAGGTTTCTCACTTGGAAAGTGGTCATGCTTTTGGCTCTGGTGTCAGCCAGGCGAGTGTCTGAATTGGCGGCCTTGTCTCACAAGAGCCCTTATTTGATATTCCATTCGGATAGAGCGGAATTGAGGACTCGTCAACAATTTCTGCCGAAGGTGGTTTCTTCTTTTCACATCAACCAACCTATTGTGGTGCCTGTGGCTTCGGATGCTGTGGCAGTTCCAAGGGCTCTTGATGTTGTAAGAGCCTTGAAAATTTACGTCGCTAGAACGGCTCTTACCAGGAAAACAGAGGCTTTGTTTGTCCTGTATGCTTCCAACAAGATTGGAAATCCTACTTCTAAACAGACTATTGCTCGCTGGATTTGTAATACGATTCAGCAAGCTCATTCTTCGGCTGGGCTACCATTGCCGAAGTCAATAAAGGCCCATTCTACCAGGAAGGTGGGCTCATCTTGGGCGGCTGCCCGAGGGGTCTCGACACTTCAGCTTTGCCGAGCAGCTACGTGGTTGGGTTCAAACACTTTTGCTAAGTTTTACAAGTTTGATACCCTGGCAGAGGAGGACCTTATGTTTGCTCAATCGGTGCTGCAGAGTCATCCTCACTCTCCCGCCCGTTCCGGAGTCCCCAGCATCCTCTAGGACGTAAGAGAAAATAAGAATTTACTCACCGGTAATTCTATTTCTCGTAGTCCGTAGTGGATGCTGGCAACTCCGTAAGGACCATGGGGAATAGCGGGCTCCGAAGGAGGCTGGGCACTCTAGAAAGATTTATGACTACCTGGTGTGCACTGGCTCCTCCCACTATGACCCTCCTCCAAGCCTCAGTTAAGACACTGTGCCCGGACGAGCAGACATAATAAGGAAGGATTTAGAATCCCGGGTAAGACTCTTACCAGCCACACCAATCACACCGTACAACTCGTGATACTATATCCAGTTTGACAGTATGAAAACAACTGAGCCTCTCAGATGGCTCAACAATAATCCTTTAGTTAACAATAACTATTTACAAGTATTGCAGACAATCCGCACTTGGGATGGGCGCCCAGCATCCACTACGGACTACGAGAAATAGAATTACCGGTGAGTAAAATCTTATTTTCTCTAACGTCCTAGTGGATGCTGGGAACTCCGTAAGGACCATGGGGATTATACCAAAGCTCCCAAACGGGCGGGAGAGTGCGGATGACTCTGTAGCACCGAATGAGAGAACTCCAGGTCCTCCTCAGCCAGGGTATCAAATTTGTAGAATTTTGCAAACGTGTTTGCCCCTGACCAAGTAGCTGCTCGGCAAAGTTGTAAAGCCGAGACCCCTCGGGCAGCCGCCCAAGATGAGCCCACCTTCCTTGTGGAATGGGCATTTACAGATTTTGGCTGTGGTATGCCTGCCACAGAATGTGCAAGCTGAATTGTACTACAAATCCAGCGAGCAATAGACTGCTTAGAAGCAGGAGCACCCAGCTTGTTGGGTGCATACAGGATAAACAGCGAGTCAGATTTTCTGACTCCAGCCGTCCTGGAAACATATATTTTCAGGGCCCTGACAACGTCTAGCAACTTGGAGTCCTCCAATTCACTAGTAGCCGCCGGCACCACAATAGGCTGGTTCAGGTGAAACGCTGACACCACCTTAGGGAGAAATTGGGGACGAGTCCTCAACTCTGCCCTATCCATATGGAAAATCAGATAAGGGCTTTTACATGATAAAGCCGCCAATTCTGACACTCGCCTGGCTGAAGCCAAGGCTAATAACATGACCACTTTCCACGTGAGATATTTCAGATCCACGGTTTTTAGTGGCTCAAACCAATGTGATTTTAAGAAACTCAACATCACGTTGAGATCCCAAGGTGCCACAGGAGGCACAAACGGGGGCTGAATATGCAGCACTCCTTTTACAAAAGTCTGAACTTCAGGTACTGAAGCTAGTTCTTTTTGAAATAAAATCGACAGAGCCGAGATCTGTACTTTAATGGAGCCTAGTTTTAGGCCCATATCCACTCCTGCTTGCAGGAAATGCAGAAATCGACCTAGTTGAAATTCCTCTGTTGGGGCCGTATTGGCCTCGCACCATGCAACATATTTTCGCCATATGCAGTGATAATGCGTTGCCGTAACATCTTTCCTGGCCTTAATAAGCGTAGGAATGACTTCTTCCGGAATACCCTTTTCCTTTAGGATCCGGTGTTCAACCGCCAAGCCGTCAAACGCAGCCGCGGTAAGTCTTGGAACAGACAGGGCCCCTGCTGTATCAGGTCCTGTCTGAGCGGTAGAGGCCACGGGTCCTCTGAGAGCATCTCTTGAAGTTCCGGGTACCACGCTCGTCTTGGCCAATCCGGAACCACGAGAATTGTGTTTACTCCTCGCTTTCTTATTATTCTCAATACCTTTGGAATGAGAGGCAGAGGAGGGAACACATAAACCGACTGGTACACCCACGGTGTCACTAGAGCGTCCACAGCTATCGCCTGAGGGTCCCTTGACCTGGCGCAATATCTTTTTAACTTTTTGTTGAGACGTGACGCCATCATGTCCACCTGTGGTTTTTCCCAACGGTTTACCAGCATCTGGAAGACTTCTGGGTGAAGTCCCCACTCTCCCGGGTGGAGGTCGTGTCTGCTGAGGAAGTCTGCTTCCCAGTTGTCCACTCCCGGAATGAACACTGCTGACAGTGCTAGTACATGATTCTCCGCCCATCGGAGAATTCTTGTGGCTTCTGCCATCGCCATCCTGCTTCTTGTGCCGCCCTGTCGATTTACATGGGCGACTGCCGTGATGTTGTCTGACTGGATCAGCACCGGCTGGTGTAGGAGCAGGGCTTTTGCTCGACTTAGGGCATTGTAGATGGCCCTTAGTTCCAGAATATTTATGTGAAGGGAAGTCTCCTGACTCGACCATAGTCCTTGGAAGTTTCTTCCCTGTATGACTGCCCCCCAGCCTCGAAGGCTGGCATCCGTGGTCACCAGGACCCAGTCCTGTATTCCGAACCTGCGGCCCTCTAGAAGATGGGCACTCTGCAGCCACCACAGTAGAGACACCCTGGTTCTTGGAGACAGGGTTATTAAGCGATGCATCTGAAGATGCGATCCGGACCACTGGTCCAACAGGTCCCACTGAAAGATTCTGGCATGGAACCTGCCGAAGGGAATTGCTTCGTAAGAAGCCACCATCTTTCCCAGGACCCGTGTGCAGCGATGCACTGATACCTGTTTTGGTTTCAGGAGGTCTCTGACTAGAGATGACAACTCCCTGGCTTTCTCCTCCGGGAGAAACACTTTCTTCTGGACTGTATCCAGAATCATACCCAGGAACAGTAGCCGTGTCGTCGGAACCAGCTGTGACTTTGGGATATTCAGAATCCAGCCGTGCTGGTGCAGCACCTCCTGAGATAGTGCTACTGCCACCAACAACTGTTCCTCGGACCTCGCTTTTATTAGGAGATCGTCCAAGTATGGGATAATTAAAACTCCCTTTCTTCGAAGGAGTAACATCATTTCCGCCATAACCTTGGTAAATACCCTCGGTGCCGTGGACAGTCCAAACGGCAGCGTCTGGAATTGGTAATGGCAATCCTGTACCACAAATCTGAGGTACTCCTGGTGAGGATGGTAAATGGGGACATGCAAGTAAGCATCCTTGATGTCCAGGGATACCATGTAATCCCCCTCGTCCAGGCTTGCAATAACCGCCCTGAGCGATTCCATCTTGAACTTGAATTTCTTTATGTACGTGTTCAAGGATTTCAAATTTAGAATGGGTCTCACCGAACCATCCGGTTTCGGTACCACAAATAGTGTGGAATAATAACCCCGGCCTTGTTGAAGTAGGGGTACCTTGATTATCACCTGCTGGGAATACAGCTTGTGAATTGCCGCTAGCACCGCCTCCCTGTCTGAGGGAGCAATCGGCAAGGCAGATTTTAGGAACCGGTGGGGTGGGGACGCCTCGAATTCCAGCTTGTACCCCTGAGATACTACTTGCAGGATCCAGGGATCCACCTGTGAGCGAACCCACTGATCGCTGAAATTTTTGAGGCGACCCCCCACCGTACCTGGCTCCGCCTGTGGAGCCCCACCGTCATGCGGCGGACTTGGAAGAAGAAGCGGGGGAGGACCTTTGCTCCTAGGAACCTGCTGTTTGTTGCAGCCTTTTTCCCCTACCTCTGCCTCTGGACAGAAAAGACCCGCCTTTTCCACGCCTGTTTTTCTGGGTCCGAAAGGACTGAACCTGATAAAACGGCGCCTTCTTAGGCTGTGAGGGGACATGGGGTAAAAATGCTGACTTCCCAGACGTTGCTGTGGAAACTAGGTCCGAGAGACCATCCCCAAATAATTCCTCACCCTTATATGGTAACACTTCCATGTGCTTTTTTGAATCCGCATCTCCTGTCCACTGGCGAGTCCATAAGCCTCTCCTAGCAGAAATGGACAATGCACTTACTTTAGATGCCAGTCGGCAGATTTCCCTTTGCGCATCTCTCATATATACTGTAAGACTGAGTCTTTTATATGGTCTATGGTTAACAGGATCGTGTCTCTGTCTAATGTGTCAATATTTTCTGACAGTTTATCTGACCACGCAGCGGCAGCACTGCACATCCAAGCTGACGCAATAGCTGGCCTAAGTATAATGCCTGTGTGTGTATATACAGACTTCAGGATCGCCTCCTGCTTTCTATCAGCAGGTTCCTTGAGGGCGGCCGTATCCGGAGACGGTAGTGCCACCTTTTTAGACAAACGTGTGAGCGCTTTATCCACTCTAGGGGGTGTTTCCCAACGTGACCTATCCTCTGGCGGGAAAGGGAACGCCATTAGTACCTTCTTAGGAATTACCAATTTTTTATCAGGGAAAGCCCACGCTTCTTCACACACTTCATTTAATTCATCTGATGGGGGAAAAACTACAGGTAGTTTTTTCTCTCCAAACATAATACCCTTTTTAGTGGTACCTGTAGTTATATCAGAAATGTGTAACACCTCTTTCATTGCCTCAATCATGCAGTGAATGGCCTTAGTGGGCATCAGGTTAGACTCATCGTCGTCGACACTGGTGTCAGTATCAGTGTCGACATCTGGGTCTGCTTGAGGTAGCGGGCGTTTTAGAGCCCCTGACGACCCATGCGACGCCTGGGCAGGCACGAGCTGAGAAGTCGGCTGTCCCACATTTGGCATGTCGTCGATTTTCTTATATAGGGAGTCTATACGTGCACTCATTACTTTCCATAAGCCCATCCACTCAGGTGTCAGCCCCGCAGGGGGTGACATCCCTTCTAAAGGCATCTGCTCCGCCTCCACATCATTATCCTCATCAAACATGTCGACACAGCCGTACCGACACACCGCACACACACAAGGAATGCTCCGAATGAGGACAGGACCCACAAAAGCCCTTTGGGGGGACAGAGTGAGAGTATGCCAGCACACACCAGAGCGCTATATAATGCAGGGACTAACTGAGTTATGTCCCCTATAGCTGCTTTTTTTATATAATATATATACTGCGCCTAAATTTAGTGCCCCCCCTCTCTGTTTTTACCCTGTTCTGTAGTGTAGACTGCAGGGGAGAGCCAGGGAGCTTCCTTCCAGCGGATCTGTGAAGGAGAAATGGCGCCAGTGTGCTGAGGGAGATAGCTCCGCCCCTTTTCCGCGGACTATTCTCCCGCTTTTTTCCATATTCTGGCAGGGGTATTTTCCACATATATAGCCTCTGGGACTATATATTGTGGAGTTTTTGCCAGCCAAGGTGTTATTATTGCTTCTCAGGGCACCCCCCCCCCAGCGCCCTGCACCCTCAGTGACCGGAGTATGAAGTGTGTATGAGGAGCAATGGCGCACAGCTGCAGTGCTGTGCGCTACCTTGGTGAAGACTGATGTCTTCTGCCGCCGTTTTTCCGGACCTCTTCTTGCTTCTGGCTCTGTAAGGGGGACGGCAGCGCGGCTCCGGGACCGAACACCAAGGACTGGGCCTGCGGTCGATCCCTCTGGAGCTAATGGTGTCCAGTAGCCTAAGAAGCCCAATCCGGCTGCAAGCAGGCGAGTTCGCTTCTTCTCCCCTTAGTCCCTCGCTGCAGTGAGCCTGTTGCCAGCAGGTCTCACTGAAAATAAAAAACCTAAACTATACTTTCTTTCTAAGGGCTCAGGAGAGCCCCTAGTGTGCATCCAACCTCGGCCGGGCACAAAATCTAACTGAGGCTTGGAGGAGGGTCATAGTGGGAGGAGCCAGTGCACACCAGGTAGTCATAAATCTTTCTAGAGTGCCCAGCCTCCTTCGGAGCCCGCTATTCCCCATGGTCCTTACGGAGTTCCCAGCATCCACTAGGACGTTAGAGAAAATAAGAATTTACTTACCGATAATTCTATTTCTCGTAGTCCGTAGTGGATGCTGGGGACTCCGTCAGGACCATGGGGAATAGCGGCTCCGCAGGAGACAGGGCACAAAAAGTAAGCTTTTAGGATCACATGGTGTGTACTGGCTCCTCCCCCTATGACCCTCCTCCAAGCCTCAGTTAGGTACTGTGCCCGGACGAGCGTACACAATAAGGAAGGATATTGAACCCCGGGTAAGACTCATACCAGCCACACCAATCACACCGTATAACTTGTGATCTGAACCCAGTTAACAGTATGACAAACGTAGGAGCCTCTGAACAGACGGCTCACAACAAATAACAACCCGATTTTTTTGTAACAATAACTATGTACAAGTATTGCAGACAATCCGCACTTGGGATGGGCGCCCAGCATCCACTACGGACTACGAGAAATAGAATTATCGGTAAGTAAATTCTTATTTTCTCTAACGTCCTAAGTGGATGCTGGGGACTCCGTCAGGACCATGGGGATTATACCAAAGCTCCCAAACGGGCGGGAGAGTGCGGATGACTCTGTAGCACCGAATGAGAGAACTCAAGGTCCTCCTCAGCCAGGGTATCAAATTTGTAGAATTTTGCAAACGTGTTTGCCCCTGACCAAGTAGCAGCTCGGCAGAGTTGTAATGCAGAGACTCCCCGGGCAGCCGCCCAGGATGAGCCCACTTTCCTTGTGGAATGGGCCTTGACAGATTTAGGTTGTGGCAAGCCTGCCACAGAATGTGCAAGTTGAATTGTGCTACAAATCCAACGAGCAATCGTCTGCTTAGAAGCAGGAGCACCCATCTTGTTGGGTGCATACAATATAAGCAGTGAGTCAGACTTTCTGACTCCAGCCGTTCTTGAAATATATATTTTCAATGCCCGGACCACGTCCAACAACTTGGAATCCTCCAACTCGTTAGTAGCCGCAGGCACCACAATAGGCTGGTTCAGGTGAAACGCTGACACCACCTTAGGCAGAAAATGAGGATGCGTCCGCAGTTCTGCCCTGTCCGTATGGAAAATCAGATATGGGCTCTTATATGATAAAGCCGCCAATTCTGATACTCTCCTGGCTGAAGCCAGGGCCAGTAGCATGGTTACTTTCCATGTAAGATACTTCATCTCCACCGATTTGAGCGGCTCAAACCAATGGGATTTTAGAAAATCCAAGACTACATTAAGATCCCACGGTGCCACTGGGGGCACAACCGGGGGTTGTATATGTAGTACTCCTTTTACAAAAGTCTGGACTTCAGGAACTGAAGCCAATTCTTTCTGGAAGAAAATCGACAGGGCCGAAATTTGAACCTTAATGGACCCCAATTTGAGGCCCATAGACAATCCTGTTTGCAGGAAATGTAGGAATCGACCCAGTTGAAATTCCTCCGTGGGGGCCTTCCTGGCCTCACACCACGCAACATATTTCCTCCAAATGCGGTGATAATGTTGTGCAGTCACCTCCTTCCTGGCCTTTACCAGTGTAGGAATGACCTCTTCCGGAATGCCTTTTTCCTTTAGAATTCGGCGTTCAACCGCCATGCCGTCAAACGCAGCCGCGGTAAGTCTTGGAATAGACACGGTCCCTGCTGAAGCAGGTCCCGTCTTAGAGGTAGAGGCCACGGATCCTCCGTGAGCATCTCTTGAAGTTCCGGGTACCAAGTTCTTCTTGGCCAATCCGGAGCCACTAGTATCGTTCTTACTCCCTTTTGCCGTATAATTCTCAGTACTTTTGGTATGAGAGGCAGAGGAGGGAACACATACACTGACTGGAACACCCACGGTGTTACCAGAGCGTCCACAGCTATTGCCTGAGGATCTCTTGACCTGGCGCAATACCTGTCCAGTTTTTTGTTGAGGCGGGACGCCATCATATCCACCATTGGTTTTTCCCAACGGTTCACAATCATGTGGAAGACTTCTGGATGAAGTCCCCACTCTCCCGGGTGTAGATCGTGTCTGCTGAGGAAGTCTGCTTCCCAGTTGTCCACTCCCGGAATGAATACTGCTGACAGTGCTATCACATGATCTTCCGCCCAGCGAAGAATCCTTGCAGCTTCTGCCATTGCTGTCCTGCTTCTTGTGCCGCCCTGTCTGTTTACGTGGGCGACTGCCGTGATGTTGTCCGACTGGATCAACACCGGCTGACCCTGAAGCAGGGGTTTTGCCAGACTTAGAGCATTGTAAATCGCTCTTAGCTCCAGTATATTTATGTGAAGAGACATCTCCAGGCTTGACCATACTCCCTGGAAGTTTCTTCCTTGTGTGACCGCTCCCCAGCCTCTCAGACTGGCATCCGTGGTCACCAGGACCCAGTCCTGTATGCCGAATCTGCGGCCCTCTAACAGATGAGCACTCTGTAACCACCACAGAAGAGACACCCTTGTCCGTGGCGATAAGGTTATCCGCTGATGCATCTGCAGATGCGATCCGGACCATTTGTCCAGCAGATCCCACTGAAAAGTTCGTGCGTGGAATCTGCCGAATGGAATCGCTACGTAAGAAGCCACCATCTTTCCCAGGACTCTTGTGCATTGATGCACAGACACTGTCCCTGGTTTTAGGAGGTTCCTGACAAGTTCGGATAACTCCCTGGCTTTCTCCTCCGGAAGAAACACCTTTTTCTGAACCGTGTCCAGAATCATTCCCAGGAACAGCAGACGTGTCGTCGGGGTCAACTGAGATTTTGGAAAATTCAGAATCCACCCGTGTTGTTGCAGCACTAGTTGGGTTAGTGCTACTCCGTCTTCCAGCTGTTCTCTGGATCTTGCCCTTATCAGGAGATCGTCCAAGTAAGGGATAATTAATACGCCTCTTCTTCGTAGAAGGATCATCATTTCGGCCATTACCTTGGTAAAGACCCGAGGTGCCGTGGACAATCCAAACGGCAGCGTCTGAAACTGATAATGACAGTTTTGCACCACGAACCTGAGGTACCCTTGATGTGAAGGGCAAATTGGGACATGCAGGTAAGCGTCCTTTATGTCCAGGGACACCATAAAGTCCCCTTCTTCCAGATTCGCTATCACTGCTCTGAGTGACTCCATCTTGAACTTGAATTTTTGTATGTACAGGTTCAAAGATTTGAGATTTAGAATAGGTCTTACCGAGCCGTCCGGCTTCGGTACCACAAATAGCGTGGAGTAATACCCCTTTCCCTGTTGTAGGAGGGGTACCTTGACTATCACCTGCTGAGCAAACAGCTTGTGAATGGCTTCCAATACCGTCGCCCTGTCCGAGGGAGACGTTGGCAAAGCAGACTTTAGGAACCGGCGAGGGGGAGACTTCTCGAATTCCAACCTGTAACCCTGAGATACTACCTGTAGAATCCAGGGGTCCACCTGTGAGCAAGCCCACTGTGCGCTGAAATTCTTGAGTCGACCCCCCACCGTTCCTGAGTCCGCTTGTAAGGCCCCAGCGTCATGCTGAGGGCTTTGCAGAACCCTGGGAGGGCTTCTGTTCCTGGGCAGGGGCTGCTTGCTGCCCTCTCTTACCCCTTCCTCTGCCCCGAGGCAGATATGACTGTCCTTTTGTCCGCTTGTTCTTATAGGAACGAAAGGACTGCGGCTGAAAAGACGGTGTCTTTTTCTGTTGGGAGGGGGTCTGAGGTAAAAAAGTGGATTTTCCGGCAGTTGCCGTAGCCACCAGATCCGATAGACCGACGCCAAATAATTCCTCCCCTTTATACGGCAATACTTCCATATGTCGTTTGGAATCCGCATCACCTGACCACTGTCGCGTCCATAAACTCCTTCTGGCAGATATGGACATCGCATTTACTCTCGATGCCAGAGTGCAAATATCTCTCTGCGCATCTCGCATATAAAGGAAAGCATCCTTTAATTGCTCTATAGTCAATAAAATACTGTCCCTATCCAGGGTATCAATATTTTCAGTCAGGGAATCCAACCAGACGACCCCAGCACTGCACATCCAGGCTGAGGCGATGGCTGGTCGCAGTATAACACCAGTATGAGTGTATATACTTTTCAGGGTAGTTTCCAGCCTCCTATCAGCTGGATCCTTGAGGGCGGCCGTATCAGGAGACGGTAACGCCACTTGTTTCGATAAGCGTGTGAGCGCCTTATCCACCCTAGGGGGTGTTTCCCAGCGCGCCCTAACCTCTGGCGGGAAAGGGTATAATGCTAATAACTTTTTTGAAATTAGCATTTTTCTATTTGGGTTAACCCACGCTTCATCACATACATCATTTAATTCCTCTGATTCAGGAAAAACTACAGGTAGTTTTTTCACCCCCCACATAATACCCCTTTTTGTGGTACTTGTAGTATCAGAGATATGCAAAGCCTCCTTCATTGCCGTGATCATATAACGTGTGGCCCTACTTGAAAATACGTTTGTTTCATCACCGTCGACACTAGATTCAGTGTCTGTGTCTGGGTCTGTGTCGACCGACTGAGGTAAAGGGCGCTTTACAGCCCCTGACGGTGTCTGAGACGCCTGGGCAGGTACGAACTGGTTTGCCGGCCGTCTCATGTCGTCAACTGATTTTTGTAATGTGCTGACATTATCACGTAATTCCATAAACAAAGCCATCCATTCCGGTGTCGACTCCCTGGGGGGTGACATCACCATTATCGGCAATTGCTCTGCCTCCACGCCAACTTTGTCCTCATACATGTCGACACACACGTACCGACACACAGCAGACACACAGGGAATGCTCTTATCGAAGACAGGACCCCACTAGCCCTTTGGGGAGACAGAGGGAGAGTTTGCCAGCACACACCCAAGCGCTATAATATATATGGGAACAACCCTATATAAGTGTTGTTCCTTATAGCCGCTTAAATATATAAAAATATCGCCAAAATATGCCCCCCCTCTCTGTTTTACCCTGTTTCTGTAGTGCAGTGCAGGGGAGAGTCCTGGGAGCCTTCCTCACAGCGGAGCTGAGCAGGAAAATGGCGCTGTGTGCTGAGGAGAATAAGCCCCGCCCCCTATTCCGGCGGGCTTTTCTCCCGGAGTTTTAGACATTTGGCATGGGTTAAATACATACATATAGCCTTAATGGCTATATGTGATGTATTCTTTTGCCATAAAAGGTATTATATATTGCTGCCCAGGGCGCCCCCAGCAGCGCCCTGCACCCTCCGTGACCGTCTGGTGTGAAGTGTGTGACAACAATGGCGCACAGCTGCAGTGCTGTACGCTACCTTCATGAAGACTGAAGAGCCTTCTGCCGCCTGTTTCCGGACCTTCAATCTTCAGCATCTGTAAGGGGGGTCGGCGGCGCGGCTCCGGGACGAACCCCAGGGTGAGACCTGTGTTCCGACTCCCTCTGGAGCTAATGGTGTCCAGTAGCCTAAGAATCCAATCCATCCTGCACGCAGGTGAGTTGAAATTCTCTCCCCTAAGTCCCTCGATGCAGTGAGCCTGTTGCCAGCAGGACTCACTGAAAATAAAAAACCTAAAAAAACTTTTTCTAAGCAGCTCTTTAGGAGAGCCACCTAGATTGCACCCTGCTCGGACGGGCACAAAAACCTAACTGAGGCTTGGAGGAGGGTCATAGGGGGAGGAGCCAGTACACACCATGTGATCCTAAAAGCTTACTTTTTGTGCCCTGTCTCCTGCGGAGCCGCTATTCCCCATGGTCCTGACGGAGTCCCCAGCATCCACTTAGGACGTTAGAGAAAATAGGATTTTAATACCTACCGGTAAATCCTTTTCTCCTAGTCCGTAGAGGATGCTGGGCGACCATCCCAGTGCGGACTGTTTCTTGCAGTTGCATTATTACTGGTTGTACTTGTTTACACACGGATTGTGTATTGGTTTTCTTCAGCTTGTTGCTGTTGTTAGTTCATACGGTTATCTGGTTTCATTCTATTCCAGTTGTACGGTATGTTGTGGTGTGGGCTGGTATGTTCTCGCCTTAGTTTAAACAAAAATCCTTTCCTCGAAATGTCCGTCTCTCCTGGGCACAGTTCCTATAACTGAGGTCTGGAGGAGGGGCATAGAGGGAGGAGCCAGTTGACACCCAGTTTAAGTCTCTATAGTGTGCCAAAGCTCCTGCGGATCCCGTCTATACCCCATGGTCCTTTTGGAGTCCCCAGCATCCTCTACGGACTAGGAGAAAAGGATTTACCGGTAGGTATTAAAATCCTATTTTCGGGCTAGTATCCGGCGTTCAACCGCCAAGCCGTCAAACGTAGCCACGGTAAGTCGTGGTACACGCACGGCCCCTGCTGTAACAGATCCTCTCGTAGAGGAAGAGGCCTGGCATCTTTTATGAGTAATTCCTGAAGATCTGGATACCAAGCCCTCCTTGGCCAGTCCAGAGCAATGAGGATCACCTGAACCTTTGTTCTTCTTATGATCTTTAGCACCTTTGGAATGAGTGGAAGCGGAGGGAACACGTACACCGACTGAAACACCCATGGTGTTACCAGCGCGTCCACCGCTATTGCTTGAGGGTCCCTCGACCTGGAACAAAATCTCTGAAGTGTCTTGTTGAGGTGAGACGCCATCATGTCTATTTGAAGAATTCCCCAAAGACTTGTCACTTCTGTGAAGACCTCTTGATGAAGACCCCACTCTCCTGGATGGAGATCATGTCTACTGAGGAAGTCTGCTTCCCAGTTGTCCACTCCTGAAATGAAGATTGCCGACAGAGCCCTTGTATGTCTTTCCGCCCAACGGAAAACTTTTGTTGCCTCCGCCATTGCCGCCCTGCTCTTTGTTCCGCCCTGGCGGTTTATGTGCGCTACTGCTGTTATATTGTCCGATTGTATTAGGACGGGCAGGTTGAGAAGAAGACGTTCCGCTTGAAGAAGGCCATTGTAAATGGCCCTTAACTCCAGAACGTTTATGTGTAGACAAACTTCCTGGCTTGACCATTTTCCCTGGAAGGTTTCCCCCTGTGTGACTGCTCCCCAGCCTCGGAGACTCGCATCCGTGGTTACTAGGATCCAGTCCTGGATCCCGAACCTGCGTCCCTCTAGGAGGTGAGAGCTGTGCAGCCACCACAAGAGTGAGATTCTGGTCTTGGAGGATAGGATTATTTTCCGGTGTATTTGCAGATGGGATCCGGACCACTTGTCCAATAGGACCCACTGAAACACTCTGGCATAGAATCTGCCAAACTGAATGGCCTTGTAGGCCGCCACCATCTTTCCCAGCAACCGAGTGCATTGATGAATTGATACTCTCGCTGGTTTCAGAATTTGTTTGACCAAACTCTGAATTTCCAGAGCCTTCCCTTCTGGAAGAAAAACTCTCTGTAATTCCGTGTCCAGAATCATTCCCAAAAACAACAGCCGCTTCGTCGGATTCAACTGTGACTTCGGCAGGTTTAGGAGCCAACCATGTTGTTGCAGAACCGTCAGGGAGAGCGTAATGTCCTGCCCCAGCTTGTCTTTGGATCTCGCCTTTATCAGGAGATCGTCCAGGTAAGGGATAATTGTGACACCCTTGCTTGCGAAGGAGAACCATAATTTCCGCCATTACCTTGGTGAAAATCCTCAGAGCCGTGGACAGACCGAACGGCAACGTCTGAAATTGGTAATCACAATCCTGAGTAGCAAACCTCAGGTAAGCCTGATGCGGAGGATATATGGGGATGTGTAAGTAGGCATCCTTTATGTCCACCGACACCATGAAATCCCCTTCCTCCAGACTGGAGATCACTGCTCGGAGAGATTCCATCTTGAATTTGAATTTTCTTAGGTAAAGATTGAGGGACTTTAGGTTCAGAATTGGTCTGACCGAGCAGTCCGGCTTCGGGACCACAAACAGGCTTGAATAAAAGCCTTCTCCCTGTTGTCCCAGGGGAACCCTGACAATGACTTGATTCAGACACAAGTTTTGTATTGCATCGCATACTACCTCCCTGACTTTAGTACATATTGGCCCTCATTCCGAGTTGATCGGTCGCAAGGCGAATGTAGCAGAGTTACACACGCTAAGCCGCCGCCTACTGGGAGTGAATCTTAGCTTCTTAAAATTGCGACCGACGTACGCGCAATATTGCGATTACAAACGAGTTAGCAGTTTCAGAGTAGCTCCAGACTTACTCTGCCTGTGCGATCATTTCAGTGCTTGTCGTTCCTGGTTGACGTCACAAACACACCCAGCGTTCGCCCAGGCACTCCCACCGTTTCCCCGGCCACTCCTGCGTTTTTTCCGGAAACGGTAGCGTTTTCAGCCACACGCCCCTGAAACGCCGTGTTTCCGCCCAGTAACACCCATTTCCTGTCAATCACATTACGATCGCCGGAGCGAAGAAAAAGCCGTGAGTAAAAATACTTTCTTCATAGTAAAGTTACTTGGCGCAGTCGCAGTGCGAACTTTGCGCATGCGTACTAAGCGGATTTTCACTGCGATGCGATGAAAAAGAACGAGCGAACAACTCGGAATGAGGGCCATTATCATTAATATTTTTTTGTGGCATTTTTCTTTTTCTTTTTTTTTTTCGACTTTACAAAGATTACAGCATTTGTTCTTTCAATTGAACCTTGCACTTCAGAATTTAAGCTCAAACCAGGAGCGTGCCCCAATCACTGATTGACTTTTAAACCGAATTTATACCTGTTGGGAAAGAAAGTATCTCAGCATCTTAGAATAAACAACCTTAAGTATATTACCTGCTTTTTCATTATTGATTTTAATTTCACTTTATAACCGTACATTCACCACTACAAATAGGGTTTGAGCGCTGGTTCCCTGTGGATTTATCCACATCTGTATACTTACCATTTAAGGGGGGGTGGGACACCCCTCATTACCAGCAGCACACCCCGCCTCAGATTAACACCTCAGTGCGCAGAGAACCCATTTCTGTATACCTCCCTGTTTGGAAGAGAAGCTGGTATGGCTGATTTGAAAAAACGTCAAGGGGGAACGTCTTGAAACTCCAGTTTGTACCCCTGGGACACTATTTCTAAAATCCATGGGTCTAGGGCTGAACGAGCCCAGAATTGACTGAAGAGCTTGAGACGTGCCCCCACCGGTGCGGACTCCCGCAGAGGAGCCCCAGCGTCATGCGGTGGATTTGGCAGAAGCCGGGGAGGACTTCTGCTCCTGGGAACCTGCCACGGCCGGAGATTTTTTACCTTTTCCTCTTCCTCTATTAGCAAGGAAGGAATAACCTCGGCTTATTTTGTATTTATTCGGCCGAAAGGACTGCATCTGCAAGTGGTGAACCTTCTTTTGCTGTGGAGGAACATAAGGCAAAAATGACGACTTACCCGCCGTAGCCATAGATACCAAATCAGCGAGGCCTTCACCAAACAATACACTACCTTTATACGGTAGAGACTCCATAGCTTTCTTAGAGTCAGCATCAGCATTCCATTGATGGATCCATAATGCTCTTCTAGCTGAGAACGCCATGGCATTGGCCCTTGATCCCAAAAGGCCAATATCTCTCGCTGCTTCCTTTAGGTAGGCTGCGGCATCCCTGATATAACCCAGCGTTAAAAGGATGTTATCCCTATCTAGGGTATCTATATCAGATGACAAGTTATCTGCCCACTTTTCGATAGCACTACTCACCCACGCAGATGCAATAGCTGGTCTGAGTAGTGTACCTGTGGTGACGTAAAAGGATTTTAACGTATTTTCCTGTCTACGATCCGCAGGATCCTTAAGGGCTGCCGTGTCAGGAGACGGTAAAGCCACCTTTTTAGACAACCGTGATAGCGCCTTGTCCACAATGGGAGGTGACTCCCACTTTCTCTATCCCCAGAGGGGAACGGATACGCCATTTGAATCCTTTTGGGAATCAGAAACTTTGTCAGGATTTTCCCACATTTTTTCAAAAAGGGTATTCAGTTCATGAGAGGGAGTAAACGTTACCTCAAGTTTCTTTCCCTTATACATACAGACCCTAGTATCAGGAACAGCAGGGTCCTCGGTGATATGCAACACAACTTTTATTGCCACAATAATGTACTGAATGTTCTTTACCAATTTTGGGTCTAATCTGGTATCACTATAGCCGACACTGGAGTCCGTGTCGGTATCTGTGTCTGCCAACTGAGCAAATGAACGTTTATGTGAACCCGAGGGGGTCTGGACCTGAGACAACACCTCCTCCACAGACTTCTTCCATACCTGGTTCTGAGACTCAGATTTATCTAATCTCTTATTAATAACAGCCACATTAGCATTCAAAGCATTCAACACATTTACCCAATCAGGAGTTGGCGGTGCCGACAGGGTCACTCCCATAGCCGTTTCTGCCCCTAACACAGTCTCCTCCTGGGAAGAGCACTCCGCCTCAGACATGCCGACACACGTGTACAGACACCCACAGACACACTGGGCCAATAGGGGACAGATCCACAGTAAAGGCTGTCAGAGAAACACAGAGGGAGTTTGCCAGCTCACAACCCAGCGCTTATCCCGGTTCTGAAACCTTAATAAAATGCCTCAGACCCTGCAGAGCTTTTATAATAACTTATTTCAGCACCAAATTTACTGTGCCCCCCCCACCCCACGTTTTGCACCGTTACTTGTACAGCAGTGGTGAAGGACCAGTGTCTCTGCAGCTCTGTGAAGAGAAAATGGCGCTGATGAGAGCTATGAGGGCTAAGCCCCGCCCCATACATGGCGCGCTTCAGCCCGCAATTTTTTAAAACTAATTATACTGGCGGGGGTAAGAATTTAGGCACTCTAACTGCACTTTGCCAGTCTCAAAAGAGGTTTTCAATGCTGCCCAGGGCGCCGCCCCCCCCCCCCCCCCCCCTGTAGTGCCGCTGTGTGTGGGAACATGGCGCGCAGCGCGGTCGCTGTGCGGTACCTCAGAAGCCGTCACTGAAGTCTTCTTTTCTTCTCCTACTCACCTGTCTTCTGACTTCTGGTCCTGCAAGGGGAGTGACAGCGGGCTCTGGGAATGAACCCCTAGGCGTACCTAGTATTCCAAACCCTCAGGAGCTAATGGTGTCCTGTAGCCAAGAAGCAGAGCCTTTAAACTAATTAGAAGTAGGTCTGACTTCTATCCCCTAAGTCCCACGATGCAGGGAGACTGTTGCCAGCAGTGCTCCCTGAACATAAAAAAATAAGAATTTACTCACCGGTAATTCTATTTCTCGTAGTCCGTAGTGGATGCTGGGACTCCGTAAGGACCATGGGGAATAGCGGCTCCGCAGGAGACTGGGCACAACTATAAAGAAAGCTTTAGACTACTGGTGTGCACTGGCTCCTCCCACTATGACCCTCCTCCAGACTTCAGTTAGGATACTGTGCCCGGAAGAGCTGACACAATAAGGAAGGATTTTGAATCCCGGGTAAGACTCATACCAGCCACACCAATCACACCGTATAACTCGTGATACAATACCCAGTTAACAGTATGATAACAACTGAGCCTCTCAACAGATGGCTCAACAATAACCCTTTAGTTAAACAATAACCATATACAAGTATTGCAGACAATCTGCACTTGGGATGGGCGCCCAGCATCCACTACGGACTACGAGAAATAGAATTACCGGTGAGTAAATTCTGATTTTCTCTGACGTCCTAAGTGGATGCTGGGACTCCATAAGGACCATGGGGATTATACCAAAGCTCCCAAACGGGCGGGAGAGTGCGGATGACTCTGCAGCACCGAATGGGCAAACTCTAGGTCCTCCTCAGCCAGGGTGTCAAACTTGTAGAATTTTGCAAATGTGTTTGACCCCGACCAAGTAGCTGCTCGGCAAAGTTGTAGAGCCGAGACCCCTCGGGCAGCCGCCCAAGAAGAGCCCACCTTCCTCGTGGAATGGGCTTTCACTGATTTAGGATGCGGCAGTCCAGCCGCAGAATGTGCAAGCTGAATCGTACTACAGATCCAGCGAGCAATAGTCTGCTTTGAAGCAGGTGCACCCAACTTGTTGGGCGCATACAGGATAAATAGCGAGTCAGTCTTTCTGACTCCAGCTGTCCTGGAAACATAGACTTTCAGGGCCCTGACTACATCCAACAACTTGGAAGCCTCCAAGTCTTTAGTAGCCGCAGGCACCACGATAGGTTGGTTCAGATGAAAAGCGGATACCACTTTAGGGAGAAACTGGGGACGAGTCCTCAATTCTGCCCTATCCATATGGAAAATCAGATAAGGGCTTTTACATGACAAAGCCGCCAATTCTGATACACGTCTGGCCGAAGCCAAGGCCAACAACATGACCACTTTCCACGTGAGATATTTCAAATCCACGGTTTTTAGTGGCTCAAACCAATGCGACTTTAGGAAATCCAACACCACGTTGAGATCCCAAGGTGCCACTGGAGGCACAAAAGGGGGCTGAATATGCAGCACTCCCTTAACAAAAGTCTGAACTTCAGGTAGTGAAGCCAGTTCTCTCTGGAAGAAAATCGATAGAGCCGAAATCAGGACCTTAATGGAACCCAATTTTAGGCCCATAGTCACCCCTGACTGCAGGAAGTGCAGAAATCGACCTAGCTGAAATTCCTCCGTTGGGGCCTTCCTGGCCTCACACCACGCAACATATTTTCGCCAAATGCGGTGATAATGGTTTGCGGTAACTTCTTTCCTAGCTTTAATCAGCGTAGGAATGACTTCCTCCGGAATGCCCTTCTCCTTCAGGATCCGGTGTTCAACCGCCATGCCGTCAAACGCAGCCGCGGTAAGTCTTGGAACAGACAGGGCCCCTGCTGTAGCAGGTCCTGTCTGAGCGGCAGAGGCCATGGGTCCTCTGAGATCATTTCTTGAAGTTCCGGGTACCAAGCTCTTCTTGGCCAATCCGGAACAATGAGTATAGTTCTTACTCCTCTTCTCCTCATTATCCTCAGTACCTTTGGTATGAGAGGAAGAGGAGGGAACACATAAACCGACCAGTACACCCACGGTGTCACTGGAGCGTCCACAGCTATTGCCTGAGGGTCTCTCGACCTGGCGCAATATCTTTCTAGCTTTTTGTTTAGGCGGGACGCCATCATGTCCACCTGTGGCCTTTCCCAACGGTTTACAATCATTTGGAAGACTTCTGGATGAAGTCCCCACTCTCCCGGGTGGAGGTCGTGCCTGCTGAGGAAGTCTGCTTCCCAGTTGTCCACTCCCGGAATGAACACTGCTGACAGTGCTAACACGTGATTTTCCGCCCATCGGAGAATCCTTGTGGCTTCTGCCATCGCCGTCCTGCTTCTCGTGCCGCCCTGTCGGTTTACATGGGCGACCGCCGTGATGTTGTCTGACTGGATCAGTACCGGCTGGTTTTGAAGCAGGGGTTTTGCCTGACTTAGGGCATTGTAAATGGCCCTCAGTTCCAGAATATTTATGTGCAGGGAAGTCTCCTGACTTGACCATAGTCCTTGGAAGTTTCTTCCCTGTGTGACTGCCCCCCAGCCTCGAAGGCTGGCATCCGTGGTCACCAGGACCCAGTCCTGTATGCCGAATCTGCGGCCCTCTTGAAGATGAGCACTCTGCAGCCACCACAGCAGAGACAACCTGGTCCTTGGAGACAGGGTTATCAGCTGATGCATCTGAATATGCGATCCGGACCACTTGTCCAAGAGGTCCCACTGAAAGGTTCTTGCATGGAACCTGCCGAATGGAATTGCTTCGTAGGAAGCCACCATCTTTCCCAGGATCCGCGTGCAGTGATGCACCGACACCTGTTTTGGTTTTAGGAGGCCTCTGACTAGAGATGACCGCTCCTTGGCCTTCTCCTCCGGGAGAAACACTTTTTTCTGTTCTGTGTCCAGAACCATCCCCAGGAACAGTAGACGTGTCGTAGGGATCAGCTGTGACTTTGGAATATTTAGAACCCAGCCGTGCTGTTGTAGCACTTCCCGAGATAGTGCTACCCCGACCAACAACTGCTCCCTGGACCTCGCCTTTATTAGGAGATCGTCCAAGTACGGGATAATTAAAACTCCCTTCTTTCGAAGGAGTATCATCATTTCGGCCATTACCTTGGTAAAGACCCTCGGAGCCGTGGATAGACCGAACGGCAACGTCTGGAATTGGTAATGACAATCCTGTACCACAAATCTGGGGTACTCCTGGTGAGGATGGTAAATGGGGACATGCAGGTAAGCATCCTTGATGTCCAGTGATACCATGTAATCCCCCTCGTCCAGGCTTGCAATAATCGCCCTGAGCGATTCCATCTTGAACTAGAATTTTTTTATATATGTGTTCAAGGATTTTAAATTTAAAATGGGTCTCACCGAACCGTCCGGTTTCGGTACCACAAACATTGTGGAATAGTAACCCCGTCCTTGTTGAAGTAGGGGCACCTTTACTATCACCTGTTGTGAATACAGCTTGTGAATTGCCTGTAACACTGCCTCCCTGCCTGAGGGAGTGGTTGGTAAGGCAGATTTGAGGAAACGGCGGGGGGGGGGGGAGACGTCTCGAATTCCAGCTTGTACCCCTGAGATACTATTTGAAAGATCCAGGGATCCACCCGTGAGCGAGCCCACTGATTGCTGAAATATTTGAGACGGGCCCCCACCGTACCTGGCTCCGCCTGTGGAGCCCCAGCGTCATGCTGTGGACTTAGAGGAAGCGGGGGAGGACTTTTGCTCCTGGGAACTGGCTGTATGCTGCAGCTTTTTCCCCCTACCCCTGCCTCTGGGCAGAAAGGACGCGCCCTTAACCCGCTTGCCCCTATTAGGCCGAAAGGACTGTACCTGATAATACGGTGCTTTCTTTGGCTGTGAGGGAACATGGGGTAAAAATGTAGACTTCCCAGCTGTTGCTGTGGAAACGAGGTCCGAGAGACCATCCTTGAACAACTCCTCACCCTTATAAGGCAGAACTTCCATGTGCCTTTTGGAATCTGCATCTCCTGTCCACTGCCGAGTCCATAACCCTCTCCTGGCAGAAATGGACATTGCACTAATTTTGGATGCCAGCCGGCAAATATCCCTCTGTGCATCCCTCATGTATAAAAGTGCGTCTTTAATATGCTCTACGGTTAGCAATATAGTGTCCCTGTCTAGGGTATCAATATTTTCCGACAGGGAATCTGACCACGCAGCTGCAGCACTGTACATCCATGCTGACGCAATAGCTGGCCTCAGTATAACACCTGTGTGTGTATATATAGACTTCAGGATAGCCTCCTGCTTTCTATCAGCAGATTCCTTCAGGGCGGCCGTATCCGGAGACGGTAGTGCCACCTTCTTTGACAAGCGTGTGAGCGCTTTATCCACCCTAGGGGATGTTTCCCAGCGTGACCTATCCTCTGGCGGGAAAGGGTACGCCATTAGTAACCTCTTAGAATTACCAGTTTCTTATCAGGAGAAGCCCACGCTTCTTCACACACGTCATTTAACTCCTCAGATGGAGGAAAAGCTACTGGTAGTTTTTTCTCTCCAAACATAATACCCTTTTTTGTGGTACCGGGAGTAACATCAGAAATGTGCAACACATTTTTCATTGCCTCAATCATGTAACGTGTGGCCCTATTGGAAGTTACATTAGTCTCATCGTCGTCGACACTGGAGTCAGTATCCGTGTCGACATCTGTGTCTGCCATCTGAGGTAGCGGGCGTTTTAGAGCCCCTGATGGCTTTTGAGACGCCTGGGCAGGCACAGGCTGAGAAGCCGGCTGTCCCATAGTAGGTATGTCGTCAAACCTTTTATGCAAGGAGTCGACACTGTCGCGTAATTCCTTCCACAGAACCATCCACTCAGGTGTCGACCCCGCAGGGGGTGACATCACATTTACAGGCATTTGCTCCGCCTCCACATAAGCCTCCTCATCAAACATGTCGACACAGCCGTACCGACACACCGCATACACACAGGGAATGCTCTGACAGAGGACAGGACCCCACAAAGCCCTTTGGGGAGACAGAGAGAGAGAGTATGCCAGCACACACCAAAGCGCTATATAATACAGGGACTAACTGAATTATATCCCCTTATAGCTGCTATATATACATATATATATATATATATATATATATATATATAAATATATATATATATATATATATATATATATATACACACACACACACACACTGCGCCTAAATTTAGTGCCCCCCCTCTCTTTTTTACCCTTCTGTAGCTTGTAGACTGCAGGGGAGAGCCAGGGAGCTTCCTTCCAGCGGAGCTGTGAGGGAAAAATGGCGCCAGTGTGCTGAAGGAGTTAGCCCCGCCCCTTTTTCGGCGGACTTCTCCCGCGTTTTTGAGACTCTGGCAGGGGTATTAATTTACACCTATATAGCCTCTGGGACTATATATGGTGTATATTTGCCAGCCAAGGTTGTAATATTGCCCTCAGGGCGCCCCCCCCCCCCAGCGCCCTGCACCCATCAGTGACCGGAGTGTGAGGTTACATGAGGAGCAATGGCGCACAGCTGCAGTGCTGTGCGCTACCTTGGTGAAGACCGAAGTCTTCTGCCGCCGATTTTCCGGACCTCTTCATGCTTCTGGCTCTGTAAGGGGGACGGCGGCGCGGTTCCGGGAACGAACATCAAGGTCGGGTCCTGCGGTTGATCCCTCTGGAGCTAATGGTGTCCAGTAGCCTAAGAAGCCCAAACTACCACCTGTTAGGTAGGTTCGCTTCTTCTCCCCTTAGTCCCTCGCTGCAGTGAGTCTGTTCCCAGCAGATCTCACTGTAAAATAAAAAACCTAAAATATACTTTCTTTCTAGGAGCTCAGGAGAGCCCCTAGTGTGCATCCAGCTCCGCCGGGCACAAGATTCTAACTGAAGTCTGGAGGAGGGTCATAGTGGGAGGAGCCAGTGCACACCAGTAGTCTAAAGCTTTCTTTATAGTTGTGCCCAGTCTCCTGCGGAGCCGCTATTCCCCATGGTCCTTACGGAGTCCCAGCATCCACTTAGGACGTCAGAGAAACCTAACAAAGTCTTTTCCAAGAAACTCAGTAGAGCTCCTTAGTGTGCATCCAGTCTGCCTGGGCACAGATTCTAAACTGGAGTCTGGAGGAGGGGCATAGAGGGAGGAGCCAGTTCACACCTATTCAAAGTCTTAAAGTGCCCATGTCTCCTGCGGATCCCGTCTATACTCCATGGTTCTTATGGTGTCCCCAGCATCCTCTAGGACGTATGAGAAAATACAAATAAAGTCAATTAAAAAATAAAATTGACAGGGCTGAAAGCCCTGCTCCTTAAAAAAAAAAGTAAAAAAAAAAAAGTGCCCCTTTCCTGAGCACCAAAGAAAAAATGGAGTGGCCTGAGGCAGGCTGGGTATAGGGGAGGAGGGGCTTCCCAGGCTGCACTCCACAAGTTTAACTCCTTGGTGCCCTGACTGAACGTCTGGCTATACCCTCTGTTCCCAGTGTCAGACCATTGGCTGACAGAAAAACGTAGAATGTATTTAATTTTCTATAACTGTTCCGTAGACACACTCAACTTGCTGAGGTGTATTAATATAAAAGGAGATTTATGGTAGACTTACCATGGTTAAATCTCTTTCTGCGAGGTGAACTGGGTTCCACAGGGAAGACATCAGGGTGTAGACATGGATCTTGATCCAGAGGCACCAACAGGCTAAAGCTTTAGACTGTCCAAGAATACATTGCGGGGCCTCCTCTATAACCCCGCCTCCAGTCAATGTGAGCTCAGTTTTAGTTAACCAGTCCAATGCAGAAGCAGGTAAATAAGAAGGCAGATGTTAGTCACATAGAATCACGTTCTCACGACAGGAGAAGGGGACAAGCGGCTAATGCCATACAAACCCAAAGAAACTAAGTGCGTCAGGGTGGGCGCCCTGTGGAACCCAGTGTATCTCGCAGAAAGAGATTTAACCATGGAAAGTCTACCATAAATCTCCTTTTCTGCAGCGGGGTACACTGTGTTCCACAGGGAAAACATCAGGGATGTCCTAAAGCAGTGCCTCAAGGGAGGGGACGCACCATAGCAGGTATGAGAACCCGGCGTCCAAAGTAAGCATCCTGGGAGGCGGAAGTATCAAAGGCGTAGAACCTAATAAACGTGTTCACTGAGTACCACGTAGCTGCCTTGCACAATTGTTCTGCGGACGCGCCACGCAGGGCCGCCCAAGAGGGTCCAACAGACTGAGTAGAATGGACTTTAACAGCAGCAGGAGCTGGGAGTCCAGCCTGCGCATAAGCTTGTGCAATCACCATTCTAATCCATCTGGCCAAGTTTTGCGTATTCGCAGGCCAGTCACGTTTGTGGAAACCAAAAATTACAAAAAGGGTATCTGACCTCCTGATAGAGGCAGTACTCTCCACAAACACGGAGAGCCCTTACCACATCCAAAGACTGCTCTTTGGAGGACAAGTCAGAGGAGATGAAAGCTGGAACCATAATCTCTTGGTTAAGGTGAAAAGAGGACACCACTTTAGGTAAGTAACCTGGGCGAGTTCTCAGAACTGCCCGTTCACGGTGGAATATCAGAAAGGGTGGACGACAGGACAAAGCACCTAAGTCCGACACCCTCCTAGCTGTGGCAATAGGCAGCAGAAACAGGACCTTGGCTGTGAGCCATTTAAGGTCCTCTGACTTAAGAGGTTCAAATGGAGACTCTTGCAAGGCATTCAGAACAGACAGATCCCATGAAGCCACAGGAGGAACATAGGGAGGCTGAATCTGCAGTATGCCCTGAGTGAATGTATGAACGTCAGGAATAGATGCAATTTTCCTCTGAAACCACACAGACAAGGCAGAAATGTGAACCTTGAGGGAGGCCAGGTGAAGTCCTAAATCCAGGCCTTGTTGCAAAATAGCCAGAAGTCTGGAAGTACTAAACTTGTAAGCATCGTAAGTCTTAGCAGCACACCAGGTGAAGTAAGAATTCCAGAATCTATAATAAATCTGTGAAAAAGCAGGTTTGCGGGCCTTTAGCATAGTTTGGATAACCGCCTCGGAGAATCCTTTGCCCCTCAGAAGTGAAGCTTCAAGAGCCAAGCCGTCAAAGCCAGTCTGGTCACTGGAGGGAACACGCAGGGCAGCCGAAAATTCCATGGAATTGCCAGTGCGTCCACAAACGCTGCTTGAGGATCCCTTGTCCTTGATCCGAAGACTGGAACTTTGTGATTGTGTCGAGACGCCATCAGGTCTACATCTGGTACTTCCATCATTGCCATGCGGCTTTGAGTGCCGCCCTGATGATTTATGTAAGCCACCGTGGTGGTGTTGTCCGATCGTACTTGTACAGGCCTGTTCTGTATCAGAGGCAGGGCAAGAGTCAAAGCACTGAACACTGCCCGCAATTTCAGAATGTTTATCGGGAGGAGAGATTCCTCCCTGGTCCACCGACCCTGGAGACAGTATTGCTCCAGCACCGTGCCCCAACCTTGCAGACTGGCGTTCGTAGTCAGGAGGACCCAGTTGGGAATCCAGAAGGGATGGCCCCTGCTCAACTGTTGGACCTATAGCCACCAGCTCAGTGACAAACGAACCTCCGGAGTCAAGGAAATCATATTTGAGACCTGATCCGATGAGGCAGGCCATCCCACTTGGAAAGGATTAACCTCTGTAGAGGGCGGGAATGAAACGGAGTGTACTCTACCATGTCAAACACCTACACCATGAGGCCTAGTACTTGCATCGCTGAGTGTACTGACACTCTTGGGCGAGAGAGGAAACATCGTATCCTGTCCTGAAGTTTCAGGACTTTCTCTGGAGACAGTAACAGTCTTTGGCTGTGTGTGTCCAGCAGTGCCCCCAGGTGCACCATGCTCCGAGCAGCGACCAGAGAGGACATTTTCCAGTTGACTTGCCACCCGTGGGCTTGTAGGAAGTTTACCGTCAGTTGTAGATGACTGAGAAGGACATCTTGGGAGTTCGCCAGGATCAGCAAGTCGTCCAGATACGGCAGGATCCCGATCCCCTGTCGACGCAGATGAGCCCTCATCATGGCCATAACCTTGGTGAGGATCCGGTGGGCCGTGGTCAGTCCAAACGGCAGAGCCTGCAATGGATAATGAAGGTTGCCAATAGCAAACAACATATATTGCTGATGCGACATGGCAATAGGTATATGCAGATAGGCATCTTGTCTATCCAGGGATACCATATAGCCTCCGGGTTCCATGGCCAGTACAATCTAGCGCAGCGTTTCCATACGGAACTTAGACACTCTCACAAATTTGTTCAGTGATTTGAGGTTGAGTACAGGCCGGAAAGACCCATTCGGTTTCGGGACTAGAAACAGGGTCGAGTAGTATCCTCTGCCTCTCTGGGACAGGGTGACCTTCACTACCACTTCTGTATCCAGGAGGGAACGCACAACTAGGTGTAGAGCTTGCGCATTCAATGGCTCCGAAGGTACAACCGTCAGTCGGAACTGGCGAGAGGGACGTCTCTTGAAAGAGACTGCATACCCGTGAGAGACAACTTCTCGCATCCATGCGATTAAGTGGTCTTTAATCAGACCTGCAATTCACCCAGAAGTCGGCCTCCCACCCTGGGATCCCCCAGGGGGAGGCCCGCCCAGTCATGCAGCTGGCTTGTCTTGTTTGGAAGCAGGCTAACGGGCAGCCCAGGATGTTTTGCTTTGGGCTTAGTGGTTTTGGGAGCACAAGCTTGCCTCGGGTATGCCTGACCTTTTGCTTTCCCTTGAGGTCAAAAGGAACGAACAGTGGTACTCTTTGCCCTTTGTGTAGAAGGATTAGTGTTTGGGAGAAATGCAGTCTTAGCAGCCGCTAAGTCAGTCACAATCTTATTCAGATACTACCCAAACAAGATGTTTCCCTTAAAAGGGAGTACCTCCAAGGTCTTTTTTGAGTCCATGTCCACCTTCCATAACATAAACCACAGAATTCGGCGAGCCAGGATGGACGTAGTCGACGCCTTGGCCGCCATTACACCTGCCTCAGAGGACACCTCCTGAATGTAATGGGAGGTGATGGCAATATGAGATAGATATTGTCTGGCAGTGTCAGATATATACTGAGGCAGCTCTTCCTCTAGTGCCTGAACCCATGCTTCAATTCCTTTTGCGGCCCGGGAGGCTGCTATAGTGGGTCTATGTACAGCACCTGTAAGGGAGTAAACAGACTTCAGGCATCCTTCAACGCGCTTATCTGTCGGTTCCTTCAGTGAGGTGACAGTGGTGACAGGCAGAGTAGATGACACCATAAGACGGGTGACATGGGAATCCACCGGCGGTGGATTTTCCCACTTGTTTCACAACTCAGCGGAGAGAGTTTAACGAGCTAGCATCTTTTTAGACAAGGAGAATTTCTTTCCTGGAGAAGACCAGGGTTCCTGACGTATGTCTACCAAATGCTCAGAATGCGGTAAGACTACTTTAGTTACCTACTGACGTTTAAATTTATCAGGCATTTTAGATGCAGTAGTGGGATCTATATTTGTAGAATCAGCTTAATAGCCTCCACCAGGTCAGGGACATCAACTTGCGTTGTAGTTTCCTCGTCAGAAGCGACTGTATCCGTGTCTGACGGATCAGTATACTCCTCATCAGAAGTATCATCTGAGATATTAGTGGATTGTGAGGAGGCGGCCCGCTTAGATGACCCCTTGATCGCAGAGGGACGTGGTGTAGATTTGTGTCTAACGAAAGATTGATTCAATTGTTGTATCTGGGTAGACAGAGTATCTGCCCAGGGCGGATTAACCATAGGGACAATATGTGGCTGCAATGGCACAGGTAGTCCCATAGGGGGCATAAGGCGTGTCAAGGAGCATATTAAGCATATTGGAGAACGCCGCCCAAGGTGGCTCTTGATTGGCTACACGAGCAGCAGGCTGACTGGGAGATGTACGGCACATATTACACAGACCATCATTCAAAGCTTCCACCTCAGGCAAATCCCTGGCGCATTCACTGAATGATACAGAAGCGTCCACAGATTTCCCACCCTTTGCGTTAGACATTTTAGTGAATGTAACCGCAGAGTGAATGAGTATGATACAGCCAGACAGAGTACACTACCTGCGAATAAATCCCCTAGTATGTGACAAAGTACACAGTACACAACACCAGCGTCTAAATCCGGTACTATGTGACTGCATACACAGTACACAACACCAGCGAATAAATCCAGTATTAGGTGACTGAGTACACAGTAGAAAACACTTAACGGTAAAAACTGTGCAGCACTATATATATGAGACCCTGACGCACCTAGTCCTAGGGTACAGAAACAGTGATAGATACAGCTGGGATACACTGAAAGCGAAAATCACACAGCAAATACAGGCACACAGTCACAATGCAGATAATTATTTTAGTTAGACAATAGAACTGCACTGGACTAGATATATATATATATATATATATATATATATATATATATATATATAAAAAACAATGCGCGGTCTGAGACCGGATGTATACATCAGAATACTCGCACAATATATTCCACTTGTTCTTAACCAACGCTGTCTTAAAATTACATGTAGAATACTTAAGTGTCTGTAGAATCACAGCGCTGATAAATCAGGTGGATTTACAGAGGAGACCTTGCCCTGCAGAGACTAGTCGCAGCTACTAATAGAAGATGGTGCCCAGCGTCTCAGTTAGGGAGTGAGGGAGAGTGTGAGGCAGCTCCAGAACGGGAACACCAGCAGTAGATGGTGCCTGGAGCTGGGGGAGGGGCTACAGGTCAAGAGCCTTATCCCCTATGCTGGTCCTCACCACCTGCTACTATGGAGACGTATTAAAATAAGATTTTACTCACCGGTAAATCTATTTCTCGTAGTCCGTAGTGGATGCTGGGAACTCCGTAAGGACCATGGGGAATAGACGGGCTCCGCAGGAGACTGGGCACTCTAAAAGAAAGATTAGGTACTATCTGGTGTGCACTGGCTCCTCCCTCTATGCCCCTCCTCCAGACCTCAGTTAGGATACTGTGCCCGGAAGAGCTGACACAATAAGGAAGGATTTTGAATCCCGGGTAAGACTCATACCAGCCACACCAATCACACCGTATAACTCGTGATACTATACCCAGTTAACAGTATGAAATATAACTGAGCCTCTCAACAGATGGCTCAACAATAACCCTTTAGTTAGGCAATAACTATATACAAGTATTGCAGACAATCCGCACTTGGGATGGGCGCCCAGCATCCACTACGGACTACGAGAAATAGATTTACCGGTGAGTAAAATCTTATTTTCTCTGACGTCCTAGTGGATGCTGGGAACTCCGTAAGGACCATGGGGATTATACCAAAGCTCCCAAACGGGCGGGAGAGTGCGGATGACTCTGCAGCACCGAATGAGAGAACTCAAGGTCCTCCTCAGCCAGGGTATCAAATTTGTAGAATTTTGCAAACGTGTTTGCCCCTGACCAAGTTGCAGCTCGGCAAAGTTGTAAAGCCGAGACCCCTCGGGCAGCCGTCCAAGATGAGCCCACCTTCCTTGTGGAATGGGCTTTTACTGATTTAGGATGCGGCAATCCAGCCGCAGAATGCGCCAGCTGAATTGTGCTACAAATCCAGCGAGCAATAGTCTGCTTAGAAGCAGGAGCACCTATTTTGTTGGGTGCATACAGGATAAAAAGCGAGTCGGTTTTCCTGACTCTAGCCGTCCTGGAAACATAAATTTTCAAGGCCCTGACTACGTCCAGTAACTTGGAATCTTCCAAGTCCCTAGTAGCCGCAGGCACTACAATAGGTTGGTTCAAGTGAAAAGCTGATACCACCTTAGGGAGAAAGTGGGAACGAGTCCTCAATTCTGCCCTATCCATATGGAAAATCAGATAAGGGCTTTTACATGACAAAGCCGCCAATTCTGACACCCGCCTGGCCGAAGCCAAGGCCAATAACATGACCACTTTCCACGTGAGATAATTTCATATCCACAGTTTTAAGTGGCTCAAACCAATGTGATTTCAGGAAACTCAACACCACGTTGAGATCCCAAGGTGCCACAGGAGGCACAAAAGGGGGCTGAATATGTAGCACTCCCTTTACAAAAGTCTGAACTTCAGGCAGTGAAGCCAGTTCTTTCTGGAAGAAAATCAACAGAGCCGAAATCTGGACCTTAATGGAACCCAATTTTAGGCCCATAATCACTCCCGACTGTAGGAAGTGCAGAAAACGACCCAGCTGAAATTCCTCTGTAGGGGCCTTCCTGGCCTCACACCACGCAACATATTTTCGCCAAATACGGTGATAATGGTTTGCGGTTACTTCTTTCCTGGCTTTTATTAGCGTAGGAATGACTTCCTCCGGAATGCCCTTTTCCTTTAGGATCCGGAATTCAACCGCCATGCCGTCAAACGCAGCCGCAGTAAGTCTTGGAACAGACAGGGCCCCTGCTGTAGCAGATCCTGTCTGAGCGGTAGAGGCCATGGGTCCTCTGATATCATTTCTTGAAGTTCTGGGTACCAAGCTCTTCTTGGAAATCCGGAACCACGAGTATCGTTCTTACTCCTCGCCTTCTTATTATTCTCAGTACCTTTGGTATGAGAGGCAGAGGAGGGAACACATAAACCGACTGGTACACCCACGGTGTCACTAGAGCGTCCACAGCTATCGCCTGAGGGTCCCTTGACCTGGCGCAATATCTCTTTAGCTTTTTGTTGAGGCGGGACGCCATCATGTCCACCTGTGGCCTTTCCCAACGGTTTACCAACAGTTGGAAGACTTCTGTTGATGAAGTCCCCACTCTCCCGGGTGTAGGTCGTGTCTGCTGAGGAAGTCTGCTTCCCAGTTGTCCACTCCCGGAATGAACACTGCTGACAGTGCTAAGACGTGATTTTCCGCCCATCAGAGAATCCTTGTGGCTTCTGCCATCGCCATCCTGCTTCTTGTGCCGCCCTGTCGGTTTACATGGGCGACTACCGTGATGTTGTCTGATTGGATCAGTACCGGCTGGTTTTGAAGCAGGGGTCTTGCCTGACTTAGGGCATTGTAAATGTCCCTCAGTTCCAGAATATTTATGTGTAGGGACGACTCCTGACTCGACCAAAGTCCTTGGAAATTTCTTCCCTGTGTGACTGCCCCCCAGCCCCGAATGCTGGCATCCGTGGTCACCAGGACCCAGTCCTGTATGCCGAATCTGCGGCCCTCTAGAAGATGAGCACTCTGCAGCCACCACAGTAGAGATACCCTGGTCCTTGGAGACAGGGTTATCAGCCAATGCATCTGAAGATGCGATCCCGACCACTTGTCCAAGAGGTCCCACTGAAAAGTTCTTGCATGGAACCTGCCGAATGGAATTGCTTCGTAAGAAGCTACCATTTTTCCCAGGACTCGTGTGCATCATTTCTGCCATTACCTTGGTAAAGACCCTCGGTGCCGTGGACAGTCCAAACGGCAGTGTTTGGAATTGGTAATGGCAATCCTGTACCACAAATCTGAGGTACTCCTGGTGAGGAAGGTAAATGGGGACATGTAGGTAAGCATCCTTGATGTCCAGGGATACCATGTAATCCCCCTCCTCCAGGCTTGCAATAACCGCCCTGAGCGATTCCATCTTGAACTTGAATTTTTTTATGTATGTGTTCAAGGATTTCAAATTTAAAATGGGTCTCACCGAACCGTCCGGTTTCGGTACCACAAACAGAGTGGAATAGTAACCCCGTCCTTGTTGAAGTAGGGGCACCTTGACTATCACCTGCTGGGAATACAGCTTGTGAATTGCCTCTAGCACAGCCTCCCTGCCCGAGGGAGTTGTCGGCAAGGCAGATTTGAGGAAACGGCGGGGGGTAGACGCCTCGAATTCCAGCTTGTACCCCTGAGATACTACCTGAAGGATCCAGGGATCCACCTGTGAGAGAGCCCACTGATCGCTGAAATTTTTGAGGCGGCCCCCCACCGTACCTGGCTCCGCCTGTGGAGCCCCACCGTCATGCGGCGGACTTGGAAGAAGCGGGGGAGGACTTTTGTTCCTGGGAACCTGCTGTTTGTTGCAGCTTTTTTCCCCTACCTCTGCCTCTGGACAGAAAGGACCCGCCTTTTCCCCGCCTGTTTTTCTGGGGTCGAAAGGACTGTACCTGATAATATGGCGCTTTCTTAGGCTGTGAGGGAACATGGGGCAAAAATGCTGACTTCCCAGCTGTTGCTGTGGAAACTAGGTCTGAGAGACCATCCCCGAATAACTCCTCACCCTTATAAGGCAAAACTTCCATGTGCCTTTTCGAATCTGCATCCCCTGTCCACTGCCGAGTCCATAAGCCTCTCCTAGCAGAGATGGACAGTGCACTTATTTTTGATGCCAGCCGGCAGATCTCCCTCTGTGCATCTCTCATGTATAAGACTGAGTCTTTTATATGCTCTACAGTTAGCAGAATAGTGTCCCTGTCTAGGGTGTCAATATTTTCCGGCAGGGAATCTGACCACGCAGCTGCAGCACTGCACATCCATGCCGAAGCAATCGCTGGTCTCAGTATAATGCCTGAGTGTGTATATACAGACTTCAGGATCGCCTCCTGCTTTCTATCAGCAGGCTCCTTTAGGGCGGCCGTATCCGGAGACGGTAGTGCCACCTTTTTAGACAAACGCGTGAGCGCTTTATCCACCCTAGGAGGTGTTTCCCAACGTGCCCTATCCTCTGTCGGGAAAGGGAACGCCATTAGTAACTTTTTAGAGATTACCAATCTTTTATCGGGGAAAGCCCACGCTTCTTCACACACTTCATTTAATTCTTCCGATGGGGGAAAAACTACGGGTAGTTTTTTCTCCCCAAACATAATACCCGTTTTAGTGGTACCTGGGTTTATATCAGAAATGTGTAACACCTCTTTCATTGCCTCAATCATGCAACGAATGGCCTTAGTGGACATTAGATTAGACTCATCGTCGTCGACACTGGTATCAGTATCCGTGTCGACATCTGCGTCTGCCATCTGAGGTAGCGGGCGTTTTAGAGCCCCTGATGGCCTTTGAGACGCCTGGTAGGCACGAGCTGAGAAGCCGGCTGTCCCGCATTTGGCATGTCGTCAAATTTTTTGTGTAAGGAGTCGACACTTGCACGTAATTCCTTCCATAAGACCATCCACTCAGGTGTCTGCCCCGCAGGGGGTGACATCACTTCTATAGGCATCTGCTCCGCCTCCACATAATTTTCCTCATCAAACATGTCGACACAGCCGTACCGACACACCGCACACACACAGGGAATGCTCTAACAGAGGACAGGACCCCACAAAAGCCCTTTGGGGAGACAGAGTGAGAGTATGCCAGCACACACCAGAGCGCTATATAATGCAGGGACTAACTGAATTATGTCCCCTATAGCTGCTATTATATTTACTGCGCCTAAATTTAGTGCCCCCCCTCTCTTTTTTACCCTTTTCTGTAGTGCAGACTGCAGGGGAGAACCAGGGAGCTTCCTTCCAGCGGAGCTGTGAGGGAGAAATGGCGCCAGTGTGCTGAGGGAGATAGCTCCGCCCCTTTTTCGCGGACTTTTCTCCCGCTTTTTAATGGATTCTGGCAGGGGTATTTATCACATATATAGCCTCTGGGGCTATATATTGTGATATATTTGCCAGCCAAGGTGTTTTTATTGCTGCTCAGGGCGCCCCCCCCCCAGCGCCCTGCACCCTCAGTGACCGGAGTGTGAAGTGTGTATGAGGAGCAATGGCGCACAGCTGCAGTGCTGTGCGCTACCTTGGTGAAGACTGATGTCTTCTGCCGCCGATTTTCCGGACCTCTTCTTGCTTCTGGCTCTGTAAGGGGGACGGCGGCGCGGCTCCGGGAACGAACACCAAGGCCAGTTCCATGCGGTCGATCCCTCTGGAGCTAATGGTGTCCAGTAGCCTAAGAAGCCCAAGCTAGCTGCAAGCAGGTAGGTTCGCTTTTTCTCCCCTTAGTCCCTCGATGCAGTGAGCCTGTTGCCAGCAGGTCTCACTGTAAAATAAAAAACCTAAAATAAACTTTCTTTCTAGGAGCTCAGGAGAGCCCCTAGTGTGCATCCAGCTCGGCCGGGCACAGAAATCTAACTGAGGTCTGGAGGAGGGGCATAGAGGGAGGAGCCAGTGCACACCAGATAGTACCTAATCTTTCTTTTAGAGTGCCCAGTCTCCTTCGGAGCCCGTCTATTCCCCATGGTCCTTACGGAGTTCCCAGCATCCACTAGGACGTCAGAGAAAAATGGATAATGCATTATCCGACCTTTGCTCCCCTGCCCTGGTGGATATAGTGGAGTCCCTGTACGGCCACAGTGTCCACGCCAGCGTCGCGGTCCGTCTCCTAAGACCGCGACCAGAGCGCAATTTAATAGCGGGTCCCGCCTGGGGGACCCTCTTACCTCCTCCCTGAGAAGCTGTTACGCGATCCAGGAGAGCGTCTGTGGTGGTGTGCCTAGGAAACGGAGCGTCTCTGCCGCAAGTACCAGGGATCAGAGACAGAGGGAGTATGCGACGCTGATGGGGAGGTGATGGAGCCGCAGCACAGTATGTCACACTGACATATGAAGTTCTGCAGCCCTTGAAGTCTTCTAAATAGCTTTTTTAGGGCTGCCCGCGCAGTCCCCCTTTAAGTAACCTGCTTATGCAGGCACCAACTCTAAAACTGAGCTCACAGTGCCTGGAGGCGGGGTTATATAGAAGAGGCCCTGCAATGCATCCTGGGACAGTCTAAAGCTTTAGTCTGTTGGTTCCTCTGGATCAAGATCCATCTCTACACCCCGATGGATTCCCTGTGGAACACCGCTGCAGAAATCTCAGTAGTGATAGTTTTTTACGCATATTGGACTTGGCCACTTTGCGAACTGAAAAGATCCAAAAGAATAGGGCCGGTCCCTGCAGTACATTTATTTGTGCCACAGAGATGTGTAAAGTTCATAATAACATGCAAATCATCATTCTCATAATTGGTTCAGTTCACAAACTGGCTACATTCACAGTGTATAATCTACATACAATTTCATTCTATACAACATGTTCATCAAGAAAGTGCATGTAATTAGTTGCTTACGTTAAGAATTTAAAATGCTATGGGGGTATTCACAGATGCGTGGCAACCTTACAGAGGTTCTCTTCATGTGTATGTAACCAAATAAAACTAGAATGGAGAATAAGGATACACAAACACTGAGTATTCTTCACCAGTGTCAAGATAAGAGTTGATTAAAAGCACTGATCTGCTTGTTTAGTTAAACCCTGTATGTTCCCTATCTGCTTCCAAGCACTTAATTTGCTATTTGAAATGTGAATGAACACCTCTGCAATAGCATAAAACTAAAACATATACCTATACTGACAGAACAAAAAGCTACAACTATTTGTAAATACTATTTTAAAAAGTATAGGAGGTGTAATTATGGGGAATTTCTTACAAAGCCTTAGACACTTACAGGCAAGAAGGAGAATCTCTTTGAGAAGGTGGTCTTCATCTGTACAGCTGTGGTTAGGTGGATTTCTGATAATAAACTCTGTGGTATCTTGTCCCCAGCGCACTCCGCTAGGTTTACTGCACAGAGTGATAGGTTTAGACCGGAGCAGTTCCAATTTGATGGCAGCTTCCCTAAAAGTAATAAAAGGGTCAAGTGTATTAACAGGCTAAACAAACATGTGACAGAGCTATCCAGCAAGTGACCTTTTACCTGTCAGGTGCAGCTGGTGCATTTTGTGATAGACAAGAGCAGCATCTCGAGCGCTGGTTGTGGCCTCATCCTGAAATTCTGCTTTCTTACAATAGCCAGGGGTACGTTTTAACAGCCAGCGTACCAGACTCATTTTCTGTAGGCTACACCTTATTATGTTCCAGGATAAGCTACATACAAGATCAAAACGGGAAGCAGGAAGTGAGCGACCCAGTACACACAGGCAAGTCTGTAGGTTTATTGCGGCTGCTCCAAAATCTCCCTATGCATAAATAAAAGAAAGATACAACAATATATAGGTCCTTTCCTGTGTTACAGTTACAAAACAGTCATATCTAGGATAAAATAAAATTCCCTTTTTTTATTAAGATTTTCCCAAATTCACTGGCAAAGATACAAATGTGACGGAGGAGGAACATTAAACGGGATGCGATTGGGAAGCCGGCAGTTAGAATCCCGACATGCAGACACAATGCAGATGCCGGAACTCCAACAGAGCACGAAGTGCTGACTTAAACCGATCGTAAATAAACCACCCACTGCTAGTGTCATCCCGTGGGGAAGGGGGCAATTTATTCGGGGAGAGATAGACCACGGAGACAGTTAAAGTACGGCCATAGATTCAAAGTGCATATCACCTTCTGGCCAAACAGGCATCTTTGGATCATGTCGCAGCTGCATAAGCGATCCTTACTGAATCACCCCCCACCCCCACCACCTTTTCTTAGAAAAACTGCGCAAGGCCTAGTCAGGCAAGATGGTCGCAAATGCTGTGTAGGCAGTTTGTCTGCTGGGATATTGATTACATCAGTTTATCCTCATGGTCCAATGTCAATAATTTAGATAAGCAAACTACTAACATATTCTTGTAAATATAGGACACTTTGGTGTTTAAAATATAGGACACTTTGGTGTTTAAAACAGACCAAGGACATGTTCAAATAATGTATGTTAACATATGTTCTCCAAGATTAAACAGGCAATTTACCCGAGCAAGATCCAAGTCAGCTTGTTTGCGGTGTCTCCAGAACTTCACAGAAGAGCGAGAGTGCAATCGGGTTACCGGTTCCCCATGGATCAACAGTTTCATGAAGACACTGAGAACGATCACTCCATTTACCAACCAGAGAATTAAAGTGGGGATAAGCCAGTCGAGCCAGCTCCCAGAAAGACCTGAAACACATTCAAGTAAAAAGAACTTTACAAATACACTAAAAATTAACCTACGCTGGTGTGCACATTTAAAGTTATTTAAAAAAAAAAAAAAAAAAAAAACAGAAAAACAAAAAACTAAATTTTCCTATTTTTTTTCTCGCTCCATTATTTGCTAAAAAAAATAAAAATTAAGAAAAACTAGGAGAAACACTTAGTTACAGTATTAAGGAAAATAGGATTTTAATTACCTAGCGATAAATCCTTTTCTTGTAGTCCGTAGGGGACACTGGGAATCCATTTAGTACCATGGAGTACAGATGGGTCCACTAGGATCCATGGGCACTTTAAGAAATTGATAGTGTGCTCTTTCTCCTCCCTCTATGCCCCTCCTACCAGACTCAGTCTAGGAAACTGTGCCAGAGAAGACGGACATATTTTGAGAGAATGATAGATAAGGATAGTGGTTAGATTACGAACCAGCACACACAGAACAAGAGGAAAGCCATGCTAACCAAACTTGAAACAGGAACAGCAACAGCTGAACCACACATCATAACTTAAACCAAGTAACAGTGCAGGAAGAACAAAGCACCGAGCGGGCGCCCAGTATCACCGAAGGACTACAAGAAAAGGATTAACCGGTATCTTATTTTCTCTTACGTCCTAAGGGATACTGGGGTTCCATTTAGTACCATGGGGAATTACCAAAGCTCCCAAACCGGGTGGGAGAGTGCTGAGGTTCCTGCAGAACTAATTGGCCTCTGAGGACCTTCAGTTTGGTCAAAATATCAAACTTGTAAAACTTAGCAAACATGTTCAAACCTGACCAAGTAGCTGGTCGGCAGAGCTGTAAATCCGAGACACCCCGGGCAGCCGCCCAAGAAGAACCCACCGACCTAGTAGAGTGGGCCTGTAGAGATTTTGGAACCGGCAAGCCTGCCGTGGAATAAGCATGCTGGAAAGTGAGCCAGTGCAATAGACTGCTTTGAAGCAGGACACCCAATTTTATTGGGATCATATAGAACGAACAGCGAGTCCGATTCCCTGTGACGAGCTGTCCTCTTTACATACATTTTCAAAGCCCTCACAACATCCAAGGACTTCGAAGTAGCAGAGGTGTCCGTAACAACCGGAACCACAATAGGTTGGTTTATGTGAAACGCGGACACCACCTTAGGAAAAAAGTGCTGACGAGTTCTGAGTTCAGCTCTGTCCTCATTGAAAATTAGGTAGGGGCTCTTGTAAGACAACGCCCCCAACTCCGACACACGTCTTGCTGAAGCCAAGGCCAACAGTGTGACAGTCTTACACGTAAGGTACTTTACGTCAACCTCCTATAACTGTTCAAACCAGTACGATTGGAGGAACTGCAGGACCAAATTGAGATTCCAAGGCGCCGTGGGAGGCACAAAGGGAGGTTGGCTGTGCAAGACACCTTTCAAGAACGTCTGGACCTCAGGAAGAAAAGCCAATTGTTTCTGAAAGAAAATAGACAAAGGCCGAAATCTGGACTTTTATGGAGGCTAGTGTAGGCCCACATCCACTCCAGACTGCTGAAAAAGCAGGAAACGTCACAGATGGAATTCTACCGCAGAATATTGTCTGCTCTCAGACCAGGAGACATATTTCTTCCAGATACGGTGGAAATGTTTAGACGTTAACCCCTTCTTGGCTTGGATTCATAGTTGGAATGACCTTGTCAGGAATCCCTCTCCTGGCTAGAATCAGACATTCAACTTCCATGTCGTTAAACGTAGCCACCGTAAGTCTTGATAGAGGGACGGGCCCTGTTGCAGAAGATCCTCGAGAACAGGTAGAGGCCACGGATCTTCGAGCAGCATCTCAAGAAGATCCTCATACCACGCCCTTTGCAGACAGTCCGGAACAATGGAGGATTACTTGAACCTTTTCCCTTTTTATTCTTTGTAGAATTCTTGGGATCAGAGAAAGTGGAGGAAACACGTACACCAGCTAGTAGACCCACGGAGTCGTCAGAGCCTCTACCGCCACTGCTTGTGAGTCTCTCGACTTTGAACAATACCCCTTGAGCTTCTCGTAGAGTCGAGATGCTATAATGTCGATTTGTGGATATTCCCTCCGACGTACCAACCACCGGAACACATCTAGGTGAAGGCCCCACTCCCCCGGGTGCAGGTCGTGTCTGCTGAGGAAGTCTGCTTCCCAGTTGTCTACTCCCGGAATGAAGACCGCCGACAAAGCCACGGCGTGTTTTTCTGCCCAGAGGAGAATTCTTGACACCTCTGACATTGCAGCTCTGCTTTTCGTTCCGCCCTGTCGGTTTATGTACGTCACTGCCGTCACATTGTCCGACTGGACCTGAAAGGCCTGATTCTGAAGAGATTAGGCCTGCAGAAGGGCGCTGTATATAGCCCTGAGTTCCAGGATGTTTATTGGAAGGGCGACTTCCTGACTTGACCATCTACCCCGAAACTGCACCACCAGGGTGACTGCTCACCAACCTCTGAGGCTTGCGTAAGCGTTTAGCAGAATCCAATTTTGAATCCTTAACCTCTGACCATCGACTAAGTGAGAAGTCTGTAGCCACCACAGAAGGGAGATCCATTTGCCGACAGGCGAATCCTCTGGTGCATGTGAAGATGCGATCCGGACCATTTGTCCAACAGATCTAGCTGGAAGGGCCTCGCATGAAACCTTCCGTACTGAAACGCCTTGTAAGAGGCCACCATCTTCCCCAGAAGGCGAATGCACAGATGCACAGAGATCCGAGTTGGCTTCAGGACAGCCCGAACCATCGACTGGATTACCACCACCTTTTCCAAGGGAAGGAACACCTTCTGAGACTGTGTCCAGTATCATTTCCAGGAAAGGAAGCTTCTGTGTTGGTTCTAGGTGAGATTTTGGTAGGTTCAGAATCCACCTGTGATCCAGTGGTCTGGTTGAGAGGCCAATGCTGTGCAACAACCACTCCCTGGACAGTGCTTTTATCAGAAGATCGTCCAGGTACGGAATTATGTTCACTCCGTTTGCGTAGTAGAAACATCATCTCTACTCACTTTGGTGAACACCCTCAGTGCCGTGGAGAGACCAAATGGCAGGGCCTGGAACTGGTAGCGACAGTCCTGCAGTGCAAACCGTAGATGAGCCTGATGAGGCGGCCAGATCAGAATGTGAAGGTATGCATCCTTGATATCCAGAGACACTAGGAATTCCCCTCCTCCAGCCCTGAGATCACCGCTCTCAGAGACTCCACCTTGAATTTGAACGCCCTTAAGTACGGGTTCAACAACTTGAGGTTCAGAATCGGTCTTACCGAACCGTCCAGTTTCGGTACTACAAACAAGTTGGAAAAGTACCCCTTGTTTTGCAGGAGAGGTGGAACTGGAACAATGACCTGAGTCTGTACCAGTTTTTTAATGGCGTCCTGTAAAGTTATACTTTCTTCTTGTGAAACCAGTAAGCCTGATCTGAAGAATCTGAGCTCCTGAAACTCCAGTCTGTAGCCCTGGGAAATAAGATCTATGACCCAGGGATCCTGGCACGAACTTGTCCAGATATGACTGAAGAATGTTAGCCGGGCTCCCACCTGCCAGTCTTCCAGGCATGCTGAAGGTTTAGAGGAAGCAGAGCTTGAGCCCTGTTCCTGTGAACCGGCAGTTGCTGGCTTGCGTGGTTTACCTCTAGCGCCTCTGGTGGCGGTAGAAGAACCTCTGGGTTTGCCCCTAAACTTGGCAGTCCGAAAGGACTGTAAATTGGGACCAGAGTAGGCCTTCTTAGCTGGGGGAGCTGCAGAAGGAAGGTATGTGGACTTACCCGCAGTAGCTTTGGAGATCCATTTGTGTAGTTCATCTCCAAATAAGGCCTCGCTTCCATGCCTTTCCTGGGAGTCCGCATCCGTAGTCCACTGGCGTAGCCATAGACCCCAGCGTGCAGACACTGCCATAGCTGTAGTGCGTGCATTAAGCAAGACTATTTCTTTTATGGCTTCCACCATAAAATTTGCAGAGTCCTGTATATGCTGCAGGAACAAGATAACCTCCTCCTAAGGCAAGGTGTCTAACCCTCTAATCGGGTTACCCGACCATTTGGCAAAGGCTATTGTAAACCACCCACATGCTACAGTGGGTCTCTGGGCCACCCCAGCAGCTGTATACAAGGATTTAAGCGTAGTCCCAATTTTACGATCAGATGCGTCTTTTAGGGAGGCTGCACCCGGGACAGGCAATACAATTTTTCATGAAAGCCTGGATACTGATGCATCCACTATCGGTGGATTTTCCCATTTTTTCCTATCCTCAGGAGGAAAAGGAAAGGATGATAACAACCGTTTAGGGATTTGAAATTTCCTATCAGGATTAACCCACTGTTCTTCAAACAGGGTATTTAGTTCCTCTGACACAGGAAAAGTGGCTGAGGATTTCTTTTTTTATATTAAAATAAGATTCCTCACTCTCCTCTGTCACCTTATCAAGGATATTTAAAACTTCTCTGATAACTTTTATGAGAGCCTCTATTCCCTGTCAGTCTGCAGGATATGGGCCAAAGTGCATTTCTGCAGACAATTGGCTGGGGACTGAGACGCTGGTTTGGGTACCGAGTCTCTTTTCATAAACTCAGTCATAGATGGTCTTAAGTATTGCGTCTCTTTCTCATTCCGAGATAACGTAGTGGAGATTGTGTAAATTATTCCCCTAAGGGAGTCCAGCCATGCTGGTTCTGCCCCACTAGCCTATGAAGGGACACCACATTGAGTACACACTAGTGAACTCCCTGGGGAAGAGGAACACTGTGCCTTACATGAAACACACTCTTTACCTGACTTACTGTAATAATGACAGCACACACACACACAGGAAAAGGTTAAATGCACAATTAACCCACCAAGAGCCCTTCCAGGGAGACAGAGGGAGTATAGAAGCAGAAGACGGCGCCCTTAACGCTAATGCCAAGCTTAGCCACGTTGCAGACTAAGTACCTAGATTAGGGACTTAGTACATTAATAATCGCACCCCCCCTGCTATGAACCCTGGTACCGCTGAGGTAATCTGGAGTCTCTGGAGGAGCTGTGCGTTCCCATCAGTCAGCGTCTGTGTCAGCTGCAGAGGGAAAATGGGGCTGGTGAGGTGATGGATCCGCGCATAGTGAAGCCCCGCCCCTTCAATGGCACGTGGTCTTCACGCTCTTTTTTTATACTAGCTGTATGTGTTTTAGTGCATAAAAAAGGAGACAGACTCCTTTTATGGCTATGTTGCCAGTCTGGGTACTGTGTCCGCTGTTCAGCGTTTGTGTCCTTACACAATGGGAGACGCAGTCCGCCCTATTTAGAAGCCACGCGTCTCCGTACCCTCATGCCGCCATACCAACACACCACGAACATGTAACAACCAGCAACGGCTGGTAGCAATAACAGCAACAGCTGAACAGGTAACCACATAACAGATAACCTGCAGAAAAGTCAACGTACTGAGGCGGGCGCCCAATATCCCTTATGGACTACGAGAAAAGGATTTACCAGTAGGTAATTAAAATACTATTTTCTCTAGCATCCATAAGGGATATTGGGGAGACTTAGTACGATGGGGACGTCCCAAAGCTTCCAGAACAGGTGGGAATGTGCGGAGACTGCTGCAGCACCGCCTGCCCAAACTGGGTATCGTCTTTGGTCAGGGTATTAAACTTGTAGAACTTCACAAAGGTGTTCTTCCTTGACCAGGTAGCCACTCTGCATAGTTGCAAGGCCGAGACTCCTCGGGCAGCCGCCCATGAAGAGCCACAGATCTTGTAGAGTGGGCTCTTAGAGACTTAGGAACAGGTAAGGCTGCCGACACATAGGCTTACTATCCAACAGGCCTAAGCCAACGAGCAATGGACTGCTTCGAAGCAGGACAACCCTTTTTCTGCGCATCATAGAGCACGAACAAGGTATCCGTCTTTCTGATCCGAGCCATCCGCTTGACAGATCTTCAAGGCTCGCACCGCATCAAATGCCTCCGGAGGAGCAGAAGTGTCAGAACTGGACGGAACCACAATAGCTTGATTCAGGTGAAACGCAGAGACAACATTCTGCAGGAACTGCTGCCTAGTCCTGCGCTCCACTCTGTCCTCGTAAAAGACCAAGTATGGACTTTTACACGATAAGGCCCCCAATTCTGAGACACGCCTAGCAGAAGCCAGGGCCAGAAACATCACCGTTTTCAACGTGAGGTACTTGTCTTCTACCGTCATCAGAGGCTCAAACCAGAAGGACTGTAGAAATTCCAACATCACATTCAAATCCCAGGGCGCCGTAGGCGGCACAAAAGGAGGTTGCATGTGGAGTAGGTCTGAACTTCTGGCAACAGTGCCAATTTCTTCTGGAAGAAAATGGAGAGAGCTGAAATCTGGACCTTAATGAAACCCAGACGCAAGTCCTTATCCACACCAGTCTGCAGGAAACGTAAGAAACGTCCCAAGTGGAACTCTGCTGGTGGATACATGCATTCCTCGCTCCAAGAGACAAATCTTCTCAAGATATGATGATAGTGTCGATAGCTGAGTTTTCTGAGCTGTGTAACATCTGCCCTAGCAGCTAAATCTGCAACAGCCTGTTGTAGTAGCCGAGTTTTCTGAACATTAGCAGTGAGTTGTGATGACATATCAGACATCATAGTTTTAAGAGCCCCTAACCAGAAGGGCTCTGGACCCCCTGTCCCTCAGCACCCTCACTGAGTTGTGAAGATTCGCTGCATTGTTCACATGAAACAGAATCAATAGATAAGGGAGAGAATCTAGTGTCGCATACACTACAGGAGTTAGTGTTTACCCATGTTTACAGTAATCACAATGACATACACACAGATAGTAATACTGATCAAGCCTGCCCTTACTGTATGTGAGAGAAGGCACACAGAGAGAGACACCCCACTTCCAGCTGTACAGCCCCAGTGAGGCTGTCAGCTAATTATATTACAGTGAAACACTAGTAAATTCTGTCCTGTAGAGGACCCAGATTGTGTACAGTACCGGCTCTACACCTTTGCTACACCCTGTACCAGTTTTCCAGCGTGTCTTGGGAGTCAGGAAGCGCTGTGTGTGCTGAGTGCTGCTGCAGTAAGCAGAGGAAGGCGCCAAAATGCCTCTGGTCCTGTTCTGAGGTAGCTCCGCCCCCCCAATGGCGCCGGAGCTACAGCGGTTTTTATACCGGCAAAGTCTCAAATCATGCTCAAAAACATCGCACTAGTGCTAGTTTAAGCCATCCTGAGCTAGTTTACACGGGGAGCTCCAGGCGGGTCCCCCCCAGGAGGGTCCCGTATGCCGCGCCCGCTTTCAGACGCATTTTGAACCGGGGGACACCCCTAGCGGGGCACCCGGCTTGTACTCACCACAGACGTCACCTTCAGGCTCGTGTTAGGGGTGTGTGGTGTGCTGCGATTGCGACAGCCAAGGCGCAGTGACCAGCTGAACAAACAACCTCCCAGGACGGTGGTTCTGCAGCGGGGAAGCGGATCTGCACCTCGCACGGACAGTGACTGCCCATCCCCCCTCCCTTAACCTCCCACGGTGCAGGTATGCTGTTGCCCAAACAGCATAATGAAAATAAAAGTTTAAAAGAAAATGAAGAAAACTCTCTGGAGCTGCAGAGATGTGCATCCTCTCCTGAGGGTACTTTTTTCTAAACGGTCTGTGGGAGGGGGCATAGAGGGGAGGAGCCAGCACACCCAGTTGAGAAATTTAAACTGCACCGGCTCCTTTGGACCACGTATATACTCCATCGTACTAAGTCTCCCCAATATCCCTTATGGATGCTAGAGAAACGGCATTTACGGATTTATCCATTTACAAACAAATTAAAGCAGTGCACACACTTCTAAATATTTTAATAAAGATAAGCTCCTGTATGCTGAATTTTTTTTAAAGCTAAAAGGCTTACAGCAAACAAATGAGATGCTAAATTTTACCTGACACTTCGATACCCAGCATAGTTCTACTTGTGCCATGTTGCATAGCTCTATCCGAATGCTGTTCACTTTCTGAATGAAGCAACGATGTCAGAGGATTAAATGTCAAGCAAAGGAATGTCATAGCGCAGAGGAGCATTCGTGAACGATCCATCATGCCCAATCCAGTGGGAGAGTCTGGCTCATCCTTAACCTTCAACACAAAAAAAAGAGACTTAAAGTTAGCAATGTGATTTTTCAAATGAGGGCAAGTTATAATGCAATAGCACTTTGTTCTAGAATATTCTACAACATGATGGCATTTATGATTAGCACTGTGTGTGCGATTGGTAACAATGCATGAAAAATTCATTATCGGCTGAAAAACAATTCAGACCTGATCGTAGCCCTGCTAAATCTTGCAGGGGGGACAGCGGCGATGCTTTTGCACTTCAGGAGTAGCTCCCGGCAAGTGCAGATTTTGCGTGCTGTTTCGGGAGCTACTAGTCGTCGCTGCCGCCGCCCCCCCCCCCCCCCCCCCCGTATGGCTCGGCCACACCTGCGTTGGCCGGACCGAGCACACAAAATCGCGGCCTCCCGCCCAGCGACCGCCTCTGCCTTTCAATCACGCAGAGGCGATCGCTAGACGACAGCCGTCGGCTGTTAGCCATGCGCCGGCGCAATGCACACTTCTGACCTGATCGCTGCAATGAATGTAAGTCAGCCTGCAATCAGGTCAGAATGACCCCCTAAATACAAACAAAATATAGTTTAAACTTTTTTTTCCATTAAACCTTATTCGATCCTTATTTCTTTGTAAGGATATCCTTATGTCTATCCCATGCATGTTTAAATTGCTCTACTGTCTTAGCTTCTACCACCTCAGATGGGAGGCTATTCCACTTGTCCACTATCCTTTCTGTAAAGTAATTTTTCCTCATATTTCTCCTGAAACCCCCCCCCCCCCCCCCCTCCCCCTCCAGTCTCAGTGCATGTCCTAATGTCCTATTGCTTCTCTTCATATGGAGAATGTTTCCCTCCTGGACTTTGTTAAAACCCTTGATATATTTGAAAGTTTCTATCATGTCCCCTTTCCCTTCTCTGCAGCAAGCTATATATATATTGAGATTTTTTAGTCTTTCTGGGTATGTTTTGTGATGTAGGCCATGCACCATTTTAGTTGCCCTTCTTTGTACAGTCTCTAATGTATTAATATCCTTTTGAAGATATGGCCTCCAGAATTGAACATAGTATTCTAGATGAGGCCGTACCAATGACCTATACAGCAGCATTATTACTTCTTTCTTTCTGCTGCTAATTCCTCTCCCAATGCAGTCAAGCATCGGACTAGCCTTCCTCATTGCTTACCTGCCTTTAAGTCACCTTAAATAGTGACTCCTAGATCCCTTTCCTCCTCAGTAGTTTCCAGTATAGTGCCATTAATACTATACAGTATTTAGCCTTTGGATTTTTGAGACCCAAGTGCATGATTTTGCATTTTTGGGCATTAAACTGTAATTGCCACACTCTTGACCATTCCTCTTGTCTACCTAGATCCTCTGTCATTTGTTTTACCCCACCTGGTGTGTCTACCCTGTTGCATACCTTTGTGTCATCGGAAAAAAGGCATACTTTCCCTTTAATGCCATTTGCAATGTCACAAATAAAGATATTAAAAAGCACTGGTCCAAGTACAGATCCCTGGGGTACTCCACTGGTAACATTTACCTCCTGTGAATGCACTCAATTTACCACAACTCTCTGTTTTCTATACTGCAACCAAGATCTTATCCATTCAATAATCCTAGTATCCAATCACAAGCTTCCAAGTTTATTTAGCAGTCTGCGATATGGAACAATGTCAAAAGCCTTACTAAAGTCTAGATAAGCTATATCCACGGCTCCACCTTTATTCATCACTTTAGTCACACAGTCAAAAAAAAGTCAAGATTTGACTGTGAATCCATGCTGTTTGGGTTCCTGTAAATTTCTGGATTTGAGATAATCTACAACTCTTACTTTTAAGAGTGTTTCCATCAATTTCCCTACTACTGATGTAAGACTCACTGGTCTGCAGTTGTTTGCCTCTTCCTTGCTTCCACTTTTGTGCAGTGGGACTACGGTCGCTCTTTTCCAGTCCTCTGGAATTACTCCTGTAGCTAATGACTGGTTGAATAATTCTGTCAATGGTGCTACCAGCACCTCTTTAAGTTCTTTTAGTATCCTAGGATGTATACCATATGGCCTCAGATTTTTAGGATTCAGAAGTTTGGCACTAAACCACTTGCCTGGCGTGGTCCCATCTGATAGGACCACATCAGACTGGGCTCTCCCTGACATGGTTGCATCTGATGCGACCAGTCAGAAAGGCCAATGTGTGGATGCAGGAAGAGAATCTTCCTTCAGCTGCCACTATCAGAAGGGCCTACAGGCTTCATAAATTCCTGGTACCCTCCCGCCAGTGCCTGCCGTGCTGCCGATCAATGCTGAACAGTCAGCCTGGCAGCACACCCCACCCCTGCAGACATTAGCAGCCATTGGGGAAATGTTAAAAAGCAGCCATCACCTTTCCTCTGAACACCCAGGGCTGCAGAGAGGAGAAGGCACCAAGAAAATGTGAACTCGCGATGTTCCGACCATCAATGTTTGTACTGATGTTTATTTTATTTTTTTATATAAAAAAATATTTTAAATATATGTTCTTAACCTAAATTCAATCATAACAAAAACAAAATAATTTTGCAACAGTTTATGGAAACAATATTAGCCAGTTTAATGGTTAATTTTAATATGCAAAAATTCTTCCCTTTCTATATCACCTCTGTCAAAGTCGAAAAATATTGAAGAACACACAGCACGTATAAACTGCACACACATGCCCACTGCGCGTGCCCTTGTTCTGCAGTGCGTGCACATGTACGCACTTTGCATATGGTCGCTCGCGCGGTCCTGCGCATCGGCGCGTGGTATGGGTATTTACGGCAGAGTTTGTGTACGCATGGAGGGCCATCAGAACACATTACATATTTAATCCAAATAGTGCACAATGTACACATAGTCTCCTTGCACCAAATCAGAAAGTTATAGCTGTTTAAATGGTTGCAGAACAAAGGGATTCACCTTTACAGGATAAGAGGGGACAGACTAAGGTTATAAGGTGGTATTTGGTATCCAGCTGTAGGGTATTTTAAGGGAAACATTCCGGTGTTGGTCTGCGGAAGATCGCATGTTCCTGCGGATAGTTATGTGCAGAAGCAGAATATAGATATAAACTGTATTTACTGTATATTATGTATGCGGCGGGAATCCAGAGGAGACCACCCACAAGAGCAGTTGAGAAAGACATCGCCTACCTTTTCAAATCAACCTATGACCTCTCCTGTACTGTAAAGGTGCATCCCTGTGTCCAATGGACAAAGGGATTACAGTATCCATTGTATTGCTCTTGGAAGACTTGTATAAATAAAGCCTGCTGCAGAGCGGCCAGTCACAAGACTCACAACGTTATCTATTTGATTACGGAGGACTGGACCAGGAAGCGCACGCGAATATTCTCACGTATGTACATTGACTGTAGCCATTATTCTGTTATATATATTGTCTGTATTGTAGTGTATAATTTGTATTGTAAACCCCCTTTCAGAAATAATCCACTGTGGTGTCGGAACCCAGCGGTTAATCACAATTTGTGTCGTGTGCTCATTGCCCTGCTAAGGTTTAAAGTGTATTATTATTGTTATTATTGCATTGCATTGCTGTAGAAGGTTTTAAGTGTATCTCTGGGTGTGTACGCGCTGAGAGTACTTTGTACCGTCAGCGCGGCGTGTGTACGCGAAGTCCGTACACTGTACGGGACTCTGTCCGCAAATTGCGTAAAAGGTGAGTAGAGTGTGAACCAAGTATAGCGGCCGCAGCGGCTAAAGGTTTAAAGTGTATTGATGGTGTGTTTAAGGTATAGCTTTTATTCCTGTAAAGATAATCGACATTATCACCTCCCATCAGGGAGAGCCAGTTATTAACTAATCAAGCACCACAGTACAGGATAGGAAGAACAAAACAAAGAATAGTTTACCTTTCCTAAAATCTATATAAATCATTAAAAGGAGATTTATGGTAGACTTACCATTGTTAAATCTCTTTCTGTGAGGTACACTGGATTCCACAGGAAATACATCGGGGGTGTAGAGTTGGATCTTGATCCGAGGCACCAACAGGCTAAAGCTTTGACTGTTCCAAGGATGCACTGCACCGACTCCTCTATAGCCCCGTCTCCAGGCACTGCAGCTTAGTTTAGTTAACCAGTCCAATGCAGTTACAGGTAAGAGAGACGGTAGATGTTAGTCACATAGAACCACATTCTCACGACAGGAGAAGGGACTAGCAGCTAATGCCATACAAACCCAAAGAAGCTAAGTGCGTCAGGGTGGGCGGCCTGTGGAATCCAGTGCACCTCGCAGAAAGACATTTAACAATGGTAAGTCTACCATAAATCTCCTTTTCTGTAGCGGTGTACACTGGTATTCCACAGGGAATACCATCAGGGATGTCCTAAAGCAGTTCCTCATGGGAGGGGATGCACTGTAGCGGGCACAAAAACCTGGCGTCCAAAGGAAGCATCCTGGGAGGCGGAAGTATCAAAGGCACAGAACCTGATGAACGTGCTCACAGAGGACCACGTAGCCGCCTTGCACAATTGCACAAGAAGGTCCAACCGACCGAGTAGAATGGGCCTTGATAGAAGCAGGAGCTGGGAGCCCAGCCTGTGCATAAGCTTGTGCAATCACCATTCTAATCCATCTGGACAAGGTTTGCTTATGTGCAGGCCAGCCACGTTTGTGAAAACCAAAAAGTATAAAAAGGGATTCAGACCTCCTGATGGAGGCAGTCCTCTTCACAAACATGGAGAGCCCGTAACACATCCAAATACTTATCTTTGGAGGAGAGACCAGAAGAGTTGAAGGCCGGAACCACAATCTCCTGGTTAAGGTGAAAAGATGATACCACCTTAGGCAAATAACCAGGGCGTGTTCGAAGAACAGCCCGGTCACGGTGAAAAATCAGGAAGGGTTGGCGACAGGACAAAGCGCCTAAGTCCGACAACCTCCTAGCAGGGGCAATAGCCAACAGAAATACAACCTTAAGCGTAAGGCATTTAAGGTCCAAAGGCTTAAGAGGTTCAAATGGAGACTCTAGCAGGGCATTTAAGATGACAGACAGATCCCATGGAGCCACAGGAGGGACATAGGGAGGCTGAATCCTTAGAACACCCTGAGTGAAAGTGTTAACGTCAGGAAGAGATGCAATTTTCCTTTGAAACCACACCAAGGCAGAAATATGAACCTTAAGGGAGGCCAGACGAAGGCCAAAGTCTAGGCCTTGTTGTAGAAAAGCCAAAAGTCTGGAAGTTTCGAACATACATGCATCATATTTTTTTAGTAGCACACCATGTGAAGTAAGAATTCCAGACCCTGTAATAAATCCGAGCCGAAGCCGGTTTACATACTTTCAACATAGTTTGAATAACCGCCTCAGAAAATCCTTTTGCTCTCAGGAGTGATGCTTCAAGAGCCATGCCGTCAAAGCCAGTCTGGCCAGGTCCGGGTAGACACAAGGGCCCTGAACGAGGTGGTCTGGGCGTTGAGGAAGTAGAAGAGGACACTCGATCGATAGACCCTGCAGGTCTGAGAACTAATGCCGTTGGGGCATGTTGGAGCGACTAGAAGTAGTATTCCTCCTTCTTGCTTGAACTTCCGTATTACCCTGGGCAGGAGGGACACTGGAGGGAACACGTAGGGCAGCCGAAAGTTCCATAGAATTGCCAGTGCATCCACAAACGCTGCTTGAAGATCCCTTGTCTGTGCTCCGAAGACCGGAACCTTGTGATTGTGTCGAGACACCATCGGATCCACATCTGGTAGGCCCCACTTGTCCTCTAGAAGTTGAAATACTTCGGGATGAAGACTCCACTCTCTGGCGTACAAGTCCCGACGACTGAGGAAGTCCGCTTCCCAGTTGAGGACTCCCGGAATGAACACTGCCGATATGGCTGGCAGATGGCGTTCCGCCCATTGGAGAATTTTTGACACTTCCATCATTGGTATGCGGCTTCGAGACCCGCCTTGATGATTTATGTGCACCACCGTGGTGGCGTTGTCTGATTGTACTTGAACAGGCCTGTTCTGTACCAGAGGCAGGGCCAGTGTCAATGTATTGAACACTGCCCACTATTCCAGAATGTTTATCGGGAGGAGAGATTCCTCCCTGGTCCATAGACCATGGAGAAAATGTTGCATCAACACCACGCCCCAACCTCGCAGACTGGTATCCGTTGTTAGGAGGACCCAGTTGGAGATCCAGAAGGGACGGCCCCTGCTTAACTGTTGGTCCTGTAGCCACCAGCTCAGTGACAGACGAAACTGCAGAGTCAAAGAGATAATTTGAGAACTCATCCGATGAGGCAGGCTGTCCCATTTGGAAAGGATTAACCTTGCAGAGGGCGGGAATGAAATTCAGCGTACTCTACCGTGTCGAAAGCAGACACCATGAGGCCTAGTACTTGCATCGTCAAGTGTATCGACACTCGCAGGTGAGGGAGGAAGCATCTGATCTTGTCCTGAAGTTTCAGGACATTCTCCGGAGACAGAAACAGTCTTTGGCTGTGTGTGTCCAGTAGCGCCCCCAGGTGCACCATGCTCCGAGCAGTGACCAGCGAGGACTTCTTCCAATTGATGAGCCACCCATGGGCTTGAAGGAAGTTAACATAGTAACATAGTATCTAAGGTTGAAAAAAGACAATTGTCCATCAAGTTCAACATATTTGTGGTCTCCTATGCACGATTATTTTGTATAAAATTTTGACTGAAGTTGATGACTGCCGTTACGTTTTACCCCTCTTTTTTATAATAACCATAGTGCGTGACTATGCCCCGTAACCCTGGATATCCTTATAAATTAGGAATTTATCTAACCCATTCTTAAAGGTGTTGACTGAGTCGGCCATTACAACTCCCTCAGGTAGGGAATTCCAAACATCGTCCTTACCGTAAAAAAGCCTTTACGCCTTATTGTGCGGAATCTCCTCTCCTCTAACCTGAGCGAGTGTCCACGAGTTCTCTGTGTTGATCTAACCAAAAACAGGTCCTGCGCAAGATCTGTATATTGTCCCCTAAATATTTGCAAATGTTAATCATGTCCCCTCTTAATCTCCTCTTTTCCAGTGTAAATATGCCTAGTCTTGCAAGCCTTTCGTCGTATTCCAGCGTCTCCATACCCTTAATTAGTTTGGTCGCCCACCTTTGAACCTTTTCTAGCTCCAGGATATCCTTTTTGTAGTAAGGTGCCCAGAATTGTACACAGTATTCAAGGTGTGGCCTCACAAGTGATTTATATAACGGGAGTATAATACTCTCGTCCTTAGCATCAATTCCCCGTTTTATACATGCTAATATCTTATTAGCCTTCTTTGCTGCAGTCCTACTTTGGGTACTACTGCTTAGTTTGCTATCTATGAGGACACCTAGGTCCTTTTCCAGTACAGAATCCCCTAATTTTACCCCATTTAGTAGGTAGGTGTTATTTTTGCTCTTGTTACCACAGTGCATTACCTTACACTTGTCTGTATTGAAGCGCATTCTCCATTTCACTGCCCAAGCTTCTAATTTAACTAAGTCTACTAATTTAACTAATTTTACTAATTTAACTAACTTGACTGAGGAGGGCATCTTGGGAGTTCGCGAGAATCAGCAAGTCGTCCAGATGTGGCAGGATTTGGATTCCCTGACGATGGAGAAAAGCCGTCATCACGGCCATTACCTTGGTGAAACTCTGAGGTGCCGTGGCAAGTCCAAATGGCAGAGCCTGGAATAGAAAATGAAGGTTGCCAATAGCAAACCGCAGATATTGCTGATGCAAAATGGAAATAGGTATGTGCAGGTAAGCATCCTGTATGTCCAGGGATACCATATAGTCCTTGGGTTCCATGGCCAGCACAATAGGGTGCAGAGTTACCAAACGGAATTTGGACACTCGTACAAACTTGTTCAATGATTTGAGGTTGAGGATAGGACGGAGACACCCATTCGGTTTCGGAACTAGAAACAGGGTCGAATAGTATTGTGGCCGAAGGACCCATCGGCCACATGGTTAATGGCGGACACGGCATGTAAGGGGTTGACCTTTAAAGTGCCCGGCACCATTTTAAGGACAATAGGCGCTTGGCGTCACTGTTAAAATAAGAATTTACTTACCGATAATTCTATTTCTCGTAGTCCGTAGTGGATGCTGGGAACTCCGTAAGGACCATGGGGAATAGCGGCTCCGCAGGAGACTGGGCACAAAAGTAAAAGCTTTAGGATTACCTGGTGTGCACTGGCTCCTCCCCCTATGACCCTCCTCCAAGCCTCAGTTAGGATACTGTGCCCGGACGAGCGTACACAATAAGGAAGGATTTTGAATCCCGGGTAAGACTCATACCAGCCACACCAATCACACCGTACAACCTGTGATCTGAACCCAGTTAACAGCATGATAACAGAGGAGCCTCTGAAAAGATGGCTCACAACAATAATAACCCGATTTTTGTAACAATAACTATGTACAAGTATTGCAGACAATCCGCACTTGGGATGGGCGCCCGGCATCCACTACGGACTACGAGAAATAGAATTATCGGTAAGTAAATTCTTATTTTCTCTGACGTCCTAGTGGATGCTGGGAACTCCGTAAGGACCATGGGGATTATACCAAAGCTCCCAAACGGGCGGGAGAGTGCGGATGACTCTGCAGCACCGAATGAGAGAACTCAAGGTCCTCCTCAGCCAGGGTATCAAATTTGTAGAATTTAGCAAACGTGTTTGCCCCTGACCAAGTAGCTGCTCGGCAAAGTTGTAAAGCCGAGACCCCTCGGGCAGCCGCCCAAGATGAGCCCACCTTCCTTGTGGAATGGGCTTTTACAGATTTTGGCTGTGGCAGGCCTGCCACAGAATGTGCAAGCTGAATTGTACTACAAATCCAACGAGCAATAGTTTGCTTAGAAGCAGGAGCACCCAGCTTGTTGGGTGCATACAGGATAAACAGCGAGTCAGATTTCCTGACTCCAGCCGTCCTGGAAACATATTTTCAGGGCCCTGACTACGTCCAGCAACTTGGAGTCCTCCAAGTCCCTAGTAGCCGCAGGTACCACAATAGGCTGGTTCAAGTGAAACGCTGAAACCACCTTAGGGAGAAATTGAGGACGAGTCCTCAATTCTGCCCTGTCAGTATGAAAAATTAGGTAAGGGCTTTTATAGGATAAAGCCGCCAATTCTGAGACACGCCTGGCTGAAGCCAGGGCTAACAGCATTACCACTTTCCAAGTGAGATATTTTAAGTCCACAGTGGAGAGTGGTTCAAACCAATGTGATTTTAGGAACCCCAAAACTACATTGAGATCCCAAGGTGCCACTGGAGGCACAAAAGGAGGCTGTATATGCAGTACCCCCTTGACAAACGTCTGAACTTCAGGAACTGAAGCCAGTTCTTTCTGGAAGAAAATCGACAGGGCCGAAATTTGAACCTTAATGGACCCTAATTTTAGGCCCATAGACAGTCCTGTTTGCAGGAAATGCAGGAAACGACCCAGTTGAAATTCCTCTGTAGGGGCCTTCCTGGCCTCGCACCACGCAACATATTTACGCCAAATACGGTGATAATGCTGTACGGTTACATCCTTCCTGGCTTTGATCAGGGTAGGGATGACTTCATCCGGAATGCCTTTTTCCTTCAGGATCCGGCGTTCAACTGCCATGCCGTCAAACGCAGCCGCGGTAAGTCTTGGAACAGACAGGGTCCCTGCTGGAGCAGGTCCTTTCTTAGAGGTAGAGGCCACGGGTCCTCTGTGAGCATCTCTTGAAGTTCCGGGTACCAAGTCCTTCTTGGCCAATCCGGAGCCACGAGTATAGTCCTTACTCCTCTCCTTCTTATGATTCTCAGAACCTTGGGTATGAGAGGCAGAGGAGGGAACACATACACTGACTGGTACACCCACGGTGTTACCAGAGCGTCCACAGCTATTGCCTGAGGGTCCCTTGACCTGGCGCAATACCTGTCTAGTTTTTTGTTGAGGCGGGACGCCATCATGTCCACCTTTGGTTTTTCCCAACGGTTCACAATCATGTGGAAGACTTCTGGGTGAAGTCCCCACTCCCCCGGGTGGAGGTCATGTCTGCTGAGGAAGTCTGCTTCCCAGTTGTCCACTCCCGGAATGAACACTGCTGACAGTGCTGTCACATGATTTTCCGCCCAGCGGAGAATCCTTGCAACTTCTGTCATTGCCCTCCTGATTCTCGTGCCGCCCTGTCTGTTTACGTGGGCGACTGCCGTGATGTTGTCTGACTGGATCAGCACCGGCTGACCTTGAAGCAGAGGTCTTGCTAGGCTTAGAGCATTGTAGATGGCCCTTAGCTCCAGGATATTTATGTGAAGTAATGTCTCCAGGCTTGACCACAAGCCCTGGAAATTTCTTCCCTGTGTGACTGCTCCCCAGCCTCTCAGGCTGGCATCCGTGGTCACCAGGACCCAGTCCTGAATGCCGAATCTGCGGCCCTCTAGAAGATGAGCACTCTGCAACCACCACAGGAGAGACACCCTTGTCCTTGGTGACAAGATTATCCGCTGATGCATCTGAAGATGCGACCCGGACCATTTGTCTAGCAGATCCCACTGGAAGGTTCTTGCGTGGAATCTGCCGAATGGGATTGCTTCGTAAGAAGCCACCATCTTTCCCAGGACCCTTGTGCATTGATGCACTGAGACTTGGCCTGGTTTTAGGAGATTTCTGACTAGTTCAGATAACTCCCTGGCTTTCTCCTCCGGGAGAAAACACCTTTTTCTGGACTGTGTCCAGGATCATCCCTAGGAATAGAAGTCGTGTCGTCGGGATCAGCTGTGATTTTGGAATATTGAGAATCCAACCGTGCTGGCGCAGCACTATCTGAGATAGTGTTACCCCGACTTCCAACTGTTCCCTGGATCTTGCCCTTATCAGGAGATCGTCCAAGTAAGGGATAACTAAAACTCCCTTCCTTCGAAGGAGTATCATCATTTCGGCCATTACCTTGGTAAAGACCCTGGGTGCCGTGGACAATCCAAACGGCAGCGTCTGAAACTGATAGTGACAGTTCTGTACCACAAACCTGAGGTACCCTTGGTGAGAAGGGTAAATTGGGACATGTAGGTAAGCATCTTTGATGTCCAGAGACACCATATAGTCCCCTTCTTCCAGGTTTGCAATCACTGCTCTGAGTGACTCCATCTTGAATTTGAACCTTTGTATGTAAGTGTTCAAGGATTTTAGGTTTAAAATTGGTCTCACCGAGCCGTCCGGCTTCGGTACCACAAATAGTGTGGAATAGTACCCCTTTCCCTGTTGTAGGAGGGGTACCTTGATTATCACCTGCTGGGAATACAGCTTGTGAATGGCTTCCAATACTGCCTCCCTGTCTGAGGGAGACGTCGGTAAAGCAGACTTTAGAAAACGGCGAGGGGGAGATGTCTCGAATTCCAATTTGTACCCCTGAGATACCACTTGAAGGATCCAGGGGTCCACTTGCGAGTGGGCCCACTGCGCACTGAACTTCTTGAGACGGGCCCCCACCATGCCTGAGTCCGCTTGTAAAGCCCCAGCGTCATGCTGAGGACTTTGCGGAGGCGGGAGAGGGCTTTTGTTCCTGGGAACTGGCTGTTTGTTGCAGCCTTTTCCCTCTCCCTCTGCCACGGGGCAGAAATGAGGCGCCTTTTGCCCGCTTGCCCTTATGGGGCCGAAAGGACTGCGCCTGATAATACGGCGTCTTCTTAGGTTGAGAAGCTACCTGGGGTAAAAATGTGGATTTTCCAGCAGTTGCCGTTACAGGAAAAACTACAGGCAGTTTTTTCTCACCAAACATAATACCCTTTTTAGTGGTACTTGTATTATCAGAGATATGCAATACATTTTTCATTGCTTCAATCATGTAACGTGTGGCCCTAGTGGAAGTCACGTATGTCTCCTCATCATCGACACTGGAGTCAGTATCCGTGTCTGTCATTTGAGGTAACGGGCGTTTTAAAGCCCCTGATGGCGTTTGAGACCCCTGGACAGGCACAAGCTGAGTAGCCGGCTGTCTCATGTCGTCAACTGTCTGTCGTAAAGAGCTGACACTGTCACGCAATTCCTTCCATAAGCTCATCCACTCAGGTGTCGACTCCCTAGGGGGTGACAACTGTATAATAGGCAATTGCTCCGCCTCCATCTCATTTTCCTCCTCAAACATGTCGACACAATCGTACCGACACACCGCACACACACAGGGAATGCTCTGATAGAGGACAGGACCCCACTAGCCCTTTGGGGAGACAGAGGGAGAGTATGCCAGCACACACCAGAGCGCTATATATAGACAGGAATACCACTATAAAATGTGCTTTTCCCTTTATAGCTGCTGTTAGTATCAAAACTGCGCCAAATTAGTGCCCCCCTCTCTTTTTTACCCTTTTCTGTAGTGCAGGACTGCAGGGGAGAGTCAGGGAGACGTCCTTCCAGCGGAGCTGTGATGGAAAATGGCGCCCGTGTGCTGAGGAGATAGGCTCCGCCCCCTTCTCGGCTGCCTTTTCTCCCGCTTTTTTGGTGAGTTCTGGCAGGGGTTAAAATACATCCATATAGCCCTGGGGGTTATATGTGGTGTATTTATGCCAGCCAAGGTGTTTTACATTGCTGCTCAGGGCGCCCCCCCCTAGCGCCCTGCACCCTCAGTGACCGGAGTGTGAAGTGTGCCTGAGTAACAATGGTGCACAGCTGCAGTGCTGTGCGCTACCTTGTTGAAGACTGATGTCTTCTGCCGCCGATTTTTCCGGACCTCTTCTTGCTTCTGGCTCTGTAAGGGGGCCGGCGGCGCGGCTCTGGGACCGAGCTCCGAGGCTGGGCCTGTGTTCGGTCCCTCTGGAGCTAATGGTGTCCAGTAGCCTAAGAAGCCCAATCCACTCTGCACTCAGGTGAGTTCGCTTCTTCTCCCCTTAGTCCCTCGATGCAGTGAGCCTGTTGCCAGCAGGTCTCACTGAAAATAAAAAACCTAAACTTAAACTTTCACTAAGAAGCTCAGGAGAGCCCCTAGTGTGCACCCTTCTCGGCCGGGCACAAAAATCTAACTGAGGCTTGGAGGAGGGTCATAGGGGGAGGAGCCAGTGCACACCAGGTAGTCCTAAAGCTTTTACTTTTGTGCCCAGTCTCCTGCGGAGCCGCTATTCCCCATGGTCCTTACGGAGTTCCCAGCATCCACTAGGACGTCAGAGAAATATACTTACGGCGCCAGGCGCGGACTGTTTCAAAATATGTTTAATAATGTGTTATATGTTATATCGCTGCGCAGTGCGCAGCTGGAGAATTATGGACCGTTATAGAACTGCATGGACAGGACACTTATGAGAAAAGTACAAGGTATTTTGTTTCTAAAAGACCTTGACAATTGTTCTTGAGACACTACTGCATAGAAAGTCGTATGTTAATTGTCCTAGCTCCAGCAGAGAATAGGTGACAGTTGGCGGCCAAACATTTTCTTTGAGATACAAACGAAGGTTTGGGAAGAAGACTGTTTGCGCTTCCAGCATCTCCTGTTGTGTGATAAGCCATGCTAGTTTTACATTGAGGTGCGAGAGAGACAAGAACATGTTAATCACACTTTTTTTTTTTTTTTATGCAAACTAGTGGGTTTCGTTTAACAACAGTTTGATGTAAGATTTCTTAGGCTGCATTATCTAGGATGTAGATTTATGTTTAAATTACAAGGACTTCGTGTGTGACAGGAAGGAAGAAATTGCTTTTTTGCAGTTATATCCTTTTAAAATGTAATTTATTTATTTATATTTTGTAAGATATCCTGATTGGATGCAAAGGACTGTGGTTTGTGGTTTTACTGTATAAAAAAAAGAAGAGGAGGCCTGTGAGCTTCAGAGGTGTATTATACCAACTACTTTCTACTATAACATCTTGCTGTATTGCAGTTTCCCCTAGCAATAGGGAGGAGTTCTCTTTAGAACTATTGCAAATAAACATCATTTTCCTCAAGAAGACCGCTTCATCTTGTGACCTGCAGGGCTAGGTGAAAACTAGCTCCGTTTCCGGCTGTCCAGGGTGTAACCAGCGCTTCCAAGCTCCGCCTTCCGCCAGCTACCAGCAGAGGCCTAGTCAAGCGACTAGTGGGGATTCGTCAGCACCACACAGGTGTGGTAAGGCGGCGTGTCAACGCATACAGAGCAGAACTGTGGTTCCAAACGCCACGGCAGGTTAGGAGTTTGGTGGTGGCAGCGTAAACCCGCCCACTGCGCAGTGGGTGGAGTCCGTAACAGGCAGTTACTGACCGTAAGCGGGAATCCCCTATGTGGCCAGGTCTCGTGTGACCTAAACATTCATTCTGTGTACTGGGGACGGGAAAGTGGTGAGGGCAATCGTACGGGACAGTCCGGTCACAAGTATCCCATGCCTCTCTGGGACAGAGGTACCGACACTACCACTCCTGTTTCCAGGAGGGTTTGTACAACCAGGTGTAGAGCTTGCGCTTTCAGCGGCTCAGCGAGGGGGACATCTTTTGAAAGATTGCGTACCTGTGAGAGATAACTTCCCATACCCAGGCATCTGAAGTTGTCATTAACCAGGCCTGGGCGAACTGCAAAAGTCGGCCTCCCATCCTGGGGTCCGTCAGGGGGGGGGCCCTTCCAGTCATGCCGCAGGCTTGTCTTGTTTGGAAGCAGGCGGACAGGCAGCACAGGATTGTTTAGATTTGGGCTTAGTGGTTTTGGAAACGAACCTGTCTCGGGTACGCCTGACCTTTTACTTTACTTGGAAGTCCAAAGGAACAAAAAGTGGTACACCTAAGGGCCCTACACACATACTAATCCGCCGCCGAGCTGCCCGACGGCAGATACGGCCGATGGGCGACCCGGCGGCGGGGGTGCAGTGACGGGGGGAGTGAAGTTTCTTTACTCCCCCGTCACCCGGCTCCATGGAAGTGCAGGCAAATGTGGACGATCTCGTCCATATTGGCCTGCATGCACAGGCGACGGGGCACCAGCGATGAACGAGTGCGGGGCCGTGCATCGTTCATCGCTGGTGCCTCCACACTGAAAGATATGAACGAGATCGTTCATATCTTTCACTAAAATAGCGCAGTGTGTAGGGCCCATTAGCCTTCTGAGCAGAAGGATTAGTACTTGGGAGAAACGCAATCTTGGCCGCCGCCAAATCAGTCACAATCTTTTTCAGATCTTCCCCAAAACAGGATATCTCCCTTGAAAGGGAGTACCTCCAAAATCTACTTAGAGTCCAGGTCCACTTTCCAGGACCTCAACCACAGAAATCCGGCTAGCCAGGATAGACGTAGTAGAAGCCTTGGCCGCCATGACCCCTGCATCAGAGGCCGCCTCCTGAATATAGTGAGAGGCTGTGGTAATATACGACAGATATTGTCTGGCAGGGTCAGAAAAATCCTGTGGTATCTCCTCAGTTGCCTGAACCCATGCTTCAATTCCTTTTGCCGTCCAAGAGGCAGCCATAGTCGGTCTGTGTACAGCATTGGTAAGAGTGTAAATAGACTTCAGGCATCCCTCTACACGCTTATCTGTCGCTTCCTTCAGTGAGGTGAGTGGTGACAGGCAGAGTAGAGGACACCACAAAACAGGTGACATGAGAGTCCACCGGCGGTGGAGTTTCCCACTTGTTGCTCAACTCCGCAGGGAAAGGATAATGAGCTAGCATCTTTTTAGACAGGGAAAACGTCGTTCCTGAAGAAGACCAGAATTCCTGACAAATGTCAATTAAGAGGTCAGAATGTGGTAAAACTACTTTAGCTACCTTCTGACGTTTAAACTTATCAGGTTTCTTAGATGTAACAGGAGGCTCAATGTCATCATCAATTCGGAGTATCAGCTTGATAGCCTCCACCAGGTCAGGAACATCAACCTGGGTTGCAGATTCCTCATCAGAAGCAACTGTATCAGTGTCTGACGGATCAGTATATTCCCCATCTTCATTGGAAGAATTATCCGAAATATTAGTGGAGTGTGAGGAAGAAATAGCCCGCTTAGATGACCCCTTGGCCCCAGAGGGACGCGAGGTGGACTTTTGTCTAACCAAAGTCTGATTTCATTGCTGTGACTGGGTAGACAAAGTATCCGCCAAGGCAAGCTGTAGGAGGAACTCAACAATCTGGTAGAATGTGACTTAACATTTTCTGGATTTTAAGCAGTATTTTATTTTTAATGCAAAACTAACCTGGTTTTGCTTTAAAAAAAAAACTGCCACTTTACATTTCATGGCTAACTTACTGAATTAGCAGCACTTGCCACAACTTGAAGGCTATATGAAAATGTGGCCAAGGGTTTAAAATTACATTAGAAAGCTGTCCAAATTTAATTCCCACGGTGCTAAAAGGAGGAATTTATGGAGGCAGCACTCCCTGCAAAGAAGTCTGTACTTTATGCACAAAAAACAACTGTCCATACACACAAAACACTAGTCTCAGATTGCCACAAAGACCCCAATGCAGAAACACCAGAAGGCAGGCCAATTTGAAAGAGGACGTTTGGAAAACTTTGTACCAAATTATATGAATTCTCCATCCACTCCAATGCTGAGCAAATCTGCTTTCCAGTATCCTAACCCTGAAAAGTACACTACTGAAATCACTGGAATATTTCCATCTGTCTAGCGCATTATCATGGGTAATTTTCTTATAGAATAGTCTTTGCTGTGTCCAGACTGTTATCCACCACTCTTAGTTCTAAAACACAGATGTGGAGTTTTTTTACTCCTATAAAGACCACAGGCCTTACAGAAAACACTGTAGAGTTACAATTTCCCATTGATGAATGCTGGCATCTGTCATCACGACTTTCCAATCTCAAAAGACAAATGGACAGCCCTCAGCGTCCAGGAGAGCAACCGACACCTGTGGGGACAGGCTAAAAAACTGACTGCAGACCTTCATACGTCAGAGCGAATATGGACATTAGTTTCTCTAGGGAAAGTATCTAGTCTTCAGGCAAGAATACACTGACGTCTGGTGTTGAACAGTCTGAGAAAAATTATACACTAGGCATGTGCCACAGCATGCTGGATTTCGGATTGCTTAAGATCCACTCATGTGCCAGCACCTGCAGTCATGCAGGAAAGATAAATGGTCACTCCATTAGACGTCACAGGAATGGTCATAACCATCACAATATTTGTAAATATCCTCTGCTTTTTTGACATGCAAAATGGTAGAGCTCAAAATTGATAAGACAGAACTGTGAATCAGACATCTGTGAGGACATTCCAAGACTGGAGTATGCAAGTAAGCACCTCTTAACTAGCTTCATGCAGTTTATAACTTGATCAACAGATCATCCAAACAGTGATTGACCCGTGATGCCTTCTTAACAAGATGATCCTGGGAGACATGACCTTGGTGAAAACTCGCAGAACATTGGAGAGACCAAATGGAAGGGTCTGTAACTATAAATGTCCTACCGCACACTGGAGAAGCATGTGATGAACCTCCCAGATTGGAGCCTGCAGATAGGTATGCTTGATGTCCAGGCTTGCCAATGATTCTATTCGAACTTTTCCACTATCAGATGTGTGTTTATCAACTTTAATTTGATAATCAATTGAAAGTAAATGCCTGGTTTCTGCACCAGGAAAAGGCTGTAGTAAAACTCAAAATCACACTGAGATAGTGTAATAGGGATCAATAAGACCAAGAAAAATTAAATAAAAGAGAATAAACAGCTAGTTGTAATAACATTTTTCAAATTGGATAATTTGGAATGCGATAAAGACCTGTAATATCCATTGAATACCCTTAACCCATAGGTGCAAAGACAACTGAAGCCATACATCCCAGGAACAAGATGATTTGGGCCACCCACTACTGCAAAGTCTGAATGAGCCCAAGTCTGTCGGGTGGGTCTGTTTGTATCCAGGTTAAGTACCTGGTCTCCTCTCTGAAGTTCTGACTGACCTATGGAGGGGGCGCACTTGTAACTGCCCTGGAACACAAAATTTGGGTTTTGGCACAAAAACTGGAAACTATGTACTTTTCCCTCCCATCTCCTTGAAAATTATATGGTTCAATTCAGTACCAAAACGTGACTCGCATACAAAAATAAGATTTTACTTACCGGTAAATCTATTTCTCGTAGTCCGTAGAGGATGCTGGGACTCCGTAAGGACCATGGGGAATAGACGGGCTCCGCAGGAGATAGGGCACTTTAAGAAAGCTTTTGACTCTGGGTGTGCACTGGCTCCTCCCTCTATGCCCCTCCTCCAGACCTCAGTTAGGGAAACTGTGCCCAAAGGAGATGGACAGTACGAGGAAGGATTTTTGTAAATCTAAGGGCGAGATTCATACCAGCCACACCAATCACACCGTATAACTTGTGATAAACTTACCCAGTTAGCAGTATGAACAACAACATAGCCACGGTTCCACCGAAAAACTATAACATAACCCTTATGTAAGCAATAACTATATACAAGTCTTGCAGAAGAAGTCCGCACTTGGGACGGGCGCCCAGCATCCTCTACGGACTACGAGAAATAGATTTACCGGTAAGCAAAATCTTATTTTCTCTAACATCCTTGAGGATGCTGGGACTCCGTAAGGACCATGGGGATTATACCAAAGCTCCCAAACGGGCGGGAGAGTGCGGATGACTCTGCAGCACCGATTGAGCAAACAGGAGGTCCTCCTCAGCCAGGGTATCAGACTTATAGAACTTTGCAAAAGTGTTTGTCCCCGACCAAGTAGCTGCTCGGCACAACTGTAATGCCGAGACCCCTCGGGCAGCCGCCCAAGAAGAGCCCACTTTCCTAGTGGAGTGGGCCTTAACCGATTTCGGTAACGGCAATCCTGCCGTAGAATGCGCCTGCTGAATCGTGTTACAGATCCAGCGAGCAATAGTCTGCTTTGAAGCAGGAGCGCCAAACTTGTTGGCCGCATACAGAACTAACAAAGCTTCAGTCTTCCTGATTCTAGCCGTTCTGGTCACATAAATCTTCAAAGCCCTTACTACATCCAGGGACTCGGAATCCTCCAAGTCCCGTGTAGCCACAGGCATGACAATAGGTTGGTTCACATGAAAAGATGAGACCACTTTTGGCAGAAAGTGAGGGCGAGTCCTCAACTCTGCCCTATCCACGTGAAAAACCAAGTATGGGCTTTTATGTGATAAAGCCGCCAATTCGGAAACACGTCTTGCCGAAGCTAACGCCAACAACATGACCACTTTCCACGTGAAGTATTTCAACTCCACAGTTTTGAGTGGTTCAAATCAAGGTGACTTGATGAAACGTAACACCACGTTAAGATCCCAAGGCGCCACCGGAGGCACAAAGGGAGGTTGAATATGCAGCACTCCCTTCACAAAGGTCTGTACTTCAGGAATAGAGGCCAATTCTCTTTGAAAGAAAATGGATAAGGCCAAAATCTGGACCTTTATGGACCTTAATTTTAGGCCCAAAGTCACTCCTGTTTGAAGGAAGTGGAGTAGACAGCCCAAATGGAACTCCTCCGTAGGAGCAGCTCTGGCCTCACACCAAGAAACGTATTTCCGCCATATACGGCGGTAATGTTTTAACGTCACGTCTTTCCTAGCCCTGATCAGGGTAGGAATGACTTCCTCCGGAATCCCTTTTTCCGCTAGGATCCGGCGTTCAACCGCCATGCCTTCAAACGCAGCCACGGTAAGTCTTGGAACAGACAGGGCCCCTGCCGCAGCAGGTCCTGCCTTAGAGGAAGAGGCCACGGATCCCCTGCGAGCAACTCTTGCAGCTCCGGATACCAAGTCCTCCGTGGCCAATCCGGAACAATGAGTATTGTTCTGACACTGCTTCTTCGTATTATTCTCAACACCTTGGGTATGAGAGGAAGAGGAGGAAACACATAGACCGATCTGAAAACCCAAGGTGTCACAAGAGCGTCTACCGCTACCGCCTGAGGGTCCCTTGACCTGGCGCAATACCGCTTTAGCTTTTTGTTGAGACGGGATGCCATCATGTCGATTTGAGGCAGTCCCAAACGATCCGTGATCTGTGCGAAGACTTCTTGATGAAGTCCCCACTCTCCCGGATGCAGGTCGTGCCTGCTGAGGAAGTCCGCCTCCCAGTTGTCCACCCCCGGGATGAACACCGCTGACAGCGCGCTTACATGGCCTTCCGCCCAGCGTAGAATCCTGGTCGCTTCTGCCATGGCCATTCTGCTCCTTGTTCCGCCTTGGCGGTTTATATGAGCCACTGCCGTGACATTGTCTGACTGAATCAGAACCGGTTTTCTCCGAAGCAATTCCTCCGCTTGAAGCAGGGCGTTGTATATGGCCCTCAACTCCAGGACGATGATGTGGAGACAAGACTCTAGGCTTGACCAGAGACATTGGAAATTTCTTCCCAGTGTCACTGCTCCCCAGCCTCGGAGGCTTGCGTCCGTGGTCACCAGGACCCAGTCCTGAATGCCGAACCTGCGACCTTCTAGTAGGTGAGCACTGTTCAGCCACCACAGGAGAGATACCCCGGTCCTGGGAGACAGGGTGATCCTTTGATGCATTTGTAAATGGGACCCGGACCACTTGTCCAAGAGGTCCCATTGAAAAGTCCTCGCATGGAACCTGCCGAAAGGGATGGCCTCGTAGGAAGCCACCATCTTCCCCAGGACCCGCGTGCAATGATGCACTGAAACCTTATTTGGTTTTAATAGGTTCCTGACCATGGCTATGAGTTCCTGAACCTTTTCGATCGTAAGAAAAACCTTTTTCTGGTCTGTGTCTAGAATCAGCCCCAAAAAAGTCAGACGCGTTGTAGGGACTAGCTGGGACTTCGGTATATCGAGAATCCAGCCGTGTATCTGCAACGTCTTCATGGACAGAGACACGCTGTCCAGCAACCTCTCCCGAGATCTCGCCTTTATGAGGAGATCGTCCAAGTATGGGATAATTGTGACCCCCTGCCTGCGCAGGAGCACCATCATTTCCGCCATTACCTTGGTGAAAATTCTCGGGGCCGTGGAAAGACCAAACGGCAACGTCTGAAATTGGTAGTGACAGTCCTGCACTGCAAATCTCAGGAACGCCTGATGCGGGGGGAATATCGGAACATGAAGGTAAGCATCCTTTATGTCCAGGGACATCATCCAATCCCCCCCTCCAGGCTGGCGATGACCGCCCTGAGTGATTCCATTTTGAACTTGAACCTCTTCAAGTACAGGTTCAGAGATTTCAGGTTTAAAATGGGTCTGACCGAACCGTCCGGTTTCGGGACCACAAACAGGGTTGAGTAATATCCCTCTCCTTGCTGGAGATGAGGAACTGTGACAATAACCTGTTGAATATACAATTTTTGGATTGCTGCCAACACTAGCTCCCTCTCTGACGGGGAAGCCGGCAGAGCCGATTTGAAAAATCGGCGAGGAGGCAAGTCTTCGAATTCCAGCCTGTATCCCTGAGAAACAATCTCTAATGCCCAGGGATCCACCTGCGAGTGAACCCAGACGTGGCTGAAAAATCGAAGACGAGCCCCCACCAGATCTGCCTCCCCTCGGAAAGCCCCAGCGTCATGCGGTGGACTTTGCAGACGCAGGGGAGGACTTCTGCTCTTGGGAACTAGCTGTGTGCAGCTTTTTTCCCCTGCCTTTCCCTCTGGCAACAAAGGATGATCCACGTACCTTCTTGTTTTTATTGGAACGAAAGGACTGCATTTGATAATGAGGTGCCTTTTTTGTATGCTGCGGGGGGACATAAGGTAAGAAATTTGACTTACCAGCCGTAGCGACAAGATCCGAGAGGCCGCCTCCAAACAACTCCACCCCTTTGTAAGGCAAGGACTCCATATGCCGCTTTGAATCGGCATCTCCCGTCCACTGTCGGGTCCACAAGAGCCGCCTAGCAGAAATAGACATAGCATTTATTCTGGAGCTTAATAAACAAATGTCTCTCTGAGCATCCCTCATATACAAGGCAGCATCTCTGATATGCTCTATGGTCATTTGAATGGCGTACCTATCTAAGGTGTCAATTTCCGTAGATAAGGAATCTGCCCATGCCACAACCGCACTACAAACCCAGGCCGACGCCATAGCCGGTCGAGCAATAGTACCGGAATGATTGTAAATGTGCTTTAAGGTAATTTCCTGCCTGCGATCAGCAGGTTCCTTGAGGGAAGCCGTATCCTGAGAAGGCAGTGCCACCTATTTGGACAAACGTGTCAGCGCCTTGTCAACTTTTGGTGAAGATTCCCAGCGTATCCTATCAGTTTGTGGAAAAGGATACGCCATGAGAATCCTTTTGGGAACTTGTGGTCTCCTATCCGGAGATTCCCAAGCCTTTTCGCACAAGTCACTTAATTCAAATGAGGATGGAAAAGTGACTTCAGGCTTTTTCCCTTTATACATGTGTACCCTCGTGTCAGGGACAGGGGGTTCCTCAGTAATATGCAAAACCTCTTTTATGGCAATAATCATGTACCGTATACCCTTAGCCACCTTTGGCTGTAATTTTGCATCTTCATAGTCGACACGAGTCAGTATCTGTGTCATCGATCTGGGATATGGTGCGCTTCTGAGACCCCGAAGGACCTGGCAGCCCAGGGACAGGCATGGACTGGCTACCTGACTGATCCCTAGCTTCTGCCTTGTCTAATCTTTTATGCAATAGATTGACATTTGCATTCAAGACATTCAGCATATCCACCCATTCCGGTGTCGGCGTTGCCGACGGCGACCTGACATTCAAGCACTCCCCCTCCACATTAAGCGAGCCTTCCTCGTCAAACATGTCGACACACGCGTACCGACACTTCACACACACACACACACACACACACACACACACACACAGGGAACCCCATTCCTGAAGACAGTATCCCTGTCAAGGACCTTTGGAGAGACAGAGAGAGAGTATGCCAGCACACACCCCTGCGCAATAACCCTGGAGACCAACACAAATTGTTTTTCCCCAGCAGCGCTGTATAATATGTAAACCGCCAATTATGTGCCCCCTCTCTTTTAAGCACCCTTTCACTGTAAGCAGGGGAGAGTCCGGGGAGCTTCCTCTCAGCAGTGCTGTGGAGAGAAAATGGCGCTGGTGAGTGCTGAGGGAGAAGCCCCGCCCCCTCAGCGGCGGGCTTCTGTCCCGCACAAACTTAGTAAAATATGGCGGGGGCTCTTTTATATACATGTACAGAGCCCACCTGTACATGTATATAGTCTTTTTGCCATGCAGAGGTTTATATTGCTGCCCAGGGCGCCCCCCCCTGCGCCCTGCACCCTTACAGTGACCGGAGTATGTGAGGTGTATGGGAGCAATGACGCACAGCTGCAGTGCTGTGCGTTACCTCAGTGAAGCTGAAGGCTTCTGCCACCTGACGACTTCTGTCTTCTGTACTTCTAGCTCTGTGAGAAGAACGGCGGCGCGGCTCCGGGGGTGGACGCCCAGTAAGAACCTGCGTTCACCCCCTCTGGAGCTAATGGTGTCCAGTAGCCGAGGAAGCAGAGCCCATCTTTGACAAGAAGGTCTGCTCCTCTCTCCTCAGTCCCTCGATGCAGGGAGCCTGTTGCCAGCAGTGCTCTCTGTGAAAAAGTAGTAAAAGGTAGGAAAAAAAATCCAAACAAAAATGCTTCTAGGCAGAGAACTCTGGAGAGCTCTCTGCAGTGCACCCATCTTGCTCTGGGCACAGTGTAAAACTGAGGTCTGGAGGAGGGGCATAGAGGGAGGAGCCAGTGCACACCCAGAGTCCAAAGCTTTCTTAAAGTGCCCTATCTTCTGCGGAGCCCGTCTATTCCCCATGGTCCTTACGGAGTCCCAGCATCCTCAAGGATGTTAGAGAAATGAACCACTTCCAACAGTACTTTGGATTTAAGGTCGGCTTCCTTGCCAGAGAGATCTCCTAACTGAAACAGCCAAGGGATACAGCCTGAAAAAGAAGGAACCAGCACCCTGGGATGCATCGTCTCTTGATGCTAGTGCCTTGATCTGATCCATGACTGAGAGGTCTCACAGTGGAGGTGAGAAGGGGAACTAGCAATAGGTACAATAAAAAGGATTTTACAGGTAAGGGCATAAATATCCTTTTCTCTCACATCCATTGAGAACATTGGCCTCATGCTGGGACTTCCCAAAGCTATCCCCCGTAAAGGACACCAATGTGCTGTGCTGAGAACATGAAGCCTGAAACCCGCATCAGTGGTGGCAAAGGTATTAAATGAACAGAAATTGATAATAGTATGGGTAGAGGACAACGTGGCAGATTTACAAATGCTGCTCCGCAGAGGCGCCACATCAAGCTGGCCAAGAAGTGCCCACTGACCGTGTGGAGTGAGGAGGCCTGCTCCGGGTTAAGAAGCCGGTACTTGAAAGGAAGGAAGAATGATATCCTGGTTGATATGAAACCAGGATACAATCATTAAAAGGTAACCCAAACGCAAGAAAGGTGAGCTACATGACAAAGCATTCAAGTTTCACACTCTATGGGCTGACGCAACTGCGAGGAGGAAAAACAAGTAAGCCAGCAAAGGTCAACTGTGTCTACGGGCTCAAAAGGAGAAGACTGGATGGCCCTGGCACCAAAGACAAGTCCCACTTTGCCACTGGTGGCATGAATGGCGTTTGAATGTGGAGGACACACTGCAGAAAGGTCTGTGCGTCTGGCAACAGCCTCACCTTTCATTGAAAAGGGACAGAAAGAGCTAAACCTGTAAATTAATAAAGAAAGGAAAGGTGGAGGCCCAAATCCAATACAGTCTGTAAGAAAGACAAGAGAAGCAACAAATTAAAGGATCGGGGTTTGAAAACATTAGCCAAACACCAAAATAAGTCTTCTAGACCAGATAGTAAATTATAGCTAAAGAAGGCTTTCTAGCGTTGAGTAGGGTTCGAATGACAGAACTCAAAAAAGCCTTCGTTCTCAGGCTAGGTGTCTAAAGGGCTCGTTATCAAAGCAAGACAGGCCAGATCCGGGTGGAAGCATGGGCTTTAAGACAGAAGATCCGGGCGGACAAGGAGTGCTGATGGAGAGACCCAGAAGATCAGAGTACCAAGCCTTGCACGGCCAATCCGGTGCAATAAGGATCACGGTGCCGCCCTCCAACTTGGAAATTGGAGGAAAAATGTAAAACGAAAAGTCCACCTAACCATGAGGGCGGCCACCAGGAGAGTTCCCGGATTCCTGCTGCGTGAGCAGTACAAATGTAGCCACGTACTTCGTAGTAACATCTGGCCCCAGCGTTCGGAGCGCGCGGGCACAACCGGAATACACCCCATTTGCATAAATGGGAGAGTCTGTGTGCGCTGCCTCAGTGCATCTAGGCGCCAGATCGCCTAGCCGTGCCAGAAGTGGACATTTGCGATATAGCCACGCTAGACGAGTGTGGCTACATTTGTATCTCGGCATTTTGCGGTTGAGCTGGGAGGCCACCATTTTGATGTCCGGAGGACCCCAGCGAAGAACCAGCAACTGAAAGACATCTGAATGTAGAACCCAAATGAGACAGATTGAGCCACCACAGTATGGAATGACGTACCTCCCCCGAGAATGATCATCTGTGTCTTGAGATGTAGAGGGGAGTGGTTCCACCTGGCAAGAAACTCCAACTGCAAAAGGAAAGGAGTGAAACTGGGCATACTCCACTATCTCGTACGTGGAGACTAGTGCGCCCAGTACCTGCATGCAAGAATGGACCGACACTCGATGCTGCCCCAGGAAGACATGACTCTTGGCCTGCAAAGCCAGCAGCTTTTCCTTTAGGAGGAACACTCTGAACTCTGGTGTCCAGTAATGCCCCAAAGTGAAGCATGGAAACATGATGTATTTTCACCAATTGACGATCCACCGTGGGGCAAAGATGTTAGTGAAAAATATATAAAAATTGGACCAGGAGAGGCAGGTCATCCAGATATGATAGTATGCGGATCTGCTGGCATGACTGCCATGACTTTTATGAAAACACAGGGAGCAGTGGAAAAACCAAAAGGCAATGCCCAAATTTGGAAGTGTTCCTCCATTACTGCAAACTGAGGAAGTGCGTATGATTGTCCCGGATGGGAATATGCAAGTAGGCATCTTGGATATCTAAGGAGGCCATGAAATCCTCCAGTCCAAAAACAAAATGATGGAGCAAAGAGACTATGCGTAACTTTGGAACTTGGAGATACCTGTTGAGCGACTACAGGTTGAGGAAAGGGTAGAAAGAGCTTCTCCTCTGAGACAGGGAAACTGGCATAATAACCTGGGAAACAAGGAGAAACCGGATAGACTACTATAGAGTTCCTGCATCTCATAGATCCACTGGAAGGCCTGTGGAAAAAAAATGGACTAGAGGATGTTCCCAGAAGGTTAGGGCATAACCAAGGAATACAACAGTAGGCGGCCTCCCATGCTGAGGGGTCTCAGGTGGAGGCCTGCCCCATCATGCGGTAGGCTTTTATACGAGTTTGGGAGTTGGATTGCAGGCAGACCAGGTATGTCTACTTCTGAACTTGGGAGCCCTTAGCAGAGAAGCCTTGGGACTTGGAGAAGGACTGACCCTTGGCTTTGCCCTGCGGACGAAAGGAGTTAAAGGTAGAACTTCTAATCCTAGGTGCCGCAGAAGGAAGAAAAGTGGTTTCGGATACCGCTACCATAGCCACAATCTTGTCAAGCTCTGGTCTGAACAAAACCTCACCAGAAAAGGGGAGTGCCTGGAGGGCTTTCTTGGTGTCCGCATCTGCGCACCAAGTAAGGAGCCAGAGAGCTCTTCTGGTTGCACTGCTGATGCTAATACCTTGGTGAAAAGAATACCTGAGTCAATGGCCACCTCACCAAGATTATGATTATGTATTAGCAGTTATTTATGTAGCGCACACAAATTCCGCTGTGCTTTACAGAGAATATTTGGCCATTCAAATCAGTCCCTGCCCCAGTGGAGCTCACAACCTACATTCTCTACCACATGTAAATGCACATGCATTCACGATAGTTAAATTTTGTTGGGAACCAAATAACACACCAATATAATTTTGGAGACAAGTTCCCGCTTCACTAATATGGTCAACTATGGATATCAATTGCACTTTGTGAGTATCAGACCAGAGACCGGCTTCGAGGGAATCCACCCAGTGTCCCAAGGCCTTAGCTACCCAGCTTCCCATCCATGGGGTACTTATGGAAGGCCGTATTTGGGATGGGAAGGGTAGTGGACTTAACCAATGGGGCAATGTGTGCTCTCCTCCTCCAGAGGAGACTTCCATTTAATCCTGTCAGTGGCTTGGAGATGGTAAAATGTTGAAATGCGTGTTTAGACTAAGAAAATCTTGTTGGGGTATGCCCATGCCTCTGCTAGGAGATGCTCTAGCTGAGCAGAGGAAGGAAATACAACTGCCACCTCCTTCTTACATTTAAAGAGAGCGGACTTAACCGCCCTGATTAAAGCAACAACATGCGCCTGAGGCTGGGAATCATCCAGAGCCAAGGAGATCTCCACATAAGAAGTGAGAGAAATATTATTCTCATGATCCAAGGAGACTTCGAACCTGTATGCAGTATGTGAGGGTACTAAGCTGATGCGCAGTGTGAATCACCGGAGGGGAGAGTTTTCATAGATGATCATACATCTTGTTGAAGTGGCTTCCTGTTTTGCCTCGGTAATGAGGCGAAGCATGCAGTGTTAAAACGCGACGATTCATACCACTATAATACATTCATGTACCTAAGCAAAATCATTTTGCAATGCAAGTACTGTATGTACTTTTTTTTTCCATGTAGCCCACAAATGGTGGACAGCATTATGTTTATACAGCAAATTTAGATTTGAACAAACCCTTTTCAAATCTAAATTTCAGTGCATATTTTAATCTGCAACAACTGTAGCGCAACATGAGATGCGTGATGTCAGTTTGCCAGAGGTGTGAGATGCCCGCAAACTCTGATGCCATTACAACCAACCTATGGTTTTCCCCAATTGCACAGTTCAGGCCCCCCATACATCAGCAATAACCAAAAAATTCAAATTTGCAGATTTTGAGATATTTCCCCCCCCCCCCCCCCCACATTAAAAATTCCACAATCCTATGCTCATCATTTTCCGCAAATACAGACCTGCCAATCTTGAAAAGCTCATCAGTTTACTAGAAACAGTCTGCAAATCTGCTGGTTGCTACCATACACTAAGCAATCTACAGCCCCTTGCTCTTTTTTACTTTATTCCCAAATTAAACACAGGTCCATAGTACAGGGTTGCTTTATGATAAGGACATCACCTTTTCATCATCAAGCAGTGGACTCCCTGGCTCAGAATCCACAGAATAAGGAGAGAAGACTGCAGGTGATCCAGAGTCAGATGCTGGGGGAGACATCATTAAAATATTTTGGTTGAACTCATCCATCTTCATATCCATGCTGGTGTCCACCAAGCTGCTCAAATCAATGCCTTTCAAATATTCTGTAAAACAAGAGACACTGCATCACAAACAGCTATATTTTACAAGGATCTTTAAAATGTTATTCTGTGGAGTGAATAACTATTATTTTAAACAAAATCTAAAAAATGCAAGCACATACAGGTAGAGTAAGGGCAGGTGCATGTACAGCACTGTATTTAATTGGTTGTCAGCAACAAGGCATCACCAAATACTCCTAGTCTTCAAGCTAGGCAGTTTTAGCAGGGAACTGCGCCTTACTGAATAACGGCAAAATGCACCCGGACCTTTTAGCAGAGTTCTGCTAAAGCAACCTGCCCTGTGCCTTCCCAACTCAAATGTCGCAGTGTCGGAAAAGTTGCGGTGTAGCTATCTCTGCCGGGTGATTAGATGCATGTCATGCGCACAGCATCTATTCAGTTAGGAGACAGTTTGGGGGATCACAACACCTTCATAAGTGCTGATACGACCCCCAAGAGTGACACTGACAACCTCCCCGGCTGGCAATGCACCTTTTCAATGGCGCCCACGAGCAGTGACGCCATCCCCATACCTCAGCGCCCTGCCCGCATTCTAGTGCGAACACTATACCCCTACTAGTGTAAACTGTGGAATAACATGATACCCTTTGTAGGATGGCATCGCTTTTGCCACCACCTGGCTGCTTATCATCTCTTGGGTAGTTGGTTAACTTTTCCAGTACATCTTTACTAATAATTGTGGCACAAAATTTCCTGACTGATCACTATTGGTCAGGACGGGTGGTCTTCAGTATGCCGGCTGTCGGGATCCCGGCGCACAGAATACCGGCGCCGGAATCCCGACAGCCGGCTTACCGACACTTATTATCCCTCGTGGGGGTCCACGACCCCCCTGGAGGGAGAATAAAATAGCGTGTAGCGCACCACCGTGCCCGCAGCGTGGCGAGCGCAGCGTGGCGAGCGCAGCGAGCCCGCAAGGGGCTCATTTGCACCCGCCACACTGTCGGTAAGCCGGCGGTCGGGCTCCCGGCACCGGTATGCTGGTCGCCGGGAGCCCGACCACCGGCATACCATACCACACCAGTCAGGAATGCTGGGTAGCTTACAGAGCACTAACCATGAAATGTAAAAATAAAAATTTGATAAACAAGTGTCTTTAGTCGCACAAGATGTATAAAAGTTATATTACAAGTATAAGGTTTCGAACATAACTGAGGTGGGATTATTCCTTTTTAATTAGCAAGACAATCCAGAATGTGTTATAAAAAAGTTATACAACAAACTAATGCAACTGATTTGTCTTCTGTTTTTAAACAGTTAAAACAATAATGACAGCAGACCATAAACTAGTTTATCTGGATCTGATAAACCTTTGTATGCAGATACTGTACATGAAAGTAACAAATTATTATTTAGGGCTGAACTCAATAGTCACATGTAGGGCACCTTAAGCTACACCACTACAAAACAAAACTTACTGTTTTTCTGATTGGCCAGCTTGAGGGCCATATTTTCTTGACGCAGTTTCTGGTTGGATTGCTGCAGGTATTTTATGTAATCAATGGCTTTCTTCAAGACCCCAGATTTGTGCAACTGAAACATAAATATACTTAAGCAATGCTGGCAAAATAAAACTGTACATACAAGTAAATCTTTGAGTCTGCTTGGTCAAAGCTACAAAAGTTTAAATATATACTTACACTCACAAATGCTATTCTGAAAATAAAGATTTTGTTATGTTACAGCCTTATTCCAAAATGGAATAAATTAATTTTCCCCTCAAAATTCTACACACAATACCCCATAATGACGATGTGAAAAGTTTTTTTGCGATTTTTGCCAATTTATTAAAAATAAAAAAAACAAAGAAATCACATGAACATAAAAGTATTCACAATCTTTGCCATGAAGCTCAAAATTGAGCTCAGGTGCATCCTGTTTCCACTGATCATCCTTGAGATGTTCCCACAACTTAATTGGAGTCCACCTGTGGTAAATTCAGTTGATTTGGAAAGGCACACACTTGACAGTGCATGTCTGAGCACAAACCAAGCACGAAATCAAAAGGAATTGTCTACAGACCTCCGAGACAGGATTGTATCGAGGCACAACTCTGGGGAAAGGTACAGAAAAATATCTGCTGCTTTGAAGGTTCCAATGAGCTCAGTGGCCTCCATTATCCCAAAATGGAAGAAGTTCGGAACCACCAGGACTCTTCCTAAAACTGGCCGGCCATCTAAACTGAGCGATCGTGGGAGAAGAGCCCTAGTCAGGGAGGTGACCAAGAACCCGATGGTCACTATGTCTGAGCTACATCATTCCACTGTGGAAAGAGGAGAACCTTCCAGAATGACAACCATCTCTGCAGTAATCCACCAATCAGGCCTGTATGGTAGAGTGGCCAGACTGAAGCCACTCCGTAGTAAAAAGCACATGGCAGCCCGCCTGGAGTTTGCAAAATGCACCTGAAGGACTCTCAGACCAAGAGAAACTAAATTCTCTGGTCTGATAAGACAAAGATTGAACTCTTTGGCGTGAATGCCAGGCGTCAAGTTTGGAGGAAACCAGGCACCGCTCATCACCAGGCCAATACCATCCCTACAGTGAAGCATGGTGGTGGCAGCATCATGGAGTGGGGATGTTTTCCATAGGCAGGAACTGGGAGACCTCTGATCAAACCGCCACATTTGAAGGCGGAGAAACGCGTCAGAAGACTGCAATCACGACCTTGGAACGCAGGTGGAACGCAACCGGAAGCCCCGAATCCGGAAGTCGCGGATCGTGACTGGAATCAGCGTCCCCTGCAGCTCCGGACCTGCTGCTCTGCCCTGTGACTGCACGCGGCGCCCATCAGTTACGGCACCGCCAACAAGCCCTAAGAATTAGCATTTGTTAAAGTCGCCGCAGAGCGGCATCCTACATCTCCAGCAAGTGAGAGAGGATGCCCCTCCCTCCCACACGGCTAACAGATTCAGTGTGGAAACTTTCTATTGGCAGGACTCGCATTGCTCCCCACACAGCTAGACAGTCCACATCAGTAGCATCAATCTGGTGAAGTATAATTTATATTACTAAGCAAAGAACTGCATCTACTAACATCATATATTGAGCACTAGTTGCTATTATTAACTGTGGCCACTAACAGCCGGCTTATGCATGCATCTTATTTGGTAATATACCAGCATTGTGCATTAACACCAGCAAGTCCCGAGTTAAAAGGACACGTGTGCCTATTTTAAAAGTTCTATGTGGTGTTTGTTTGAAAGTTAAAGTGACATCACACTTGTATAGAATTTTATGAATAAAATTGTATTTTTCCAAAACCAGCAGCTGTTATTTTAATCTCATCTTTTAGAGCGCCCACGTTTTTTATACTTTGTTTCAATACCATCCCTACAGTGAAGCATAGTGGTGGCAGCATCATGGTGTTTTCCAGAGGCAGGAACTGGGAGACTAGTCAGGATAGAGGGAAAGATGAATGCAGTAATGTACAGACACATCCTGGATGAAAATCTGCTCCACAGCTCTCCTGACATCAGATTGGGGCAACGGTTCATCTTTCAGCAGGACTACAACCCTAAGCACACAGCCAAGATATCAAAGGAGTGGCTTCAAGATAACTCTGTGAATGTCCTTTAGTGGCCAAGCCAGAGCCCAGACTTGAATCTGATTGAACATCTCTGGAGAGATCTGAAAATGGCTGTGCACCGACGCTTCCCATCCAACCTGATGATGCTTGAGAGGTGCTGCAAAATGGAATGGGCGAAACTGCCCAAAGATAGGTGTGCCAAGCTTGTTGCATCAAATTCAAAAAGACTTGAGGCTGTAATTGCTGCCAAAGGTGCATCAACAAAGTATTGAGCAACGGCTGTGAATACTTATGTACATGCGATGTCTTAGTGTTTTATTTTTTAGTAAATTGCAATAAATCTCAAAAAAAAAATTTCATTAAGTCATTATGGTATATTGTTTGTAGAATTTTGAGAGAAAAATGTATTTATTCCAAAATGGAATAAGGCTGTAACATAACAAAATGCGGAAAAAGTGAAGCGCTGCGAATACTTTCCAGATGCTATATATATATATATATATATATATATATATATATATATATATATATATATATATATATATATCCGAAAAAAGATACAGGCAATAAATCTATGTGAGACACACCAATAACGTTTTCATCATCAAGGAAGTGGTGAGTGCCTGTATCTTTTTCCGGATATATTTTTGGATTTCTTGTGAATCTCTTATGGAGCACCGCCCAGGTTGCAAATTGGAGCAGTGAGTGTGGACTTTCTGTATATATATATATATATATATATATATATATAAAACAAGAATTTACTTACCGATAATTCTATTTCTCATAGTCCGTAGTGGATGCTGGGGACTCCGAAAGGACCATGGGGAATAGCGGCTCCGCAGGAGACTGGGCACAAAGTAAAAGCTTTAGGACTAGCTGGTGTGCACTGGCTCCTCCCCCTATGACCCTCCTCCAAGCCTCAGTTAGGATACTGTGCCCAGACGAGCGTACACAATAAGGAAGGATTTTGAATCCCGGGTAAGACTCATACCAGCCACACCAATCACACCGTACAACTTGTGATCTGAACCCAGTTAACAGCATGATAACAGAAGGAGCCTCTGAAAAGATGGCTCACAACAACAATAACCCGATTTTTGTAACAATAACTATGTACAAGTAATGCAGACAATCCGCACTTGGGATGGGCGCCCAGCATCCACTACGGACTATGAGAAATAGAATTATCGGTAAGTAAATTCTTATTTTCTCTAACGTCCTAGTGGATGCTGGGGACTCCGAAAAGACCATGGGGATTATACCAAAGCTCCCAAACGGGCGGGAGAGTGCGGATGACTCTGCAGCACCAAATGAGAGAACTCCAGGTCCTCCTCAGCCAGGGTATCAAATTTGTAGAATTTAGCAAACGTGTTTGCCCCTGACCAAGTAGCTGCTCGGCAAAGTTGTAAAGCCGAGACCCCTCGGGCAGCCGCCCAAGATGAGCCCACTTTCCTTGTGGAATGGGCTTTTACAGATTTTGGCTGTGGCAGGCCTGCCACAGAATGTGCAAGCTGAATTGTACTACAAATCCAACGAGCAATCGTCTGCTTAGAAGCAGGAGCACCCAGCTTGTTGGGTGCATACAGGATAAACAGCGAGTCAGATTTTCTGACTCCAGCCGTCCTGGAAACATATATTTTCAGGGCCCTGACTACGTCCAGCAACTTGGAATCCTCCAAGTCCCTAGTAGCCGCAGGCACCACAATAGGCTGGTTTAAGTGAAATGCTGAAACCACCTTAGGGAGAAATTGAGGACGAGTCCTCAATTCTGCCCTGTCCGTATGAAAAATTAGGTAAGGGCTTTTATAGGATAAAGCCGCCAATTCTGATACACGCCTGGCTGAAGCCAGGGCTAACAGCATTACCACTTTCCATGTGAGATATTTCAAGTCCACAGTGGTGAGTGGTTCGAACCAATGTGATTTTAGGAATCCCAACACTACATTGAGATCCCAAGGTGCCACTGGAGGCACAAAAGGAGGCTGTATATGCAGTACTCCCTTGACAAACGTCTGAACTTCAGGAACAGAAGCTAGTTCTTTTTGGAAGAATATCGACAGGGCCGAAATTTGAACCTTAATGGACCCTAATTTGAGGCCCATAGACAGTCCTGTTTGCAGGAAATGCAGGAATCGACCCAGTTGAAATTCCTCCGCAGGGGCCTTCCTGGCCTCGCACCACGCAACATATTTACGCCAAATACGGTGATAATGTTGTACGGTTACATCCTTCCTGGCTTTGATCAGGGTAGGGATGACTTCATCCGGAATGCCTTTTTCCTTCAGGATCCGGCGTTCAACCGCCATGCCGTCAAACGCAGCCGCGGTAAGTCTTGGAACAGACATGGTCCCTGCTGGAGTAGGTCCTGTCTTAGAGGTAGAGGCCACGGGTCTTCCGTGAGCATCTCTTGAATTTCCGGGTACCAAGTCCTTCTTGGCCCATCCGGAGCCACGAGTATAGTCTTTACTCCTCTCCTTCTTATGATTCTCAGTACTTTTGGTATGAGAGGAAGAGGAGGGAACACATACACTGACCGGTACACCCACGGTGTTACCAGAGCGTCCACAGCTATTGCCTGAGGGTCCCTTGACCTGGAGCAATATCTGTCCAGTTTTTTGTTGAGGCGAGACGCCATCATGTCCACCTTTGGTTTTTCCCAACGGTTTACAATCATGTGGAAGACTTCTGGGTGAAGTCCCCACTCCCCCGGGTGAAGATCGTGTCTGCTGAGGAAGTCTGCTTCCCAGTTGTCCACTCCCGGAATGAACACTGCTGACAGTGCTATCACATGATTTTCCGCCCAGCGAAGAATCCTTGCCACTTCCGTCATTGCCCTCCTGCTTCTTGTGCCGCCCTGTCTGTTTACGTGGGCGACTGCCGTGATGTTGTCCGACTGGATCAATACTGGCTGACCCTGAAGCAGAGGCCTTGCCTGACTTAGGGCATTGTAAATGGCCCTTAGTTCCAGGATATTTATGTGAAGTGACGTTTCCATGCTTGACCACAAGCCCTGGAAATTTTTTCCCTGTGTGACTGCTCCCCAGCCTCTCAGGCTGGCATCCGTGGTCACCAGGACCCAATCCTGAATGCCGAATCTGCGGCCCTCTAGGAGATGAGCACTCTGTAACCACCACAGGAGAGACACCCTTGTCCTTGGAGACAGGGTTATCCGCTGATGCATTTGAAGATGCGATCCGGACCATTTGTCTAGCAGATCCAACTGAAAAGTTCTTGCGTGGAATCTGCCGAATGGAATCGCTTCGTAAGAAGCCACCATCTTTCCCAGGACCCTTGTGCACTGATGCACTGACACCTGGCCTGGTCTTAGGAGTTTCCTGACTAGGTCGGATAACTCCCTGGCTTTCTCTTCCGGGAGAAACACCTTTTTCTGCACTGTGTCCAGAATCATCCCTAGGAACAGCAGACGTGTCGTCGGAATCAGCTGCGATTTTGGAATATTTAGAATCCATCCGTGCTGTCGTAGTACTATTTGAGATAGTACTACTCCGACCTCTAACTGTTCTCTGGACCGTGCCCTTATCAGGAGATCGTCCAAGTAAGGGATAATTAAGACGCCTTTTCTTCGAAGAAGAATCATCATTTCGGCCATTCCCTTGGTAAAGACCCGGGGTGCCGTGGACAATCCAAACGGCAGCGTCTGAAACTGATAGTGACAGTTCTGTACCACAAACCTGAGGTACCCTTGGTGAGAAGGGCAAATTGGGACATGGAGGTAAGCATCCTTGATGTCCAGAGACACCATGTAGTCCCCTTCTTCCAGGTTCGCTATCACTGCTCTGAGTGACTCCATCTTGAACTTGAACCTTTTTATGTAAGTGTTCAAGGTTTTCAGATTTAAAATGGGTCTCACCGAGCCGTCCGGCTTCGGTACCACAAACAGCGTGGAGTAATACCCCTTTCCCTGTTGTAGGAGGGGTACCTTGATTATCACTTGCTGGGAATACAGCTTGTGAATGGCTTCCAATACCGCCTCCCTGTCGGGGGTAGACGTTGGTAAAGCAGACTTCAGGAACCGGCGAGGGGGAGACGTCTCGAATTCCAATTTGTACCCCTGAGATACTACCTGCAGGATCCATGGGTCCACTTGCGAGTGAGCCCACTGCGCGCTGAAATTCTTGAGACGGGCCCCCACCGTGCCTGAGTTTGCTTGTAAGGCCCCAGCGTCATGCTGAGGACTTGGCAGAAGCGGGGGAGGGCTTCTGGTCGTGGGAAGAAGCTGTCTGTTGCAGTCTTTTTCCCCTTCCTCTGCCCCGGGGCAGATATGAGTGGCCTTTTGCCCGCTTGCCCTTATGGGGACGAAAGGACTGAGCCTGAAAAGACGGTATCTTTTTCTGCTGCGAGGTGACTTGGGGTAAAAAGGTGGATTTCCCAGCCGTTGCCGTGGCCACCAGGTCCGATAGACCGCCCCCAAATAACTCCTCCCCTTTATACGGCAATACTTCCATATGCCGTTTGGAATCCGCATCCCCTGACCACTGTCGCGTCCATAATCCTCTTCTGGCAGAAATGGACATCGCACTTACTCTTGATGCCAGAGTGCAAATGTCTCTCTGTGCATCTCGCATATATAGGAATGCATCCTTTAAATGCTCTATAGTCAATAATATATTGTCCCTTTCCAGGGTATCAATATTTTCAGTCAGGGAATCCGACCAAGCCACCCCAGCACTGCACATCCAGGCTGAGGCGATTGCTGGTCGCAGTATAACACCAGTATGTGTGTATATACTTTTAAGGATATTTTCCAGCCTCCTATCTGCTGGCTCCTTAAGGGCGGCCGTTTCTGGAGACGGTAACGCCACTTGTTTTGATAAGCGTGTGAGCGCCTTATCCACCCTAGGGGGTGTTTCCCAACGAGCCCTAACCTCTGGTGGGAAGGGATATAGTGCCAATAATTTTTTAGAAATTAGCAGTTTTTTGTCGGGGGTAACCCACGCTTCATCACACACTTCATTCAATTCATCTGATTCAGGAAAAACTACGGGTAGTTTTTTCACACCCCACATAATACCCCTTTTTGTGGTACTTGCAGTATCAGAGATGTGCAAAACCTCCTTCATTGCCGTGATCATGTAACGTGTGGCCCTTCACCGTCGACACTGGAGTCAGTGTCTGTGTCTGGGTCCGTGTCGACCCACTGAGGTAACGGGCGTTTAATAGCCCCTGACGGTGTTTGAGACGTCTGGACAGGCACTAACTGAGCTGCCGGCTGTCTCATGTCGTCAACAGTTTTCTGTAACGTGCCGACACTGTCACGTAATTCCTTAATTACGGCCATCCATTCAGGTGTCGACTCCCTAGGGGGTGACATCACCATTATAGGCAATTGCTCCGCCTCCACATCATTTTCCTCCTCATACATGTCGACACACACGTACCGACACCCAGCACACACACAGGGAATGCTCTGATAGAGGACAGGACCCACTTAGCCCCTTGGGGAGACAGAGGGAGAGTTTGCCAGCACACACCAGAGCGCTATATATGTATAGGGACAACCTTACAATAAGTGTCTATCCCTTATAGCTGCTTATATCTGTTATTTTGCCAAATAAGTGCCCCCCTCTCTTTTTTACCCTGTTTCTGTAGTTGCAGGATGCAGGGGAGATTCTGGGAGCCTTCCTACCAGCGGAGCTGTGTGGGGAAAATGGCGCTGTGTGCTGAGGAGATAGGCCCCGCCCCCTTCACGGCGGGCTCTTCTCCCGCTTTTATCTGGAAAACTGGCAGGGGTTAAATACATCCATATAGCCCAGGAGCTATATGTGATGTATTTTTTGCCAAATAAGGTAAATTCATTGCTTCCCAGGGCGCCCCACCCCCGCGCCCTGCACCCTCAGTGACCGAAGTGTGAAGTGTGCTGAGAGCAATGGCGCACAGCTGCAGTGCTGTGCGCTACCTTATGAAGACAGGAAAGTCTTCTGCCGCCGATTTATGGACCTCTTCTTGCTTCAGCATCTGTAAGGGGGCCGGCGGCGCGGCTCCGGGACCCATCCATGGCTGGGCCTGTGATCGTCCCTCTGGAGCTAATGTCCAGTAGCCTAAGAAGCCCAATCCACTCTGCACGCAGGTGAGTTCGCTTCTTCTCCCCTTAGTCCCTCGATGCAGTGAGCCTGTTGCCAGCAGGTCTCACTGAAAATAAAAAACCTATTTAAACTTTTACTCTAAGCAGCTCAGGAGAGCCACCTAGATTGCACCCTTCTCGTTCGGGCACAAAATCTTAACTGAGGCTTGGAGGAGGGTCATAGGGGGAGGAGCCAGTGCACACCAGCTAGTCCTAAAGCTTTTACTTTGTGCCCAGTCTCCTGCGGAGCCGCTATTCCCCATGGTCCTTTCGGAGTCCCCAGCATCCACTAGGACGTTATAGAAATATATATATATATACACACACACACACACACACACACACACACACACACACATATATATATATACACACATACATACATACATACATATATGTAACAAATTTGGCGTCACTCCAGGTCTTGTTTGGTGCAAATAATAAAGTGTATTAAGCAAATCACATGTCCAACGTTTCGGGGCCCGTAGCCCCTTTTGTCAAGGTGTGTGTGTGTGTGTTTGTGTGTGTGTGTGTGTGTTAGATAGATAGATAGATATATCAGAGGACAGATTTAAGCAAAGAATTCTATGTATAAAGCTACATACAAAGACACGTACAATATAAGCCCCCCAGGTAGAAATAAATAAATGTTTATTTTACAAACGCTTCTTTCAACTCTCTTTCAAATGTGATGGGATACTCACCTTTGCATCTGTTCCCATAACCAAGTCTTTTAGCTCAATTATTTTGTCATTGATTGACGATCTATACCTCTTCTCAATTATGTTGTGTGTTGTTCTCCTCTCACCCTCCTTTGGCACCTCTAGCTGTTTCAGAGTGCCAGGTACCTGCTTGATAGGCATCTTTTCTTGTCCCATCATGACTGGCATAGTTGTCAAAATAGTTCCACTGCCACCCATTAGTGTCTGGAACAAGTTAGGTTAATATTTCAGAGAGACATATTGGATTCTTATTACATACAAGATCAAAGTTCATTGTTTCCGTCCAGTCGTAATAAGAATAATAGGTATCTAAGAAACAGTTTACAATCTGCTGCGGCTTGGAAGGTGATGTGCCCATCCATGTCTACTTTTATCTTTCCCAATAAGACAGTAATGGTTTAGGTTAATCTGTGTGACCTTGAATCTCAAAACGAGCTAAAACAACGCCACATAATACGATCATTCATAAAATGATCCACCCTCCCTAGTGATGGAACTGTAGATGCAGAGTGTACACATACAAATCTAATATAAAGTGTCCATAGTTAAAAGTTAAAGATAGTTAAAGTCAATTTAAATGTTCTTTCTATTACACTTTAATGTAATGGGGGATACAGTCAAGTGTCCTAACCTTAATATATCCTAAGGTTAGTTTGAGGCAAATTATTTTATTAACTTCATCTGTTTAAATAAAAATAAAAAATGGCAATTTGTAGAAATAAGTTTGGGTTTTTTTTATTATTTTTAGTTGTTGTTTTTTTTTACAAGTTTGGCACTTTTATTCCAGTAAAAAAGGAACAGTAACATCTGACAATCTCAACTCATGTAACATATTTGTGCTCCAACAATACATCAAGTATAGATGTCTTTAAAAATATAGCATCTTATCTGGATGCACATTATCTATACTTCTGCTCACTGACTGCATTCAAATGTGAAATTAGGGCTATGCACCTTGACCTGTAATGTTATGATAAGGTTTCAAGGTATTTCCATCAATCATTACATTCTATAGCTAACATGCTAACCAGGACAGTCCATCCTCCACATGACCAGATGTGTACACAACGGGATGAGACGTGTAAAGAAACAAATGTGAAACAGTAAAGAAAGAATGAATAGAAAAGGAAGAATACGACCATCACACACAAAAAAAAAAAAGGATGTAATAATCAAAATAGAGAAAAGATTAAAAAAAAATAAGATTTTACTTACCGGTAAATCTATTTCTCGTAGTCCGTAGTGGATGCTGGGGACTCCGTAAGGACCATGGGGAATAGACGGGCTCCGCAGGAGACAGGGCACTCTAAGAAAGAATTTGGATACTGGTGTGCACTGGCTCCTCCCTCTATGTCCCTCCTCCAGACCTCAGTTAAAGAAACTGTGCCCGGAAGAGCTGACAGTACAAGGAAAGGATTTTGGAATCCAGGGCAAGACTCATACCAGCCACACCAAATAACTCGTGATAAACTTACCCAGTTAACAGTATGAACAACAACAGAGCATCAGATCAACCCTGATGCAACCATAACATAACCCTTATTTAAGCAATAACTATATACAAGTATTGCAGAAGAAGTCCGCACTTGGGACGGGCGCCCAGCATCCACTACGGACTACAAGAAATAGATTTACCGGTAAGTAAAATAAGAATTTACTTACCGATAATTCTATTTCTCGGAGTCCGTAGTGGATGCTGGGGTTCCTGAAAGGACCATGGGGAATAGCGGCTCCGCAGGAGACAGGGCACAAAAAGTAAAGCTTTACGATCAGGTGGTGTGTACTGGCTCCTCCCCCTATGACCCTCCACCAAGCCTCAGTTAGGTACTGTGCCCGGACGAGCGTACACAATAAGGAAGGATTTTGAATCCCGGGTAAGACTCATACCAGCCACACCAATCACACTGTACAACCTGTGATCTGAACCCAGTTAACAGTATGATAACAGCGGAGCCTCTGAAAAGATGGCTCACAACAATAATAACCCGATTTTTGTAACTATGTACAAGTATTGCAGACAATCCGCACTTGGGATGGGCGCCCAGCATCCACTACGGACTCCGAGAAATAGAATTATCGGTAAGTAAATTCTTATTTTCTCTATCGTCCTAGTGGATGCTGGGGTTCCTGAAAGGACCATGGGGATAATACCAAAGCTCCCAAACGGGCGGGAGAGTGCGGATGACTCTGCAGCACCGAATGAGAGAACTCCAGGTCCTCCTTAGCCAGGGTATCAAATTTGTAGGATTTTACAAACGTGTTTGCCCCTGACTAAATAACCGCTCGGCAAAGTTGTAAAGCCGAGACCCCTCGGGCAGCCGCCCAAGATGAGCCCACCGTCCTTGTGGAATGGGCATTTACATATTTTGGCTGTGGCAGGCCTGCCACAGAATGTGCAAGCTGAATTGTATTACACATCCAACTAGCAATAGTCTGCTTAGAAGCAAGAGCACCCAGTTTGTTGGGTGCATACAGGATAACAGCAAGTCAGTTTTCCTGACTCCAGCCGTCCTGGAACATATTTTCAGGGCCCTGACAACATCTAGCAACTTGGAGTCCTCCAAGTCCCTAGTAGGTGCAAGGCACCACAATAAGCTGGTTCAGGTGAAACACTGACACCACCTTAGGGAGAGAACTGGGGACGAGTCCGCAGCTCTGCCCTGTCCGAATGGACAAACAGATATGGGCTTTTTTGAGAAAAAACCACCAATTTGACACTCGCCTGGTCCAGGCCAGGGCCAAGAGCATGGTCACTTTTCATGTGAGATGCTTCAAATCCACAGATTTGACTGGTTTTAAACCAATGTGATTTGAGGAATCCCAGAACTACGTTGAGATCCCACAGTGCCACTGGAGGCACAAAAGGGGGTTGTATATGCAATACTCCCTTGACAAACTTCTGGACTTCAGGAACTGAAGCCAATTCTTTCTGGAAGAAAATCGACAGGGCCGAAATTTGAACCTTAATGGACCCCAATTTGCGGCCCATAGACACTCCTGTTTGCAGGAAATGCAGGAAACGACCGAGTTGAAATTTCTTTGTGGGGCCATCCTGGCCTCACACCACGCAACATATTTTCGCCACATGTGGTGATAATGTTGTGCGGTCACCTCCTTTCTGGCTTTGACCAGGGTAGGAATGACCTCTTCCGGAATGCCTTTTTCCCTTAGGATCCGGCGTTCCACCGCCATGCCGACAAACGCAGTTGCGGTAAGTCTTGGAACAGACATGGTACTTGCTGAAGCAAATCCCTTCTTAGCAGCAGAGGCCATAAGACCTCTGTAAGCATCTCTTGAAGTTCCGGGTACCAAGTCCTTCTTGGCCAATCCGGAGCCATGAGTATAGTTCTTACTCCTCTACGTCTTATAATTCTCAGCACCTTAGGTATGAGAAGCAGAGGAGGGAACACATACACCGACTGGTACACCCACGGTGTTACCAGAACGTCCACAGCTATTGCCTGAGGGTCTCTTGACCTGGCGCAATACCTGTCCCGTTTTTTGTTCAGACGGGACGCCATCATGTCCACCTTTGGTATTTCCCAACGGTTTACAATCATGTGGAAAAAACTTCCCGATGAAGTTTCCACTCTCCCGGGTGGAGGTCGTGCCTGCTGAGGAAGTCTGCTTCCCAGTTTCCATTCCCGGGATGAAACACTGCTGACAGTGCTATCACATGATTTTCCGCCCAGCGAAAAGTCCTTGCAGTTTTTGCCATTGCCCTCCTGCTTCTTGTGTCGCCCTGTCTGTTTACGTGGGCGACTGCCGTGATGTTTTTCCCACTGGATCAATACCGGCTGACCTTGAAGCAGAGGTCTTGCTAAGCTTAGAGCATTATAAATTTACCCTTAGCTCCAGTATATTTATGTGGAGAAAAGTCTCCAGACTTGATCACACTCCCTGGAAATTTTTTCCTTGTGTGACTGCTCCCCAGCCTCTCGGGCTGGGCTCCGTGGTCACCAGCATCCAATCCTGAATGCCGAATCTGCGGCCCTCTAGAAGATGAGCACTCTATAACCACCACAGGAGAGACACCCTTGTCCTTGGATATAGGGTTATCCGCTGATGCATCTGAAGATGCGATCCGGACCATTTGTCCAGCAGATCCCACTGAAAAGTTCTTGCGTGAAAACTGCCGAATGGAATTGCTTCGTAGGAAGCCACCATTTTTACCAGGACCCTTGTGCAATGATGCACTGTTTTTAGGAGGTTCCTGACTAGCTCGGATAACTCCCTGGCTTTCTCTTCCGGGAGAAACACCTTTTTCTGGACTGTGTCCAGAATCATCCCTAGGCACAGCAGACGTGTCGTCGGGATCAGCTGCGATTTTGGAATATTTAGAATCCACCCGTGCTGTTGTAGCAGTATCCGAGATAGTGCTACTCCGACCTCCAACTGTTCCCTGGACTATGCCCTTATCAGGAGATCGTCCAAGTAAGGGATAATTAAGACGCCTTTTCTTCGAAGAAGAATCATCATTTCGGCCATTACCTTGGTAAAGACCCGGGGTGCCGTGGACAATCCAAACGGCAGCGTCTGAAACTGATAGTGACAGTTCTGCACCACGAACCTGAGGTACCCTTAGTGAGAAGGGCAAATTTGGGACATAGAGGTAAGCATCCCTGATGTCCCGGGACACTATATAGTCCCCTTCTTCCTGGTTCGTTATCACTGCTCTGAGTGACTCCATCTTGATTTGAACCTTTGTAAGTGTTCAAAAATTTTTTTAGAATAAGTCTCACCTAGCCTTCTGGCTTCAGTACCACAATATAGTGTGGAATAATACCCCTTTTCTTGTAGTAGGAGAGGTAATTTAATTATCACCTGCTGGGAATACAGCTTGTGAATTTTTTCCCATACTGCCTCCTTGTCGGAGGGAGACCTTGGTAAAGCAGACTTCAGGAGCCTGCGAAGGGGAAACGTCTCGACATTCCAATCTGTACCCCTGGGATACTACTTGTAGGATCCAGGGGTCCTGTACGGTCTCAGCGCCATGCTGAGAACTTGTCAGAAGCGGTGGAACGCTTCTGTTCCTGGGAATGGGCTGCCTGCTGCAGTCTTCTTCCCTTTCCTCTATCCCTGGGCAGATATGATCTTATAGGGACGAAAGGACTGAGGCTGAAAAGACGGTGTCTTTTTCTGCAGAGATGTGACTTAGGGTAAAAACGGTGGATTTTCCAGCAGTTGCCGTGGCCACCAGGTCCGATGGACCGACCCCAAATAACTCCTCTTCCTTTATACGGCAATACACCCTTGTGCCGTTTGGAATCTGCATCACCTGACCACTGTCGTGTCCATAACATCTTCTGGCAGATATGGACATCGCATTTACTCTTGATGCCAGAGTGCAAATATCCCTCTGTGCATCTCGCATATATAGAAATGCATCCTTTAAATGCTCTATAGTCAATAAAATACTGTCCCTGTCAAGGGTATCAATATTTTTAGTCAGGGAATCCGACCAAGCCACCCCAGCTCTGCACATCCAGGCTGAGGCGATCGCTGGTCGCAGTATAACACCAGTATGTGTGTATATACTTTTTATGATATTTTCCAGCCTCCTGTCAGCTGGTCCTTGAGGACGGCCCTATCTATAGACGGTACCGCCACTTGTTTTGATAAGCGTGTGAGCGCCTTAGCCACCCTAAGGGGTGTTTCCCAACGCGCCCTAACTTCTGGCGGGAAAGGGTATACCGCCCCTAATTTTCTATCGGGGGGAACCCACGCATCATCACACACTTTATTTAATTTATCTGATTCAGGAAAAACTACGGTAGTTTTTTCACATCCCACATAATACCCTCTTTTGTGGTACTTGTAGTATCAGAAATATGTAACACCTCCTTCATTGCCTTTAACGTGTGGCCCTAATAAGGAATACGTTTGTTTATTCACCGTCGACACTGGATTCAGTGTCCCTGTCTGTGTCTGTGTCGACCGACTAAAGTAAACGGGCGTTTTAAAACCCCTGACGGTGTTTTTGAGACGTCTGGACCGGTACTAATTGTTTGTCGGCCGTCTCATGTCGTCAACCGACCTTGCAGCGTGTTGACATTATCACGTAATTCCCTAAATAAGCCATCCATTCCGGTGTCGACTCCCTAGAGAGTGACATCACCATTACAGGCAATTGCTCCGCCTCCTCACCAACATCGTCCTCATACATGTCGACACACACGTACCGACACACAGCACACACACAGGGAATGCTCTGATAGAGGACAGGACCCACTAGCCCTTTGGAGAGACAGAGGGAGAGTTTGCCAGCACACACCAAAAACGCTATAATTATATAGGGACAACCTTATATAAGTGTTTTCCCTTATAGCATCTTTATTATATATTTCTAACGCCAAATTAGTGCCCCCCCTCTCTGTTTTAACCCTGTTTCTGTAGTGCAGTGCAGGGGAGAGCCTGGGAGCCTTCCCTCCAGCCTTTCTGTGAGGGAAAATGGCGCTGTGTGCTGAGGAGATAGGCCCCGCCCCTTTTTCGGCGGCCTCGTCTCCCGCTCTTAACGGATTCTGGCAGGGGTTAAATATCTCCATATAGCCTCCGGAGGCTATATGTGAGGTATTTTTAGCCAAAATAGGTTTTCATTTGCCTCCCAGGGCGCCCCCCTCCCAGCGCCCTGCACCCTCAGTGACTGCCGTGTGAAGTGTGCTGAGAGGAAAATGGCGCACAGCTGCAGTGCTGTGCGCTACCTTTAGAAGACTGAGGAGTCTTCTGCCGCCGATTCTGGACCTCTTCTTACTTCAGCATCTGCAAGGGGGCCGGCGGCAAGGCTCCGGTGACCATCCAGACTGTACCTGTGATCGTCCCTCTGGAGCTGATGTCCAGTAGCCAAGAAGCCAATCCATCCTGCACGCAGGTGAGTTCACTTCTTCTCCCCTAAGTCCCTCGTTGCAGTGATCCTGTTGCCAGCAGGACTCACTGTAAAATAAAAAACCTAAGCTAAACTTTTCTAAGCAGCTCTTTAGGAGAGCCACCTAGATTGCACCCTTCTCGGCCGGGCACAAAAATCTAACTGAGGCTTGGAGGAGGGTCATAGGGGGAGGAGCCAGTACACACCACCTGATCGTAAAGCTTTACTTTTTGTGCCCTGTCTCCTGCGGAGCCGCTATTCCCCATGGTCCTTTCAGGAACCCCAGCATCCACTAGGACGATAGAGAAAATTTTATTTTCTCTAACGTCCTAGTGGATGCTGGGGACTCCGTAAGGACCATGGGGATTATACCAAAGCTCCCAAACGGGCGGGAGAGTGCGGATGACTCTGCAGCACCGAATGAGCAAACACAAGGTCCTCCTCAGCCAGGGTATCAAACTTGTAGAACTTTGCAAAAGTGTTTGAACCCGACCAAGTAACTGCTCGGCAAAGCTGTAATGCCGAGACCCCTCGGGCAGCCGCCCAAGAAGAGCCCACCTTCCTTGTGGAATGGGCTTTTACTGATTTTGGTAGCGGCAATCCAGCCGCAGAATGAGCCTGCTGAATCGTGTTACAGATCCAGCGAGCAATAGTTTGCTTTGAAGCAGGAGCACCCAGCTTGTTGGGTGCATACAGGATAAACAGTGACTCAGTTTTCCTGAATCTCACCGTTCTGGCTACATAAACCTTCAAAGCCCTGACCACATCTAGTAACTCGGAATCCTCCAAGTCACGAGTAGCCACAGGCACCACAATAGGTTGGTTCATATGAAAAGAGGACACCACTTTTGGCAGAAATTGCGGACGGGTCCGCAATTCCGCCCTGTCCATATGGAAAACCAGATAGGGGCTTTTATGTGACAAAGCCGCTAATTCTGACACACGCCTAGCTGAAGCCAAGGCTAACAGCATGATCACCTTCCACGTGAGGAATTTTAACTCCTCGGTTTTAAGTGGCTCAAACCAGTGTGATTTCAGGAAACTCAACACCACGTTAAGATCCCAAGGTGCCACTGGAGGCACAAACTGGAGCTGAATATGCAGCACTCCCTTTACAAACGTCTGAACTTCAGGAAGAGAAGCCAGTTCTTTTTGAAAGAAAATGTATAGGGCCGAAATCTGGACCTTAATGGAACCCAATTTTAGGCCCAAAGTCACTCCCGACTGTAGGAAGTGAAGGAAACGGCCCAGCTGGAATTCCTCTGTAGGGGCATTCCTGGCCTCACACCAAGCAACATATTTTCGCCATATACGGTGATAATATTTAGCCGTCATGTCCTTCCTAGCCTTTATCAGCGTAGGAATAACCTAATCCGGAATGCCTTTTTCTGCTAGGATCCGGCGTCCAACCGCCATGCCGTCAAACGCAGCCGCGGTAAGTCTTGGAACAGACAAGGTCCCTGCTGCAACAGATCCTGCCCTAGAGGCAGAGGCCAAGGGTCCTCTGTGAGCATTTCTTGCAGCTCTGGATACCAAGTCCTTCTTGGCCAATCCGGAACAATGAGTATTGTTCTCACTCCTCTTTTTCTTATGATTCTCAGCACCTTGGGTATGAGAGGAAGAGGAGGAAACACATAAACCGACTGGAACACCCACGGTGTCACTAGTGCGTCTACAGCTATCGCCTGAGGGTCTCTTGACCTGGCGCAATACCTCTGTAGCTTTTTGTTGAGGCGGGATGCCATCACGTCCACCTGTGGCAGTTCCCACCGACCTGCAATCTGCGCAAAGACTTCTTGATGAAGTCCCCACTCTCCCGGGTGGAGGTCGTGCCTGCTGAGGAAGTCTGCTTCCCAGTTGTCCACTCCCGGAATGAACACTGCTGACAGTGCTCGTACGCGATTCTCCGCCCAGCGAAGAATTCTGGTGGCTTCCGCCATCGCCACCCTGCTCCTTGTGCCGCCTTGGCGGTTTACATGAGCCACTGCGGTGATGTTGTCTGATTGAATCAGCACTGATTGGTCGCGAAGCAGGGTCTCCGCTTGACTTAGGGCGTTGTATATGGCCCTTAGTTCCAGGATATTAATGTGAAGGCAAGTCTCCTGACTTGACCACAGACCCTGGAAATTTCTTCCCTGTGTGACTGCCCCCCACCCTCGGAGGCTTGCATCTGTGGTCACCAGGACCCAGTCCTGAATGCCGAATCTGCGGCCCTCGAGAAGGTGAGCACTCTGCAGCCACCACAGAAGAGACACCCTGGCCCTGGGGGATAGGGTGATCAGCCGATGCATCTGTAGATGTGATCCGGACCACTTGTCCAACAGATCCCATTGAAAGGTCCTCGCATGGAACCTGCCGAAGGGAATGGCCTCGTATGATGCCACCATCTTTCCCAGGACTCGCGTGCAGTGATGCACCGACACCTGTTTTGGTTTTAAGAGGTCTCTGACCAGTGTCATGAGTTCCTGAGCCTTCTCCGTCGGGAGAAAAACCTTCTTCTGGTCTGTGTCCAGAATCATGCCCAGGAAGGGCAGACGCGTCGTAGGAATCAGCTGCGACTTTGGAATATTCAGAATCCAGCCGTGCTGTTGTAACACTTCCCGAGAGCGTGCTACGCTGATCAGCAACTGCTCTCTGGACCTCGCCTTTATGAGGAGATCGTCCAAGTATGGGATAATTGTGACTCCTTGCTTTCGTAGGAGCACCATCATTTCCGCCATTACCTTGGTAAATATTCTCAAGGCCGTGGAGAGACCAAACGGCAACGTCTAGAATTGGTAATGACAATCCTGTACCACAAATCTGAGGTACTCCTGATGAGGTGGATAAATGGGGACATGAAGGTAAGCATCCTTTATGTCCAGAGACACCATAAAATCCCCCTCCTCCAGGCTTGCGATGACCACTCTGAGCGATTCCATCTTGAACTTGAACTTTTTCAGGTATATGTTCAGGGATTTTAAATTCAATATGGGTCTGACCGAACCGTCCGGTTTCGGTACCACAAACATGGTCGAATAGTAACCCCTTCCCTGTTGAAGGAGGGGAACCTTTACCACCACCTGCTGGAGATACAATTTGTGAATTGCAGCTAACACTATTTCCCTCTCTAAGGGGGAAGCTGGCAGGGCCGATTTGAGGTAACGGTGAGGGGGCATCTCTTCGAATTCCAGCTTGTATCCCTGAGACACAATCTCTATAGCCCAGGGATCCACCTGTGAGTGAACCCACTTGTGGCTGAAATTTCGGAGACGCGCCCCCACCGGGCCTGGCTCCGCCTGTGGAGCCCCAGCGTCATGCGGTGGATTTAGTGGAAGCCGGGGAGGACTTCTGTTCCTGGGAACTAGCTGTATTGTGCAGCTTCTTTCCTCTACCCCTGCCTCTGGCAAGAAAGGACACACCTCGGACTTTCTTGCCTTTTTGTGATCGAAAGGACTGCATTTGGTAATACGGTGCTTTCTTATGTTGTGAGGGAACATATGGCAAAAAATTTGACTTTCCAGCCGTAGCTGTGGAGACCAGGTCCGAGAGACCGTCCCCAAACAATTCCTCACCCTTGTAAGGTAAAACCTCCATGTGCCTTTTCGAGTCGGCATCGCCTGTCCATTGCCGAGTCCACAGGACCCTTCTGGCAGAAATCGACATTGCATTTATTCTAGAGCCCAGTAGGCTAATGTCTCTTTGAGCATCTCTCATATATAGGACAGCATCTTTTATTTGCCCCAGGGTTAGTAATATAGTATCCTTGTCCAAGGTATCAAGTTCCTCAGATAAGGTATCTGTCCATGCTGCTGCAGCACTACACATCCAGGCCGATGCAATCGCCGGCCGTAGTAAGGTACCTGAATGTGTATAAATGGACTTCAGGATACCCTCCTGCTTTCTATCCGCAGCATCTTTAAGGGTGGCCGTATCCTGTGACGGCAGGGCTACCCTCTTGGATAAGCGTGTTAAAGCTTTGTCTACCCTAGGGGAGGATTCCCAGTGCAACCTGTCCGTTGGCGGGAAAGGATACGCCATATGCATCCGTTTGGAAATCTGCAGTTTTCTATCTGGAGATTCCCAAGCTTTTTCACATAACTCATTTAACTCATGTGAAGGGGGAAAGGTCACCTCTTGCCTTTTCTCCCCATACATATAAACCCTCTTGTCAGGGACTGGGGTTTCCTCTGTGATGTGCAACACATCTTTCATTACTATAATCATGTAACGGATGGCTTTAGCCATTTTAGGCTGCAACTTTGCATCATCGCCATCGACACTGGAGTCAGAATCCGTGTCGATATCTGTGTCAACAATTTGGGATAGTGGGCGCTTCTGAGACCCTGACGGCCTCTGCGATGTAGGATCAGGCATGGGTTGAGACCCTGACTGTCCCAAGGCTTCAGCTTTATCCAACCTTTTATGCAAGGAATTAACATTATCATTTAAAACCTTCCACATATCCATCCAATCGGGTGTCGGCGGCGACCCCACATTCATTTGTACCCGCTCTGTTTCCACATAGCCTTCCTCGTCAAACATGCCGACACAAGCGTACCGACACACCACACACACAGGGGATGCTCTATTTGAAGACCGTTTCCCCACAAGGCCTTTTGGAGAGACAATGCCAGCACACACCCCAGCGCTATATGACCCAGGAATCACACAGTAACTTAGTGTTAACCCAGTAGCTGCTGTATATACTGTTTTTGCGCCAAATTTATGTGCACCCCCTCTCTTTTTACCCTCTTTCTACCGTGATTCTGCAGGGGAGAGCCCGGGGAGCTTCCTCTCAGCGGAGCTGTGGAAAAGAAAATGGCGCTGGTGAGTGCTGAGGAAGAAGCCCCGCCCCCTCAGCGGCAGGCTTCTGTCCCGTGTTTTGTGTGTAAAATAATGGTGGGGGCTCATGCATATATACAGCGCCCAACTGTATATATGCTGCTTTTTGCCAAGAGGTTCCCAATTGCTGCCCAGGGCGCCCCCCCCTGCGCCCTGCACCCTACAGTGACCGGAGTGTGTGGATTTAGTGTGGGAGCAATGGCGCACAGCTGCAGTGCTGTGCGCTACCTCATATGAAGACTGGAGTCTTCTGCCGCCGATTTTGCAGTCTTCTTGCTTCTCACGCTGGCTTCTGTCTTCTGGCTCTGCGAGGGGGACGGCGGCGCAGCTCCGGAATCGGACGACCAAGGGTGTGTTCCTGTGTACGATCCCTCTGGAGCTAATGGTGTCCAGTAGCCTAAGAAGCAGGACCTATCTTCAGTGAGTAGGGCTGCTTCTCTCCCCTCAGTCCCACGTAGCAGGGAGTCTGTTGCCAGCAGATCTCTCTGAAAATAAAAAAACCCTAACAAAATACTTTCTTTTTAGCAAGCTCAGGAGAGCTCACTAAGTAGCACCCAGCTCGTCCGGGCACAGATTCTTACTGAGGTCTGGAGGAGGGACATAGAGGGAGGAGCCAGTACACACCAGTATCCAAATTCTTTCTTAGAGTGCCCTGTCTCCTGCGGAGCCCGTCTATTCCCCATGGTCCTTATGGAGTCCCCAGCATCCACTAGGACGTTATATATATTTCTCTATTTAGTATATCACAGCTGAGTTATATATAACAAAATAAAAATAAAAATAAAGTGTTCAAATCTGATATAATAGGACACACATATTGCATGCTTGCGTACCTGACCCTCTCCATTAGGGAGAAAATGCTCTGTTCCTGGACTTTCCTAGTAATGTATGATTGCCATCACCTGTGGTGAAACGCCTTTCTTATCAATTAACTAGCTCTCCACAGGTGATGGCAATCATACATTACCAGGAAAGTCCAGGAACAGAGCATTTTCTCCCTCATGTAGAGGGTCAGGTAGGCAAGTATGACATATTGTAATGATAAAAAGTATTACTTGGACACCTACAGTATAACATTCTGTATTTATAGGCAAATGTTGCAACTATTAATGCAGCAAAATGTCACATATTTACAGTATGCACACTAGAACACTTACAGGTACTTGTAGAGGAGCAGTAAGTGTGGTGATTGAAGGATTCTGAACCGCAGTCATCATTGGGCTGCCATCTGCTTTCAATGTTGTCAGCACCAGTGACTCAGTTTTAATTATCTGAGGTTGTACCAGAACCTAGATGCACATAGTAATGATATTAGAGTCAAGGTTACTTTCAGCGGTAGAAAAAGCTCAGTCTTCGTTTATATGCACCCTCACATAAAAATAGGATTTTAATTACCTACCGGTAAATCCTATTCTTGTAGTCCAAAAGGGATATTGGGGAGACTTAGTATGATGGGGTATAGACGGGATCCAAAGGAGCAGGTGTACTTTAAAATTTCTTCACTGGGTGTGCTGGCTCCTCCCCTCCATGCCCCCTCCCACAGGCAGTTATAGGTAAAACAGTGCCCGAAGGAGAAAGGACATACATGAGAGAAGGAACATAACGAGTGGTGAGCTTTATACACCAGCACACCACTAACATAAAACAACCAGCAACGGCTGGTAACTAAACCGCAACAGCTGAACTGGTAACCATAGAAAAGACAACCTGCAGAAAAGTCAACGCCCTGCGGCGGGTGCCCAATATCCCTTATGGACTACGAGAAGAGGATTTACCGGTAGGTAATTAAAATCCTATTTTCTCTATCATCCATAAGGGATATTGGGGAGACTTAGTACGATGGGGACGTCTCAAAGCTTCCAGAACGGGCGGGAACGTACGAGAGACTGCTGCAGCACCACCTGCCCAAACTGAGTATCCTCTTTAGCCAGGGTATCAAACCTGTAGAACTTCACAAAGGTGTTCTTCCCGACCAGGTAGCAGCTCGGCATAGTTGCAAGGCCGAGACTCCACTGGCAGCTGCCCAGGAAGACCCCACCAATTTTGTAGAGTGGGCCTTCAGAGACTGTGGAACAGGTAAGGCTGTCGACACATAGGTTGTTGGATAGTAAGCCTAAGACAAAGAGCAATGGACTGCTTTGAAGCAGGGCAACTCTTTTTCTGCGCATCATATAGCACGAACAAAGAATCCGTCTTTCTGATCTGAGCCATTCTCTTGACAGAGATCTTCAAGGCCCGCATCGCATCCGGAGGAGCAGAGGTGCCAGAACCTGACGGAACCACAGTAGGTTGATTCAAGTGGAACACAGAGATGACCTTCGGCAGGAACTGCTGCCTAGTCCTGAGCTCCGCTCTGTCCTTGTAAAAGACCAAGTATGGACTTTTAAACGATAAGGCCCCCAATTCTGAGACACGCCTAGCAGAAGCCAGGGCCAGTAACATCACCGTCTTACACGAAAGGTACTTGTCTTCTACCTTCAGCAGTGGTTCAAACCAGGAGGATTGTAGAAACTCCAACACAACATTCATATTCCAGGGTGCAGTGGGCGGCACAAAAGGAGGTTGTATGTGAAGTACCCCTTGCAAAAAGGCCTGAACTTCTGGCAATACTGCCAAATTTCTTTTGGAAGAAGATGGAGAGCGCTGAAATCTGGACCTTAATGGAACCCAGACGTAAGCCCTTGTCCACATCAGCCTACAGGAAACGTCCCAAGTTGAACTCCGCAGGCGGGTACGTGCGGTCCTCGCACCAAGAGACATATCTTCTCCAGATATGATGATAGTGTTTTGACGTCACAGGTTTCCTGGCCTGAACCATGGTAGCAATGACCTTTCTGGAAAGATCATTGTGAGCTAGGATGTTCCGTTCAACCTTCATGCCATCAAATGAAGTCACCATAAGTCCGGGTAGACGAATGGTTCTTGTTGAATAAGATCTCTTCTTAGTGGTAGAGGCCAAGGGTCTTCGTTGGACATGTCCAGAAGATCCGCGTACAACGCCCTCCAAGGCCAATCCGGGGCAATCAGAAATGCCTGGACTCCTTGATTTCTGATTCACTTTAGCACCCTTGGGAGCAACAGAATCGGAGGAAACCGGTAGACCAGCCGGTAAGGCCAAGGCGACGTCAATGCATCCACTGCCCTCGCCTGAGGGTCCCTGGTTCGGGAGCAATACCAAAGAAGCTTCTTGTTGAGTCGAGAAGCCATCATGTCTATCTTTGGGCAGCCCCACCGGTCGATGATCTGCTGAAACACCTGATGGTGGAACCCCCACTCCCCCAGGTGGAGATCTTGACGACTCAAGAAGTCCGCTTTCCAGTTGTCTTCTCCCGGAATGAAGATTGCCGACATTGCTCTTTCATTTCTTTCTGCACAGAGGAGAATTTTTAACACCTCTCACATGCAGGCCCTGCTTTTTGTCCCTTCTTGCCGATTGATGTACGCCTCTACCGTGGTATTGTCCAACTGTACCTGGATCGCATGAGCCCCGAGTAGAGGAGATGCCTGCAGCAGAGCACTGTAGATCGCCTGAAGTTCCAGAATGTTGATCAGAAGGAGGGCTTCGTGGGCTGACCACCTGCCCTGGAACTGAGCCTCTTGGGTGACAGCTCCCCATCCTCTCAGACTCGCATCCATCATGAGGAGGATCCAATCCTGAATCCCGAAACTCCGGCCTTCTAGGAGATTGGAAGACTGCAGCCACCACAGGAGGGAAATCCTGGCCTGAGGTGAAACCTCTACCTCTGGCATGAAAGGACTGAGCTCTGAATGAAGTGAAGGTCGGTCCTGAATAACTTCATCTGACCACCTGTGTGGTTCTAGGGTATGTAGTAGGCAAGAAAGTTGATTTTCCAGCCATGGCTTGTGAGATCCATTTGTCTAATTCTGGACCAAATAAAGTATCCCCTACAAAAGGAATGGCCTCTATAGCCTTCTTAAGAGTCCGAATCCACTTGCCAATCTCTGAGCCATAAAATACGCCTTGCCGACACTGCTGAAGCTGAAATACGAGATGCTATCCTAGTAGCATCTTTTGCAGCTTGGCAAAGATAAGAGGCCGACCCACAGATATGCTCCACTAAGCGAGAAATCTCTTCCTGGTTACCCTCTTCTGTCACTGTACTGACTATCTGACCAGCCCAAGCCACCACGGCCTTACAGACCCAGGCACTAACCAGCGTTGGTCTGTGTGATGCTCCAGCTGACACAAAGATGGACTTAAGTGCCGTGTTCAACTTGCGGTCCGAAGCATCCTTTAAATGTAGTTACATTTGGTATAGGTAAGATTGTCTTCTTTGACAACCTAGCTAAAGATGCATCCACATTAGGTGGGATCTCCCATTTTGTCATGACCCCTTTAGGTAGTGGATAGTTAACGGTAAATTTCTTGGGCAATTGGAAACGCTTATCTGGTTGTTTCCAGGCTTCACCCATCTGTTCCTTAAGTGTCTTAAGAATGGGGAATACTGCAGTCTGTGGCTTTTGAGACTCACAAGTCGAAATTTTCAGGTTCCTTGACTTCATCCTCTTTGAAGTTAAGGACCTGTTTAACTGCTTCAATAAGGTATTCTAACCCCTTACCTTCTGAATACTCCTCTGTAGAGGAAATCTCAAATACCTCCTCTTCCAACTCCGTGTCTTAGTCATCTGCCAAGAAACCCTCTTCTTCCTCTGATTCTTCTTGCAGAACAGAAAGGGGTCTCTTTACTGACTTTTGGACAGGTTTTTCTACTTGTGTGGGAGGGGTAAGTCTAATCATGAATTCTTCCATGGTTTTAGAAAATCCTGCAGCCGATTCTAAACATTGCTTGCGAGACTATCGTTGCTCTGGACAAAATCAGCTAAGGCATTTTCCCAAGAACCAGATGGACACTACTCCCGGCCTGTACGTTCAGTCCTAAACATGTGTCACACACCCTGAAGCTGCCAACACTTGTGCTCTTTGTTTCACACTTTGAACATAAATAGCAAATTTTTGTGGTTTTGGTTGGTGCTTTAGAAGCCATGTTTCTAGTACACGTTCACACACCACAAACAGCAGTCCTGTCACTCTACTGAATTAGAAAGACAGACTGTAGGGATAAAGGAGCAATGCAAAACTGGGGATATGCTGGTTTTGTACCAGCCCTGGGTTTACAAACCCCACTCCACCACTGTTATTGCAGGATGATTCAGGTTTGTTTGGTTCCCTTGTGGCTCCTTTGCTGATGCTTCCCTCCGCAGGACCTCTCAGCAGTGTCCTTTGAGAGAGGATATAAAACACATATAGATATGAGAATCAGTGACATTTTTGGCCTTGTTCTATCCCCCCCCACCCCAAGTCCGGCCCCCTGCTCAGCGCGTCTAAACACTACCTAAAATGGCCGCTGCTTCAAATTTTCAGTCACATCTGTGTAATAATAGCCTGAGGGAAGTGCCTCCTACTGTTCTATCAGGGCTCCCTCCGTCTACCAGCATATTCCACTCTTACCACTGACCGCTATAATACTTCATTAAGGGAGCCTAACCTCCTCTATGCTCAGCGCCTCAACGTCCGCGGAGTCTGTAGCGCTTCTTCCCCACCAAATTACCTCAGAGCCTGCACAAGTAACCGGGAACCCCCCACAGAAGCACTTCCACTGGGATCCGGTCTCTAGGTCGAGAGTAACTAGGTTGACCACTATTGGTCAACAGTAACTAGGTCAACAGGTCAAAAGGTCGACATGAGTTTTTCACGATTTTTTAATTTTTTTGAACCTTTTCATACTTAACGATCCACGTGGACTATGATTGGAACGGTAATCTGTGCCGAGCGAAGCAAGGCACCTTGCCCAAAGCATGGAGAGCGAAGCGAGCCATGCGAGGGGACACGGTGCACTAATTGGGGTTCCCAGTCACTCTACGAAGAAAAAGACACACAAAAAAACCATTAAAAAAAACTAATGTCAACCTTTTGACCTGTCGACCTAGACCATGTCGATCTAAAGACTCTGTTGACCTAGAGACCCGGTCGACCTACTTCCTGTCAACCAACAGTGGTCGCCCTAGACACTTTCGACCTAGTTACTATCTACCTTCCATACCGCACACACCCTTCCACTGCCTAGGAACACCGCGTCTCTGGCGGTTACTACCTGACCGGAGACGCTGCACTGACATACGCTGCAACAACTACACTCCGCCGTCACACTGGAAAGACAATCGCGCAGGCTCAGGACGTCCCTGTCGCTGCAGGGACGGAGGGGGGAGGCCTTTAGTAGTACTCACTGTGGATTCTAAAATGTGATCAGAGGATCCCTTCCACCGGGATCTTGGTTACCAGAACTCTGAAGAGTTTCTTATAAAACCATGCTCCCTCTCCCTTAGATGGGTGGGATTAGGTCACTGCAATCAAACAAACAAAAAAATTTCTCTTCACAGGAGCCAGAGCTCCCTGATGTGCTTCTTCCTCCTTAGCAACATTTTTCAAACTGGAGAGAGGGGGTGTGAAAGGGAAGGAGACAACTGTACACTGCAATTGATTTACATATATTGTGCTACCTCCGGTGTCCATTCTTCACACCCCAGATGTTTAGTATTCCAGTGTCCCCTAGTGGATGACAGAGAAAACTATACACTCCATTCCTACTGGTGGTAACCAAGGATCAGAACACTTCGTGAAAAGCACTGGACAATAACAATTTGCGTCAGGCATATTGCCTACAACTAGATCGCTTAAAAAAATAAAGTGTGGTCACAAACCTAAGATGACCTCAAGCAGTCAGTTAAATTTAGTGTACAGTATATAACTGCGTGAAATCTCTCAAAATAATGAGAAGGCAAACTTACAGGAACTTGCTGGACTTGTGGTGTTACAGTCTGAACAGTAGCTGGAGTCAGTGTATGGATTGTGCTCTGTGTCGCTGGGCTCAGGGTTTGGATAGTTCCATTAGTTGTTTGTGTTAGTACTCTCTGGCCTTGGACAGTCTGCACTTGCTGCTGGATAGTGACAGGCTGCACCTGTGTTGCCATCAGACTATGAACTTGCGGCTGAAACACTGCAAACATCAACCCAAGTCAGTATACATCAAATAAACTATAATGCAAGTTGACAAATAAATATTATTCAAAAAGAACTTACTAATATGATCTAGAGTACAAAATGCAAATAATGCAATGAAATCCAAACACACATTTTTACAAAAAAGTAAATAGGGATGCGAGTGCTTCCTGTGGGATGGTCAACATTTTTGATAGATGCACTCTCTCAGTATAACTTGGCTAGATTACTTGGTTAGATGAATTATTGACACATCTCACCTTGAAAGCTTGTGGTACCAGCATTCTGGTAGATGAGCGGTTGCTGTATAAATCGAGTGTGGTGGGCTGTGCTAAAAGTTGGAGTCAGCATTACAGTCTGCTGCTGCAGTTGTGGAGGAGACTGGAGCAAAGGTCGGGGCTGGAGAAGCGGTGTGGTTCTTTGTGGGGTAGCCTGAACAGGAACTTTGACAGACACGACTTGAGGCTGTGGTGTTGCAATCTGGTAATTCTGTTGCTGGACCTGGTTATAAGTCTTCGGTAAACTTGTCTCCATCGCAGTGCTGCCTTGGTAGTTTGGACATAACTGATCTTCAAATATATCAGGAAAGTCTCCAACCTGATTGCTAACAAACTGAAGCATTTCTAAGAATAAGAAAAATAAAAGAAAAGGGGAATATTACTCAACATTGTTAAGCTACAAATAAATATAGAAGCACACATAACAATGCAAATAATAAGAATTTACTTACCGATAATTCTATTTCTCGGAGTCCGTAGTGGATGCTGGGGTTCCTGAAAGGACCATGGGGAATAGCGGCTCCGCAGGAGACAGGGCACAAAAGTAAAGCTTTTACAGGTCAGGTGGTGTGTACTGGCTCCTCCCCCTATGACCCTCCTCCAGACTCCAGTTAGGTACTGTGCCCGGACGAGCGTACACAATAAGGGAGGATTTTGAATCCCGGGTAAGACTCATACCAGCCACACCAATCACACCGTACAACTTGTGATCTAAACCCAGTTAACAGTATGATAACAGAGGAGCCTCTGAAAGATGGCTTCCTAAACAATAACCCGAATTAGTTAACAATAACTATGTACAAGTATTGCAGATAATCCGCACTTGGGATGGGCGCCCAGCATCCACTACGGACTCCGAGAAATAGAATTATCGGTAAGTAAATTCTTATTTTCTCTATCGTCCTAAGTGGATGCTGGGGTTCCTGAAAGGACCATGGGGATTATACCAAAGCTCCCAAACGGGCGGGAGAGTGCGGATGACTCTGCAGCACCGAATGAGAGAACTCCAGGTCCTCCTTTGCCAGGGTATCAAATTTGTAAAAATTTACAAACGTGTTCTCCCCTGACCACGTAGCTGCTCGGCAGAGTAGTAATGCCGAGACCCCTCGGGCAGCCGCCCAAGATGAGCCCACCTTCCTTGCGGAATGGGCCTTAACAGATTTAGGCTGTGGCAGGCCTGCCACAGAATGTACAAGTTGAATTTTGTTACAAATCCAACGAGCAATCGACTGCTTAGAAGCAGGTGCACCCAACTTGTTGGGTGCATACAGTATAAACAGCGAGTCAGATTTTCTGACTCCAGCCGTCCTTTAAATGTATATTTTTAAGGCTCTGACAACGTCCAACAACTTGGAGTCCTTCAAGTCGTCTGTAGCCGCAGGCACTACAATAGGCTGGTTCAGGTGAAACGCTGATACCACCTTAGGGAGAAAATGCGGACGCGTCCGCAGCTCTGCCCTATGTCGAATGGAAAATTAAATAAGGGCTTTTATAAAACAAAGCCGCCAGTTCAGATACTCTCCCGGCCGAAGCCAGGGCCAGTAACATAGTCACTTTCCATGTGAGATATTTCAAATCCACCTTCTTTAGTGGTTCAAACCAATTTGATTTGAGGAAATCTAAAACTACATTTAGATCCCACGGTGCCACCTTAGGCACCACAGGAGGCTGTATATGCAGTACTCCTGTGATAAAAATCTGGACCTCAGGGACTGAGGCCAATTCTTTTTGGAAGAATATTGATAGGGCCGAAATTTGAACCTTAATAGATCCCAATTTGAGACCCATAGACAATCCTGATTGCAGGAAATGTAGGAAAACGACCCAGTTGAAATTCCTCCATCGGAGCACTCCGCTGCTCGCACCACGCAACATATTTTCGCCAAATACGGCGATAAAGCTTCGCGGTGACTTCCTTCCTTGCCTTTATCAAGGTAGGAATGACTTCTTCTGGAATGCCTTTTCCTTTTAGGATCTGGCATTCAAACGCCATGCCGTCAAACGCAGCCGCGGTAAGTCTTGAAAAAGACAAGTACCCTGCTGAAGCAGGTCCCTTCTCAGAAGTAGAGGCCACGGATCGTCCGTGACCATCTCTTGAAGTTCCGGGTACCAAGTCCTTCTTGGCCAATCCGGAGCCACTAGTCTTACTCCACTTTGCCGTATAATCCTCAATACCTTTGGTATGAGAGGCAGAGGAGGAAACACATATACCGACTGGTACACCCAAGGTGTTACCAGCGCGTCCACAGCTATTGCCTGCGGATCTCTTGACCTGGCGCAATACCTGTCCAGTGTTTTGTTGAGGCGAGACGCCATCATGTCCACCATTGGTTTTACCCAACGGTTTAATAGCATGTGGAAAACTTCTGGATGAAGTCTCCACTCTCCCGGGTGAAGGTCGTGTCTGCTGAGGAAGTCTGCTTCCCAGTTGTCCACGCCCGGGATGAATACTGCTGACAGTGCTATCACGTGATTCTCCGCCCAGCGAAGGATCCTGGCAGCTTCTGCCATTGCCCTCCTGCTTCTTGTGCCGCCCTGTCTGTTTACATGGGCGACTGCCGTGATGTTGTCCGACTGGATCAACACCGGTCTTCCTTGAAGCAGAGGTTCCGCCTGGCTTAGAGCATTGTAGATTGCTCTTAGTTCCAGAATGCTTATGTGAAGAGACTTTTTCAGGCTCGACCACACTCCCTGGAAATTTCTTCCCTGTGTGACTGCTCCCCAGCCTCTCTGGCTGGCACCCGTGGTCACCAGGATCCAATCCTGCATGCCGAATCTGCGGCCCTCCAATAGATGAGCCTCCTGCAACCACCACAGAAAGGATACCCTTGTCCTCGGCGACAGGGTTATCCGCAGGTGCATCTGAAGATGCGACCCTGACCATTTGTCCAACAGATCCCTTTGCATGGAATCTGCCGAAAGGGATTGCTTCGTAAGAAGCTACCATTTTTTCCCAGGACTCTTGTGCATTGATGTACAGACACCTTTCCTGGTTTTAGGAGGTTCCTGACCAGGTCAGATAACTCCTTGGCTTTTTCTTCGGGAAGAAAAACCTTTTCTGAACTGTGTCCAGAATCATCCCCAGGAACAGCAGACGAGTTGTCGGCATTAATTGGGATTTTGGAATATTCAGAATCCATCCGTGCTGCTTTAGCACCTCTTGAGATAGTGCTAAACCCATCTCTAGCTGTTCTCTGGACCTTGCCCTTATTAGGAGATCGTCCAAGTATGGGATAATTAATACGCCTTTTCTTCGAAGAAGAAATATTATCTCGGCCATTACCTTTGTAAAGACCCGAGGTGCCGTGGACAAACCAAACGGCAGCGTCTGAAACTGATAGTGACAGTTTTGTACAACGAACCTGAGGTACCCCTGGTGTGAGGGGTAATTGGAACGTGGAGATACGCATCCTTGATGTCCAAGGATACCATAAAGTCCCCTTCTTCCAGGTTCGCTTATCACTGCTCTGAGTGACTCCATCTTGAACTTGAACTTCTTTATGTACAGGTTCAAGGACTTCAGATTTAGAATAGGCCTTACCGAGCCATCCGGCTTCGGTACCACAAAAAGAGTGGAATAATACCCCTTCCCTTGTTGTAGAAGAGGTACCTTGACTATCACCTGCTGAGAATACAGCTTGTGAATGGCTTCCAAAACCGTCTCCCTTTCTGAGGGGGACGTTGGTAAAGCAGACTTCAGGAAACGGCGAGGTGGCTCTGTCTCTAATTTCAACCTGTACCCCTGAGATATTATCTGCAGGATCCAGGGATTTACCTGCGAGTGAGCCCACTGCGCGCTGTAATTCTTGAGACGACCGCCTACCGCCCCCGAGTCCGCTTGCGAAGCCCCAGCGTCATGCTGAGGCTTTTGTAGAAGCCGGGGAGGGCTTCTGTTCCTGGGAAGGAGCTGCCTGTTGCTGTCTCTTCCCTCGTCCTCTGCCTCGTGGCAGATATGAATAGCCCTTTGCTCTCTTATTTTTAAAGGAACGAAAAGGCTGCGGTTGAAAGGTCGGTGCCTTTTTCTGTTGGGGAGTGACTTGAGGTAGAAAGGTGGATTTCCCGGCCGTAGCCGTGGCCACCAAATCCGATAGACCGACCCCAAATAACTCCTCTACGCATCGCCTGTCCACTGTCGTGTCCATAAAGCTCTTCTGGCCGAAATGGACATAGCACTTACCCGTGATGCCAGTGTGCAGATATCTCTCTGTGCATCACGCATATAAAGAAATGCATCCTTTATTTGTTCTAACGACAGTAAAATATTGTCCCTGTCCAGGGTATCAATATTTTCGATCAGGGACTCTGACCAAACTACCCCAGCACTGCACATCCAGGCAGTCGCAATAGCTGGTCGTAGTATAACACCTGCATGTGTGTATATACCTTTTTGGATATTTTCCATCCTCCTATCTGATGGATCTTTAAGTGCGGCCGTCTCAGGAGAGGGTAACGCCACTTGTTTTGATAAGCGTGTTAGCGCTTTGTCCACCCTAGGAGGTGTTTCCCAGCGCTCCCTAACCTCTGGCGGGAAAGGGTATAAAGCCAATAACTTCTTTGAAATTAGCAGTTTTTTATCGGGGCACCCCACGCTTCATCACACACGTCATTTAATTCTTCTGATTCGGTAAAAACTACTGGTAGTTTTTTCACACCCCACATAATACCCTGTTTAGTGGTACCTGTAGTATCAGCTAAATGTAACATCTCCTTTATTGCCAAAATCATATAACGTGTGGCCCTTTTGGAAAATACGGTTGATTCGTCACCTTCACTACCGGAATCAGTGCCTGTGTCTGGGTCTGTGTCGACCGACTGAGGCAAGGGGCGTTTTACAGCCCCTGACGGTGTTTGAGGCGCCTGGACAGGCACTAAGTGAGTGTCCGGCCGCCTCATGTCGGCAAACGACTGCTTAAGCGAGTTGACGCTATCCCGTAATTCCACAAATAAGGCATCCATTCTGGTGTCGACCCCCTAGAAGGTGACATCCTCATATTTGGCAATTGCTCCGCCTCCACACCAATAACGTCCTCATACATGTCGACACACACGTACCGACACACAGCAGACACACAGGGAATGCTCTATACGAAGACAGGACCCACTAGCCCTTTGGGGAGACAGAGGGAGAGTCTGCCAGCACACACCAAAAAGCGCTATATATGACAGGGATAGCCTTATGATTAAGTGCTCCCTTATAGCTGCTTTTATATTAATATATTGCCATTTATTTTGCCCCCCCTCTCTGTTATACCCTGTTTCTGTAGTGCAGTGCAGGGGAGAGACCTGGGAGCCTTCCTGACCAGCGGAGCTGTGACAGAAAATGGCGCCGTGTGCTGAGGAGATAGGCCCCGCCCCTTTTCCGGCGGGCTCGTCTCCCGCTATTTAGTACATTTAGGCAGGGGTAAATATCTCCATATAGCCTCTGGGGCTATATGTGAGGTATTTTTAGCCTTTTTAAAGGTTTACATTTGCCTCCCAGGGCGCCCCCCCCCCCAGCGCCCTGCACCCTCAGTGACTGCCGTGTGAAGTGTGCTGAGAGGAAAATGGCGCACAGCTGCAGTGCTGTGCGCTACCTTAAGAAGACTGCAGGAGTCTTCAGCCGCCGATTCTGGACCTCTTCTTGCTTCAGCATCTGTGAGGGGGCCGGCGGCGTGGCTCCGGTGACCATCCAGGCTGTACCTGTGATCGTCCCTCTGGAGCTTCATGTCCAGTAGCCAAGAAGCCAATCCATCCTGCACGCAGGTGAGTTCACTTCTTCTCCCCTCTGTCCCTCGTTGCAGTGATCCTGTTGCCAGCAGGAATCACTGTAAAATAAAAAACCTAAGCTAAACTCTCTAAGCAGCTCTTTATGAGAGCCACCTAGAATTGCACCCTTCTCGGCCGGGCACAAAAATCTAACTGGAGTCTGGAGGAGGGTCATAGGGGGAGGAGCCAGTACACACCACCTGACCTGTAAAAGCTTTACTTTTGTGCCCTGTCTCCTGCGGAGCCGCTATTCCCCATGGTCCTTTCAGGAACCCCAGCATCCACTTAGGACGATAGAGAAACATTATTAGGCATGTTTGTATTTAGTTCTGTAATTCCTGCTGCCCAGACAAATACAACGTTACGGTATAATATACAGTGGTTGCAGATACTTCAATTTTTTAAAATGTCTCCAACATGGTATTATTCATGTTTTAAAAAGAGTTAAATATCTAAAATTTTAACCTCATTTTAAACATACTGTACTTATAAAGCAAATAAAAAATTCCATGTATTTTATACCAGTAAAAAGGACCATAGGCCACGCCAGCTCCTCCGACCGGAAATACCTACCTGTAGCAGGGCTCATCTTTGCTGGAATGGCCCCTCTTTCATTTCAATGAAAGCCTTTGGTGGGGAGGATGGGGTGACTCCATTTCAGGCCATGGCATTCTGCATTATTATGTTACACCAGTAAAGGAACAAGAGGCACATCATTCCACCCACATGTGAATCAGCATTTATGACCGATATAGGGTACAGTCTAATGGCTGTGAGGGGAAGCAGTGGTCTACCTGCTCTGCCCCGGGCGGGATATTAGAATAAAATAAAGAACTTTACACACGTGAGAGGTCTGGTTACTTATTGAACCCCCCTCGTAGCTCAATTGCAAAAACATCAGCACAGCATACAACTATGCATCAACCTTTATGTATTTGATAATGTCGTTCTTAAATCTAACTTGTAGGTGTATAAGGGAAATATATTCACGTTTACAAAAGTTTATAATGTAGTGATTATGCAACTGTGTGCTTCCTACTTATATATGGTATTTACTCAAGTTATAGCCAGTTCCTTGACAGGAGTGTGGGGGTGGTTACACTAACAGGGTTCAGTCTACGCCTTACATGGAAGGTTTCTCTCATCTGCTACCTCATGAATGTACAGCAGACAGAAAGCTCTAAACAGATTTAAGAGGTTACGACATCAAACTTTGAAGGGTTTAGCTGGAGAGGAAATCATCATTAGCCCAGTCCTCCCTCTTTATTCCTATTCCCTGAAACCAATTGTCTTACTAAGAGAATGGTTACCTACAGAAGGTAAGCAGCAAACAAGGGAAAGGGTCTGTCAAGCCCCATTCAACCCCATTTCAATGATTTGGCTGCCAAGTTATGTATCCCAAAATCATGGGAAATTATTGCTTAATAGGACATGAGAGTCAGTAGTTCAGTTCTATGGGACATGGAGTTTATGCTCCTACAATGACATATTGGAGAGTGGATTTTGTTTCTTGCAAGATGGACAGATTTACAAAAGTATCCCATATTGGTGACAAGTCCAGGCATCGGAGAAGTAGGCTTCTGCTGGACATAGCATCTGAGACTAAAAATAGGAGTACAGATGCTTCATCAGGCAGTTTTTAAAGTACCTTGAGCATCACACATGGTGTAATGGTTAGCATTACTACCTTACATCACCGAGTTGTGGGTTCAATCCACACCATGGCAATAACTGTGTGGAGTTTGCATATTCTACTTGTACCTGCGTGCGTTGCCTTCGGGTACTCCTGTTTGCTCCCACAAACCAAAGTTCTGATGTATTGTGAACCATTACAATGAGTAACCTAAAAAGCTCAGGCTACATACCGACATATTTCACACTGTACTCCACACTTTTATGTTGGAGCAAACATTGTAGGTTAGGAGGTGGTGGTGCCATTGTGGCACCCGCCGCTTTTCTCTTTCCATGGGGTGGGATTCCTGCCACAGAAGGTTCTTCTGCAATGACTGAGAGCACCAAAGCATTTTTAAGATGACCGCTACCATTGCTGCATAACACACTACTCATCTCTCCGTTCCCACGGGACGTCATTCCCCTTTATCAGGGTCAGTAAACACGCTTCTTTAAAGATGTATTCCATAGGGGCAGTGGAGCCAATTAGGACCTGTCTGATGAACAGGACACTCCAAATGTCCTCGAAGACACTCTTTCCAAGTGTTTCCCCAATGTAGCAGGGTTTCTTTCAGGGAAACACCTGCCAAAGGAAACAAACAAAACAAAAAAAAGAGAGAGTGATACCCCGACAGGTGGTGCAGAGCTGTGCTGTTTCTGTGGCGGAGAATAAAGTCTTACTCAGGAATTCTGTTCAAGAGGTTTCTTCTGCTATCTGGAGGCCTGGGGTAGCCAGATACCTCTTTTTCTGAGCTGTATTACTTATCAGTAAATAATTATTTTTGTGTGTCTACGTGTGTAAGAGTTTGTTATAGATACAGTCTATCTGAAGAACTCTTGTTGTAGTGTCTGCAGAAGAAAAAAAAAATAGGGATTTTTGTTTACTTACGTAAAATCTCTTTATCCGATTCCATCTGGGGGACGCAGCGCACTTACTGATGGGTTAGAGAGTGTGTGGGAAGGGAGTTTGGCACAGAACCTATAAAAATTAACTCCTCCCCCCTTCTAACCCCTCCCATCTCCAGCCTGACCAGCGGATTACCTCAGTTAACGTTTAGCAAAGCCGGAAGAGGCAGAACAGAACATAACCAATATACTAGACAAATATACGGGAGGAATCGCAGCGTCCCCCAGATGGAATCAGAGAAAGACATTTTACGGTAAGTAAACAAAAATCCATATTTCTCTTTCATCCATCTGGGGGACGCTGCGCACTTACTGATGGGATTTTCCAAAGCAAGCTAATTAGAGGAGGGAGACACAGACGGCATAGCAGTCTGCAAAATTTGACGCTCAACAGCGGCAGTCTCCAAACCAAAAGTATGAAAAAACGGTAGAACTTCGTGAAGTTATGCACGGTGGACCAGGTCGCCGCTCTACACAGCTGCTCGACAGATACGCCACCGCGAACAGCCCAAGAGGCTCCAACAGCTCCAGTCGAGTGAGCCCTCAAGGAATCAGGAACAGGCAACGCCTAAGAAACATTTGCATGCCGAATAGCAGAAGTAAACCAGCGCGCCACCGTGTTCTTAGAGACCAGCCAGCCACGCTTGGGCGCAGCACACAAAACCAACAAGGTAATGTGTAAGGCTCGAATGAAAACCAATAAGGCTAAGTACCGACCCGCCCCGGACGAGACCGGGACAACACAGGAAGCACAATGTGCTGAAGAAGAGGAAAAACAGATACAATTTGTGGTTTGGTAAAACCACCCTAACTGCATAAACAAAAACACCATAAGAGAAAAGAAACAGCAACTCAAAAAGAGAGTCCGGAGACCGGAAAGGAGTAACAGGAGCCATTCTGGAAAATAAATTCTAGAGCAGAACCCAGTCTCCTAAGATAAGAAGACAAAATAGTCCTGACAACTGTGTTGCAGAAAAGACAAGAGGCGGAAAAGACTAAAAACTCCAGCTGAGTGACCGCTACATACGCACAAACGATGACAAGTGTCTGGGCCCTGTGATTGGTTAGAGAGCCGGAAACGTAGTAAGGCTTGATGACGCTGTTCTCCACAATCACTCCATCACAGTCAGATGAGACACAATCCCGGTGAGGACGCAAAGGTTGAAAGTGGAGAGCCGGCCGAAAAGGTAACCTGTAAGGAGCCCTGGCCACCCTGGCCTGAAGCATTGCAGAACAGAGTCAACAGGCAAATCCGGAGCGGATTAGGAAGACCGAAAGAGCTACTGGTCAAATGCGTTGAAGTACTCACTAGATTTTGCCAGAGGCAGAATAAATATGCTAGATGAACGTGACAAGGAGCTGACACGGCGTCCACGATTGTCACAAGAGGATCTCCGAAGCGATCACAGTACCAAGGAAGCCCTGAGGTCTATGTTGGCTAGTCACAGAGACACACCAAAGCCAGAAATACCAGTTTATTTCACATACTTTAAGGAAGAACAGCCCAACGACCCAGGAAGTCCGCTTCCCAGTTGCCCATTCTGGAAATGGAGATGACCGATATTGTCGGAACCCAAAATTCCACCCTCTGCATATGTTATACTGTCCCGATGGCTCTTCAGCTACAAGTGCCACAGCACAAGTTGATATAGGCCACAGTGGAAAGACCTTGTAGAAGACATTGAGCTGGTGTCAATGCAATGTGGATCGCCCGTAGATCGGAAGTGACATTTCCACTTCAGACTTCAGTGTTATTGAAAACGCCAGAGCTGAAACCAAAAACCGTAACGTCTGAGACTTTTGACTGTGGTTATGACCCTCCATGTCGAGACAGAATTAAATCCTATGGGTCAGATTTGGATTATGTAGTCCAACGAAAATATAGACCAATGAAAACATTTTCGTATTCGAATTGAGAGACTGAACTGTTATTTGTGTAAACTCAATCCTGCCTGGGATTAATAACATTGAATCTGAGATTGAAGTGATTATGTCGATATTATCTTACACCAAAAGCTATACCTTTAAACACACTCTTGCCATGGAGCCGCTACGGCCGCTATACTTAATATACACTCTACGTACGCTATTTGCATACAGAGTCCCGTACGTTATACGGACTTAGCGTACACACGCCGCGCTGAGGTACAAAGTACGCACAGCGTGCGCACACCAGAGGCGTATCTAGGGTAGGGCGAGTGGGGCACGTGCCCTGGGCGCCTTGGCAGGCCCAGGAGAGGGGGGCGCCGCCGGCGTCCAGGGCATCATGCCCCACTCGCCCCCGTCAAGCTGAAATGTGAGGGGAGGAGAGCGCAGCGTCTCTCCCTCCCCTCACCGCCGCTGCCAGCACTAGCGCAGCGTTAGCCAATCAGAGCTTGCGGACCGGCTCCCGGTTCGCGAGCTCTGATTGGCTAGCGAACCGGCGCCAGACAGCCGCCGGAGACCTGGAGCGGTGAGGGGAAGGAGAGGCGCTGCGCTCTCCTCCCCTCACATAGCAACATAAACAAGCGGCCTGTAAGTGACCGGGGGTCCGGCGGCACAGTGGGGCATGTATCTGGCACCAAGTGGGGCCTGGCATTGTGGGGCAAGTATCTGGCACTGTGGGGCAATGTATCTGGCACTGTGGGGCAATGTATCTGGCACTGTGGGGCAATGTATCTGGCACTGTGGGGCAATGTATCTGGCACTGTGGGGCAATGTAACTGGCACTGAGTGGGGCCTGGGACTGTGGGGCATGTAACTGGCACTGTGGGGCAATGTATCTGGCACTGTGGGGCAATGTATCTGGCACTGTGGGGCAATGTATCTGGCACTGTGGGGCAATGTATCTGGAACCAAATGGGGCATGTAACTGGCACTGTGGGGCATGTAACTGGCACTGTGGGGCATATAACTGGCACTGTGGGGCATATAACTGGCACTGTGGGGCATTGTATCCGGCACTGTGGGGCATTGTATCCAGCACTGTGGGGCATTGTATCCGGCACTGTGGAGCAATGTAACTGGCACTGTGGGGCATGTATCTGGCACTGTGGGGCAATGTAACTGGCACTGAGTGGGGCAATGTAACTGGCACTGAGTGGGGCAATGTAACTGGCACTGAGTGGGGCATGTATCTGGCACTGTGGGGCAATGTATCCGGCACTGTGGGGCAATGTATCCGGCACTGTGGGGCAATGTATCCGGCACAGTTGGGGCAATGTATCCGGCACAGTTGGGGCAATGTACCCTGCACTGTGGGCCATTTTCAGTGGCCACACCCCTTCTGGAGTGTGGCCACGCCCATTTTTCGGCGCGCGCACATGCTTCTTTTTGTGTGTTTTTTTTTGTGTTTTTTTTTTTTTGGGGGGGGGGGGGGGGGGGGGGCGCCATTTTCCATCTTGCCCTGGGCTCCGAAAACCCTAGTTACGCCGCTGGCGCACACACTCTTGTTAGACTTTAAACCTTATTCGTAATGCAATGCAATGTTATTCTTACACTCTAAACCAGGGGTGGGGAACCTTTTTTCTACAGAGGGCCATTTGGATATTTATAAAATCCTTCGGGGGCCATACAAAAATTCCCAATTTAAAAAATTACCCTGCGCCCCAGTAGGTCTGCCCCTTAGAGGTACTGTGTGTGCGCGCCGGAGGCACGCGCCAAAAAAATGGGTGTGGCCAGTTAAAATGGGACGTGATACACATATGCCCCAAATAGTGCGGTGCCAGATCCACAATTGCCCCCACAGTGCCAGGTATACAAATGCCCCCACAGTGCCAGGTATACAAATGCCCCTCACAGTGCCAGGTATACAAATGCCCCTCACAGTGCCAGGTATACAGATGCCCCCACAGTGCCAGGTATACAAATGCCCCTCACAGTGCCAGGTCTACAGATGCCCCCACAGTGCCAGGTATACAGATGCCCCCACAGTGCCAGGTATACAGATGCCCCCGCAGTGCCAGGTATACAGATGTCCCCACAGTGCCAGGTATACAGATGCCCCCACAGTGCCAGGTATACAAATGCCCCCCACAGTGCCAGGTATACAAATGCCCCCCACAGTGCCAGGTATACAAATGCCCCCCACAGTGCCAGGTTTACAAATGCCCCCCACAGTGCCAGGTATACAAATGCCCCCCACAGTGCCAGGTATACAAATGCCCCCCACAGTGCCAGGTATACAAATGCCCCCCACAGTGCCAGGTATACAAATGCCCCTCACAGTGCCAGGTATACAAATGCCCCCACAGTGCCAGGTATACAAATGCCCCCCACAGTGCCAGGTCTACAGATGCCCCCACAGTGACAGGTATACAAATGCCCCTCACAGTGCCAGGTATACAGATGTCCCCACAGTGCCAGGTATACAGATGCCCCCACAGTGCCAGGTATACAGATGCCCCCCACAGTGCCAGGTATACAAATGCCCCCCACAGTGCCAGGTATACAAATGCCCCCACAGTGCCAGGTATACAAATGCCCCTCACGGTGCCAGTTATACAGATGCCCCCACAGTGCCAGGTATACAAATGCCCCCACAGTGCCAGGTATACAAATGCCCCCACAGTGCCAGGTATACAGATGCCCTCCCCCCTCCCCTCCGTGCTGCTTACCGTGGGACACGGAGGAGAGCGCGGCTGTCGGGTGGGAGCGGCGGCGTGTAGTACTTCAAACCAGCAGCCGGTTCGAGAGCCAATCAGAGCTCTCGGACCGGCAGCCGCGGCTCCTGATTGGCTGCCGGTCCGCGAGCTCTGATTGGCTCACGGACAGGCGGCTGGTTTGAAGTATTACACGCCGCCGCTCCCACCCGACAGCCGCGCTCTCCTCCCTGTTCTGACAGTTGAGACACGCTGCCGCCGGACTGAGCGGTAGCGTGTCTCACTGACACAAGCTGGTGGGCCGGACCAAACCCCCCTGCTCTAAACCATGTGCCGCAAAGCACTGTAATGATGTTACACCTTAAACCTTATACAGTTAAATAAGCTTTAAACCCTAGCAGGGAAATGAGGACACAACACAGATATGTAATTAACCGCTGAGTTCTAACGCCACAGTGGATTATTTGAAAGGGGATAACAATACAAATTATACTCTACAAGGCTAACAAGATAAAAATAGGATTTTGGTACTTACCAGGTAAATCCTTTTCTTTGAATCCATAGGGGGCACTGGAGTACTCTTGGGATATGGACGGCTTCCACCGGAAGAAGGCACTGAATAAATTAATTTTGAGACTACTCCTCCCCTCCATATCCTGCAGCACTTCAGTGTTTTTTACTGAGCCGAACAGGATCGATAGAGAGATTGACAAAAGGAGAATTACATATAGTCTCACAGACAACAATAAAGTTGACACAACGTAACAGACAACTAAACAGTTGACACCATAACTGATTAACCCTTGTTAAATTTAAACCAGTCGTGAAAGTGTGTTACCATAAGAACCACTGAACTCCTAAAACAGGTAAACTGCTCTGGGTGGGCGTCCAGTGCCCCCTATGGATTCAAAGAAAAGGATTTACCTGGTAAGTACCAAAATCCTATTTTCTTTTTCATCCACTAGGGGTCACTGGAGTACTCTTGGGATGTACCAAAGTCTCCTCCGTGGCGGGAGAGCTGTTTGGCCCTTGTAACACTAAACGGCCAAAGCTAGATGCTGATGCCGCGAACGTATCAAACTTGTAAAAGCGCACAAACGTGTGCACTGACGACCAAGTAGCCGCACGGCAAAGCTGTGTCGTAGAAGCCCCACGACTCGCTGCCCATGACGTCCCCACAGAACGTGTGGAATGAGCTGTTACTGAAGTAGGTGGCTGTAACTTAGCATAAAGGTAAGCCTGACGTATAGTCAGTTTGATCCATCTGGATAAGGTCTGCTTAGAGGCTGGCCAACCCCTCTTAGCTGCGTCATAGAGAACAAACAACGTATCTGTCTTACGCACAGTAGACGTTCGGGAAACATAGATGCGCAATGCGCGAACTACATCCAACATTCCAGAATCTCCTGTTAACACAGGAACTACTATTGGTTGATTGATGTGAAAAGACGACACTACTTTTGGTAGAAAAACGGGATTCGTCCGAAGTTCCGCTCTGTCATCATGAAAAATTAAATACGGTGACTTGCATGACAAGGCACCCAAATCTGAAACACGCTTAGCCGAGGCTAAGGCTAAAAGAAAAATCGTTTTCCAAGTGAGAAATTTAATATCCACTTGTTGTAAGGGTTCAAAGTAATCGGACTGTAAGAAATCTAAAACCAGATTCAAGTCCCATGGTGCTGTAGGTGGAATGAAAGGAGGCTGTATCCTCTTTACACCCTGTAGAAACGTATGTATTGACTGCAACGAGGCCAATTTCCTTTGAAAATAAATTGACAACGCAGATACCTGCACCTTTAGTGTGGAAAGACGTAGTCCTCCATCTAACCCCATTTGTAAAAATAACAAAAGACGGGATAATTTAAAAGACGATGTCGGAAATTTCCGAGCTTCACACCAACCTATATAAGTACGCCAAATTCTATAATAATGAGCTGCCGTAACCGGCTTCCTAGCTCGTACCATGGTTGGTATAACAGACTCAGGAATGCCCTCTTTCCTTAAGATGGCCTTTTCAACAGCCACCCCGTCAAACGCAGCCGCGCTAAATCGGGGTAGAGGAACGGACCCTGTTGTAACAGGTCCGGACGTAGTGGGAGTGGCCATGGATCGTCTGCGAGTAACCCGAGAAGATCCGAGAACCAAGCCCTCCGAGGCCAATGAGGCGCTATTAGAATGACTGTGACGAACCCTCTCTTGATCCGTTTTAGCACCAGCGGGAGCAGCGGAAACGGTGGAAACAGATACACAAGGCTGTATGGCCACGTGGCTGTGAGAGCATCCACCGCCACTGCCCCTGGATCTCTTGTTCTGGACACATATCTTGACACCTGATGATTGTGGCGGGATGCCATTAGATCCACCTGAGGGTAACCCCACTTCTGGATCAACATCTGAAAAACTTCTGGATTTAATGCCCACTCTCCTGGATGAAAATCCCGACGACTGAGAAAATCTGCCTCCCAGTTGTCCACTCCAGGAATGAACACTGCCGATAATATCACCTGGTGATATTCGGCCCATCTGAGGATCCGAGCTACTTCCCGCATAGCCATGCGGCTTCTCGTTCCTCCTTGTTTGTTTATGTATGCGACTGCCGTCGCATTGTCTGACTGCACCTGCACAGTCTGAAAACGAAACATGTACACCGCTTGTCTTAGAGCATTGTAAATCGCCCTGAGTTCCAGAACATTTATGGATAGCGATCTTTCGTGATCCGCCCAGAGGCCCTGGAGCCGATAACTCTGAACTACAGCTCCCCAACCTCTGAGACTTGCGTCCGTTGTCAGAATTATCCAATTCGCGACTCCGAATCGTCTCCCTGCAGATAGATTGTGTATTTTTAACCACCAGAGAAGAGACACCCTGACTTGTGGTGACAACCTCACCCTGTGGTGCAGCTGCAGATGTGATCCCGACCACTGTGCTAACACCTCCAGTTGAAACGGACGTGAGTGATCTTCCGAACTGAAGTGCTTCGAAAGCCGCCACCATTGTGCCTAAAAGGCGAATGCACAAATGTACTGAGACTGTGCGTGGCTTGAGCACTAATTGCACCAGATGACGAATGCCCTGTACTTTCTGTTGTGGCAAGTAAACCCTTTGTTTTACTGTATCGAGAATCATCCCTAGGAATTGAAGTCGTTGACACGGAATTAGATGTGATTTCTTTAAACTGACTATCCAACCGTGCTGAACTAGTACATTGTACGTTAGCAAGGCATGTTGGAGAAGCAATTGTTGAGACGGAGCCTTTATGAGTAGATCGTCTAAATACGGAACAATTATTACCCCTAGGGACCTGAGATGAGCTGTCATCACGGACATTACCTTGGTGAATACCCGAGGCGCTGATGAGAGGCCAAACGGTAGAGCCTGAAATTGGTAATGGTCTCGCCTTATCGCAAACCTTAAAAAACTTTGGTGAGGTGGCCAAATCGGAATGTGCAAATACGCATCCTTGAGATCTAGTGCAATCATGAATTCCTGTGGCTCTAACCCTGCAATTACTGACCTGAGAGATTCCATCTTGAATCTGTGGTAAGTGACGTAATGATTGAGACCTTTTAGGTTCAATATTGGCCTGACTGAGCCATCTGGTTTTGGTACCAGAAACAGACTGGAATAATAACCCTGCCCCTGTTCCTGCACAGGGACTGGAATTATCACTGCAGCATTCAGCAGAGACTGAATGGCAACCTGCAGAACTGCTTTCTTGTCGTCCGACACAGGCAGTCCTGTCGTGAAAAATCTTCCTGTCGGAAGATAATCGAACTCTATTTTGTAACCCTCTAATACTAAATTGCGGATCCACCCATCTGTGGACGTCTGCAGCCACGCCCCCTGAAAGCTCTGAAGGCGTGCTCCCACAATTGGGGATCCGAGATGGGCTGGGAGCCCGTCATGCCACTGGTTTGTTAGTGGTCTTGGTGTCTTGACGACGTGCATTGGATTGTCGGGCACTACGTCCCCGACCTCTTCTGCCCGGCGTGACTGCTCCTGTGCCCTGCCCACGCAAGGGCTGAGTTCTAAAGGATTTGAACGCCGGACCAGAATATTTCCGTTTAGGTATAGTTGTAGGCGAAGGAAGAAAAACAGACTTCCCTCCAGTAGCCTCAGAAATCCATTTGTCCAATTCAGGACCAAAAAGTTTCTCGCCATCATAAGGCAATGCCTCTATACCTTTTTTAACCTCCGTCTCCGCCTGCCACGAACGCAGCCAAAGTGCTCGTCGTACTATGACTAGCGATGAGGACAGGCGAGAAGTAAGCTGACAGACGTCAGTAGAAGCTGTACATAAATATTCAGCAGCTTCCCAGATTTGATCTGCGAGAAGTATAAGATGATCATCTTGCAGAGCCGACTTGAGCTCTTTTATCCATACCATTAAAGCTTTAGTAACCCAAATGCCAACCAACCCAGGTCTTAACAGCACTCCAGTTGCTGTATACATGGACCTTAGCATAGCCTCTATTTTACGATCTGCAGGGTCTTTAAGTGTAGTAGCAGTTGGTACTGGTATGGTTAACTTCCTCGTAAGTTTAGATACGGATGAATCCACCAATGGTGGGTTCTCCCATGTAGCTGTCATGGCCTCTGGAAACGGGTAACTCGATTTAAATCTACGAGGAATAGAAAACCGTTTGTCCGGATTTTTCCGTGACTCCAGTAACATTTTATTAAGAGATTCCGAGATAGGGAAACACATCGGAGATCTCTGTCGTTTAGTAAAGACTACTTCATCATTCGTCAGTGGCTCCTCAGTTTCTGTAAACTCCAGCGACTGACGAACTGCTCTGATGAGATTGTCAATACCTGGGCTGTCAAAGTCGTCACCTTCTGACTGTTGTTCTATTTCGCCCTCCTCATACTCCTGTTCAGTGAGATCTAGTATCCCAGAGACAGGAAAATTAGTAGGAAAAGGAAACTTATCTTTTCCACTCAAGGTGGACTTATGACCAGCTTGAGATTCTCCAGGTAACTCAAATGGTCTCATTTTAAACTCAGATCTTGCCGCCTCTCTTTCTTCACGAGAGGCGGCCAGCTCTGATTGTAAACCAACTAATACATCTGCAAGTAAAGCCCACGGAGGGTCCTGAGATGCTGGCTTTACTTCTGGAATGGAAATCGTATTTATGGCTGTATTAACAACACATGCTGTACATGTGGTGGATCCATCAGGCAACACACTCTTACAGACATGACATGACAAATGTTTCTTAGATTTTGCTGGTGTCTTACTCATTATGACAGACAATACAAACTCCACACAGACAGACTGCACGACTCAGTAATAACACCAAAGTTCCTGGTATATATCTTAGGCAAGTGCAGTGCCTGCTAATACGAAAACTGACCCAAAAATTCCCCTAGTACCACTCTTAGCTGAGATGTAAAATAGGAAACCTGGAACAGACAGGAGAACATTAAACATACTAAGCCCCAAGTTTTTTGTTTTTTTTTCTTAAAACTTAACACTGCCCAATACTGTTAAAGTCTCCCCCCCCCACTCCCACGACCTCCGTGTACAGCACCGGGTCTGGGCCTGTGGAAGTTTTTGCAAAGGGCCGTGTGAGCGGCCTGTCCTGTAGGCCCCGGACAACGGAACTCCTCGGCTGCTGCGGGCGGATGGCGGAAGCAGAGAGCGTGCTGCATAGAGCCGTGGAGCGGCCTATGCACACGTGCTCCCGCCCGCCACACACAGCATGGCGGCGTGTTTGTGTAGCCAAGCAGCGCTGCTGCTGCGCAGGGAGCAGCGGTCTCCTAGGATGCTGGGGGCCGGAGAGTGAGAGCGCGCCCCGGGCAGCGGTGAGTACCAAATAATCCCCCACAGTGGAGCGGCAGCAAGCGCTGACCGCCCCAACCCAACATACCTGGACCGTGACAGAAGTCTATGACGGGGCTTTCATCCAAGCTCCGTCCAGCTTTCCTGCAGGCAGCCTGCAAGTGGAGTGAGGGAGCTCTTTACAGAGAGGTCCGACACTCACGGCTACTCAGCCGCTTCCACTGTCCCTGACCCACGCCTGTTAGAAGGGGGGAAAGGACGTGGAAATTGACGGAAAAAAAAAACTTAGAAAAAAATTCCAATACTTTGTGGACGAGCTCCACTATGCCTTCTAACTGTGTCGAGCACAGAAAAAACACTGGAGTGCTGCAGGATATGGAGGGGAGGAGTAGTCTCAAAATTAATTTATTCAGTGCCTTCTTCCGGTGGAAGCCGTCCATATCCCAAGAGTACTCCAGTGACCCCTAGTGGATGAAAAAGAAACTACAACAGAATAATGGCTACAGTCAATGTACATACGTGAGAATGTTCGCTTGCGCAACCTGGACCAGTCCTCCGCTCATCAGGTAGATAGCGTTCAGAGTCTTCTGACCGGCCAGGCAGCAATGGGCTTTTTATACACAACTTCCATAAACAATACAATGGTTACTGTAATCCCTTTGTTCATTGGACACAGAGATGCATCTTTACATTACAGGAGAGGTCATAGGTTGATTTGAAAAGGTGGGGATGTCTTTCCCAACTGCTCTTGTGGGTGGTCTCCTCTGGATTCCCGCCGCATACATAATATACAGTAAATACAGTTTATATCTATATTCTACTTCTGCACATAACTATACGCAGGAACATGCAATCTTTCTCTAACCAACACCGGAATGTTACCCTTAAAATACCCTACAGCTGGATACTAGACATCACCTTATAACCTTTGTCTGTCCCTTCCTATCATGCAAAGGCGAATCCCTTAGTCCTGGAATCATTTAAACTGTTGGTACTTGCTGGTGTGGTGCAGGGGGGCTATGTGTAAAATGTGCACTATTTGGGTTAAATATGTAATGTTCTGATAACCCTCTATGCGCCCACAAACTCCGCCGTAAATACCCATACCACGCGCAGGATCGCAGGAGCGATCATACGCAAATTGCGGATATGTGCACGCACGGCGGAACAAGTGCACGCGCAGCGGGCATGTGTGTGTGGTTAGTACATGGTGTATGCATTACAATATTTTTCGACTTTGACAGAAGAAACCAGGCAGGAGACCAGGAGAATGGAGCCACCTGTAAAGTCACCACTGTCATGCAGAGGAAGTGTATGCCATGGAGTACTGACCCCTGTGGAAACTGCAGAAGAGTCTATTCTGGTCAGTATATCCTGCACTCCGCCAAGGTTCGAGATACCTGGGATCGAAAAGAAGACCCCTGAATACCATCCTCTGCGAAGGAAGAAATCCAGAACCAAGGTCCGCCGTAGATGTGTATGACAAAAGATGCATGAGACAGAGCTCTTTTTGCAACAACTGACCCAAAATGGCAGCGATGGGAAAATAAGATTTTACTCACCGGTAAATCTATTTCTCGTAGTCCGTAGTGGATGCTGGGAACTCCGTAAGGACCATGGGGAATAGACGGGCTCCGCAGGAGACTGGGCACTCTAAAAGAAAGATTAGGTACTATCTGGTGTGCACTGGCTCCTCCCTCTATGCCCCTCCTCCAGACCTCAGTTAGGATACTGTGCCCGGAAGAGCTGACACAATAAGGAAGGATTTTGAATCCCGGGTAAGACTCATACCAGCCACACCAATCACACCGTATAACTCGTGATACTATACCCAGTTAACAGTATGAAATATAACTGAGCCTCTCAACAGATGGCTCAACAATAACCCTTTAGTTAGGCAAGAACTATATACAAGTATTGCAGACAATCCGCACTTGGGATGGGCGCCCAGCATCCACTACGGACTACGAGAAATAGATTTACCGGTGAGTAAAATCTTATTTTCTCTGACGTCCTAGTGGATGCTGGGAACTCCGTAAGGACCATGGGGATTATACCAAAGCTCCCAAACGGGCGGGAGAGTGCGGATGACTCTGCAGCACCGAATGAGAGAACTCAAGGTCCTCCTCAGCCAGGGTATCAAATTTGTAGAATTTAGTAAACGTGTTTGCCCCTGACCAAGTTGCAGCTCTGCAAAGTTGTAAAGCAGAGACCCCTCGGGCAGCCGCCCAAGAAGAGCCCACTTTCCTCGTGGAATGGGCTTTTACTGATTTAGGATGCGGCAATCCAGCCGCAGAATGCGCCAGCTGAATTGTTCTACAAATCCAGCGAGCAATAGTCTGCTTAGAAGCAGGAGCACCTAGGTTGTTGGGTGCATACAGGATAAAAAGCGAGTCAGTTTTCCGGACTCCAGCCGTCCTGGAAACATAAATTTTCAAGGCCCTGACTACGTCCAGTAACTTGGAATCTTCCAAGTCCCTAGTAGCCGCAGGCACTACGATAGGTTGGTTCAAGTGAAAAGCTGATACCACCTTAGGGAGAAACTGGGGACGAGTCCTCAATTCTGCCCTATCCATATGGAAAATCAGATAAGGGCTTTTACATGACAAAGCCGCCAATTCTGACACACTCCTGGCCGAAGCCAAGGCCAATAACATGACCACTTTCCACGTGAGATATTTCAGATCCACAGTTTTAAGTGGCTCAAACCAATGTGATTTCAGGAAACTCAACACCACGTTGAGATCCCAAGGTGCCACAGGAGGCACAAAAGGGGGCTGAATATGTAGCACTCCCTTTACAAATGTCTGAACTTCAGGCATTGAAGCCAGTTCTTTCTGGAAGAAAATCGACAGAGCCAAAATCTGGACCTTAATGGAACCCAATTTTAGGCCCATAGTCACTCCCGACTGTAGGAAGTGCAGAAAACGACCCAGCTGAAATTCCTCTGTAGGGGCCTTCCTGGCCTCACACCACGCAACATATTTTCGCCAAATACGGTGATAATGGTTTGCGGTTACTTCTTTCCTGGCTTTTATCAGCGTAGGAAAGACTTCCTCCGGAATGCCCTTTTCCTTTAGGATCCGGAATTCAACCGCCATGCCGTCAAACGCAGCCGCGGTAAGTCTTGGAACAGACAGGGCCCCTGCTGTAGCAGATCCTGTCTGAGCGGTAGAGGCCATGGGTCCTCTGATATCATTTCTTGAAGTTCTGGGTACCAAGCTCTTCTTGGCCAATCCGGAACCACGAGTATCGTTCTTACTCCTCGCCTTCTTATTATTCTCAGTACCTTTGGTATGAGAGGCAGAGGAGGGAACACATAAACCGACTGGTACACCCACGGTGTCACTAGAGCGTACACAGCTATCGCCTGAGGGTCCCTTGACCTGGCGCAATATCTCTTTAGCTTTTTGTTGAGGCGGGACGCCATCATGTCCACCTGTGGCCTTTCCCAACGGTTTACCAACAGTTTGAAGACTTCTGGATGAAGTCCCCACTCTCCCGGGTGTAGGTCGTGTCTGCTGAGGAAGTCTGCTTCCCAGTTGTCCACTCCCGGAATGAACACTGCTGACAGTGCTAAGACGTGATTTTCCGCCCATCGGAGAATCCTTGTGGCTTCTGCCATCGCCATCCTGCTTCTTGTGCCGCCCTGTCGGTTTACATGGGCGACTGCCGTGATGTTGTCTGATTGGATCAGTACCGGCTGGTTTTGAAGCAGGGGCCTTGCCTGACTTAGGGCATTGTAAATGGCCCTCAGTTCCAGAATATTTAAGTGTAGGGACGACTCCTGACTTGACCAAAGTCCTTGGAAATTTCTTCCCTGTGTGACTGCCCCCCAGCCTCGAAGGCTGGCATCCGTGGTCACCAGGACCCAGTCCTGTATGCCGAATCTGCGGCCCTCTAGAAGATGAGCACTCTGCAGCCACCACAGCAGAGACACCCTGGTCCTTGGAGACAGGGTTATCAGCCGATGCATCTGAAGATGCGATCCCGACCACTTGTCCAAGAGGTCCCACTGGAAGGTTCTTGCATGGAACCTGCCGAATGGAATTGCTTCGTATGAAGCCACCAGTTTTCCCAGGACTCGTGTGCAGTGATGCACCGATACCTGTTTTGGTTTCAGGAGGTCTCTGACTAGAGATGACAGCTCCTTGGCTTTCTCCTGCGGGAGAAACACTTTTTTCTGTTCTGTGTCCAGAACCATCCCCAGGAACAGTAGGCGTGTGGAAGGAACCAGCTGTGACTTTGGAATGTTTAGAATCCATCCGTGCTGTTGTAGCACTTCCCGAGATAGTGCTACTCCGACCAACAACTGCTCCTTGGACCTTGCCTTTATAAGGAGATCGTCCAAGTACGGGATAATTAAAACTCCTTTTTTTCGAAGGAGTATCATCATTTCTGCCATTACCTTGGTAAACACCCTCGGTGCCGTGGACAGTCCAAACGACAGTGTCTGGAATTGGTAATGGCAATCCTGTACCACAAATCTGAGGTACTCCTGGTGAGGATGGTAAATGGGGACATGCAGGTAAGCATCCTTGATGTCCAGGGATACCATGTAATCCCCCTCGTCCAGGCTTGCAATAACCGCCCTGAGCGATTCCATCTTGAACTTGAATTTCTTTATGTACGTGTTCAAGGATTTCAGATTTAAAATGGGTCTCACCGAACCGTCTGGTTTCGGTACCACAAACAGTGTGGAATAGTAACCCCCTCCTTGTTGAAGTAGGGGCACCTTGACTATCACCTGCTGGGAATACAGCTTGTGAATTGCCTCTAGCACAGCCTCCCTGCCCGAGGGAGTTGTCGGCAAGGCAGATTTGAGGAAACGGCGGGGGGGAGACGCCTCGAATTCCAGCTTGTACCCCTGAGATACTACTTGAAGGAACCAGGGATCCACCTGTGAGCGAGCCCACTGATCGCTGAATTTTTTTTGAGGCGGCCCCCCACCGTACCTGGCTACGCCTGTGGAGCCCCCGCGTCATGCGGTGGACTCAGAGGAAGCGGGGAAAGAATTTTGATTCTGGGAACTGGCTGACTGGTGCAGCTTTTTCCCTCTTCCCTTGTCTCTGTGCAGAAAGGAAGCGCCTTTGACCCGCTTGCTTTTCTGAAGCCGAAAGGACTGTACCTGATAATACAGTGCTTTCTTAGGCTGTGAGGAAACCTGAGGTAAAAAATTTTCTTCCCAGCTGTTGCTGTGGATACGAGGTCCCAGAGACCATCCCCAAACAATTCCTCACCCTTATAAGGCAGAATCTCTATGCGCCTTTTAAAATCAGAATCACCTGTCCAGTGTCGGGTCTCTAATACCCTCCTGACAAAATGGACATTACATTAATTCTGGATGCCAGCCGGCAAAATATCCCTCTGTGCATCCCTCATATATAAGACGACGTCTTTAATATGCTCTTATGTTATCAAACTAGTATCCCTGTTTGACAGGGTCACAGACCACGCTGCAGCAGCCCTATCTGCAGGTCTCAGTCTAGTACCTGAGTGTGTAAATACAGACTTCAGGATAGCCTCCTGCTTTTTATCAACAGGTACCTTCAAAGTGGCCGTATCCTAAGACGGCAGTGCCACCTTTTTTGACAAACGTGTGAGCGCCTTATCCACCATAGGGGATATCTCCCAGCGTAACTTATCCTCTGGCGGGAAAGGGTACGCCATCAGTAACTTTTTAGAAATTACCAGTTTCTTATCGGGGGAACCCACGCTTTTTCACACACTTCATTCACTCATCTGATGGGGGAACAAAACACTACCTGCTTTTTCTCCCCAAACATAAAACCCTTTTTTAGTGGTACTTGGGTTAATGTCAGAAATGTGTAACACATTTTTTATTGCCGGGATCAAGTCACGGATGTTCCTAGTGGATTGTGTATATGTCTCAACCTCGTCGACACTGGAGTCAGACTCCGTGTCAACATCTGTGTCTGCCATCTGAGGGAGCGGGCGTTTTTAAGCCCCTGATGGCCTTTGAGATGCCTGGGCAGGCGCGGGCTGAAAAGCCGGCTGTCCCATAGCTGTTACGTCATCCAGCCTTTTATGTAAGGAGTTGACACTGTCGGTTAATACCTTCCACCTATCCATCCACTCTGGTGTCGGCCCCACAGGGGGCGACATCACATTTATCGGCATCTGCTCCGTCACATAAGCCTCCTCATCAACATGAGGACACAGCCGTACCGACACACCGCACACACACAGGGAATGCTCTGACTGAGGACAGGACCCCACAAAGCCCTTTGGGGAGACAGAGAGAGTGTATGCCAGCACACACCAGAGCGCTATATAATGTGGGGATTAACACTATAACTGAGTGAATTTTCCCCAATAGCTGCTTGTATATACAATATTGCGCCTAAATTTAGTGCCCCCCCCCCTCTCTTTTTAACCCTTTGAGCCTGAAAACTACAGGGGAGAGCCTGGGGAGCTGTCTTCCAGTTGCACTGTGAAGAGAAAATGGCGCCAGTGTGCTGAGGGAGATAGCTCCGCCCCTTTTTCGCTGACTTTTCTCCCGCTTTTTAATGGATTCTGGCAGGGGTATTTATCACATATATAGCCTCTGGGGCTATATATTGTGATTATTTTGCCAGCCAAGGTGTTTATATTGCCCTCAGGGCGCCCCCCCCCCCAGCGCCCTGCACCCATCAGTGACCGGAGTGTGAGGTGTACAGAGGAGCAATGGCGCACAGCTGCAGTGCTGTGCGCTACCTTGGTGAAGACTGAAGTCTTCTGCCGCCGATTTTCCGGACCATCTTCATGCATCTGGCTCTGTAAGGGGGACGGCGGCGCGGCTCCGGGAACGAACACCAAGGACGGGTCCTGCGGTCGATCCCTCTGGAGCTAATGGTGTCCAGTAGCCTAAGAAGCCCAAGCTAGCTGCAAGCAGGTAGGTTCGCTTCTTCTCCCCTTAGTCCCTCGTTGCAGTGAGCCTGTTGCCAGCAGGTCTCACTGTAAAATAAAAAACCTAAAATATACTTTCTTTCTAGGAGCTCAGGAGAGCCCCTAGTGTGCATCCAGCTCGGCCGGGCACAGAAATCTAACTGAGGTCTGGAGGAGGGGCATAGAGGGAGGAGCCAGTGCACACCAGATAGTACCTAATCTTTCTTTTAGAGTGCCCAGTCTCCTGCGGAGCCCGTCTATTCCCCATGGTCCTTACGGAGTTCCCAGCATCCACTAGGACGTCAGAGAAAATAACATAAAAAAATCCCCAAGACCTTGATGATGGGAAAAGGATTGGACTGAATACTCCTGTGGTGGATAGCGAACAGACTGCAACGATTAGAGCTTGTCTCTTGGATGAAACGTAAACAAGAGGGGCACTAAAGAATCCTGCTTGGTACGTGTTCCCCAAGATTCTTAATATATGTTTGTGATACAAATTCAGTACATCCAATGGACCAGTGGACACTGAGAAAGTTGGTGTCCCTCCCCCACTGGGAACCAGACTGCCCGACTCTGTGATCCCTGCAGAGGACACATCGGAAGTCTGTGTTTTAGGCGTACAAATGCCTCCCTAAAGAATACATATACTCAGGATGAGAACCCACGACCTGTTATACCGCAGGCATACACCTTATGGATAGAGTTATTAGCTTCTGTCTGCAAAGTACACTTTAATTTGGAAGCAGAATTTCACGATTCGCAACCAAAATGAATAGAAGGGTGTCATAGCCAGGGAAAAGATGCAACATTGAGCAGACAGGAAAAAGAGCTTCAGAGACCAAATCTGTCAATGGATAATTTGAAAAGGATCAGCTGACACAAGAATGGACAACTTGCATTATGCAATTTGCAACCGGTTTAAAGATTCATGCATTAGCCAGGAGAGGGCGTGGGAATATTCCTGTCAGAATGAATACCAATATAATAACCGCCTCACCGATGTCAATCTGCAGTGACTGTTAAGGTCACATACTGTACGTTAGTAAAGACAGTCGTCTTAGGCTCTCCCATGATGGATGCGTCCACTAATTATTAGTGGAACCTTCATCCGATCAGTGTCTTCATCAGCGAAAGGATAAAGAAATATTGTCTCTAATAATGAGACATCGAACTGAACCGACAACAGTGTGTACTAGAGACAGACATTTCCATGGAAATATAAACTTTTGCATCAGGTGTGGAGTCAGACTTCCATCAACATTCTCTCAACGAGAAGGAAGAGGTGGAAACCAAGAAATTCAGTAGATTATTTCTTATTCCTATCCGGAAGGATCCTCCCTGACTGGATTTCTTTAGATGAAGCCTCAAAACGTGGACAGAATCAGGAACGAAAGAGAGGGAGGCGCAGGACTCTGCCAGTTGGCGGTATTGCCTGAGGACGCAATGATCCTACCTAAAAAAGTCATGTTAGACAGACACCAGGCAGTGTAAAACTAAAATCTGCCTCAGAAGCGACCATAACTACACCATCCGTATTATTCTGGATTGGGGTGTCTCTGGCCCACGGAGGCATAGATTGATCCTTGGAACCTCCTGTCTGCTCCGAAACTGGTGTCCTGGAACCTGCAGCAACATTGGGAACATGCAATTAAATGTATATGGGAATCAAACCTGTGTACTCTCTTACCAATACACAGCATAAGCCCACAAAGCTATTAGACCTTCTGTGTAGTAAACTACTGAACCTGCCATTCCTTTAGATTTGCTGGTTTACAGACCATGGAATAAACAATTCCACAACCAAAGCACACTACTGTATGTCTTACTACTGCTCCTCTTAACTCTGTGTGCTGTGGTCCAGAGCTCACTGATTGAGCTATAGCAGCTCCTTTTACAAACAATGTCTGTAAACAGGTAAACAACTGTTGTCTATGTTAGAATAGCACAACACTAGTTAAGAAATGATCCCCGCTTGTGTAATAAACAGGGTGAGATAAATAATAAGATTTTAAACCTACCGGTAAATCTTTTTCTCGTAGTCCGTAGAGGATGCTGGGGACTCCGTAAGGACCATGGGGATAGACTGGCTCCGCAGGAGACATGGGCACTTTAAGAAAGAATTTAGTTCTGGGTGTGCACTGGCTCCTCCCTCTATGCCCCTCCTCCAGACCTCAGTTAGAGAAACTGTGCCCAGAGGAGATGGACAGTACGAGGAAAGGATTTTGTTAATCCAGGGTAAGATTCATACCAGCCCACACCAATCACACCGTATAACTCGTGATAACAACCCAGTTAACAGTATGAAAACAACATACTGTAGCATCAGTTCAGTACCGATGCAACTATAACATAACCCTTATCGAAGCAATAACTATATACAAGTATTGCAGAAGTTGTCTGCACTTGGGACAGGCGCCCAGCATCCTCTACAGACTACGAGAAAAAGATTTACCGGTAGGTTTAAAATCTTATTTTCTCTAACGTCCTAGAGCACAGGTTCTCAAACTCGGTCCTCAGGACCCCACACAGTGCATGTTTTGCAGGTCTCCTCACAGAATTACAAGTGAAATAATTAGCTCCACCTGTGGACCTTTTAAAATGTGTCAGTGAGTAATTAATACACCTGTGCACTTGCTGGGTTACCTGCAAAACATGCACTGTGTGGGGTCCTGAGGACCGAGTTTGAGAACCACTGTCCTAGAGGATGCTGGGGACTCCGTAAGGACCATGGGGATTATACCAAAGCTCCCAAACGGGCGGGAGAGTGCGGATGACTCTGCAGCACCGATTGAGCAAACATGATGTCCTCCTCAGCCAGGGTATCAAACTTATAGAATTTTGCAAAGGTGTTTGAACCCGACCAAGTAGCAGCTCGACACAGCTGTAGTGCCGAGACCCCTCGGGCAGCCGCCCAAGAAGAGCCCACTTTCCTAGTGGAATGGGCATTGACCGATTTAGGTAACGGCAATCCTGCCGTAGAATGCGCCTGCTGAATCGTGTTACAGATCCAGCGAGCAATAGTCTGCTTTGAAGCAGGGCTAACAAGCTTATTGGCTGCATACAGAACAAACAGTGCTTCTGTTTTCCGGACTCTAGCCGTTCTGGCTACATACATTTTCAAAGCCCTGACCACATCAAGGGACTCGGAATCCTCCAAGTCACGTGTAGCCACAGGCACCACAATAGGTTGGTTCATATGAAAGGATGAAACCACTTTTTGGCAGGAACCGAGGACGTGTCCGCAATTCCGCTCTATCCATATGGAAAACCAGATAGGGGCTTTTATGTGACAAAGCCGCTAATTCCGACACTCGCCTAGCCGAAGCCAGGGCTAATAACATGACCACCTTCCACGTGAGATATTTCAACTCCACCGTTTTAAGTGGTTCAAACCAGTGTGACTTTAGGAAACTTAACACCACGTTAAGGTCCCAAGGTGCCACCGGAGGCACAAAAGGAGGCTGAATATGCAGCACTCCCTTTACAAAAGTCTGAACTTCTGGGAGAGAAGCCAATTCTTTTTGAAAGAAAATGGATAGGGCCGAAATCTGGACCTTAATGGAGCCTAATTTAAGGCCCAAATCCACTCCAGTTTGTAGGAAGTGAAGGAAACGGCCCAGATGGAATTCTTCCGTAGGAGCATTCTTGGTCTTACACCAAGAAACATATTTTCGCCATATACGGTGATAATGTTTTGCCGTTACTTCCTTCCTAGCCTTTATCAGCGTAGGGATAACCTCAACCGGAATGCCTTTTTCTGCTAGGATCCGGCGTTCAACCGCCATGCCGTCAAACGCAGCCGCGGTAAGTCTTGGAACAGATCCCTGTTGCAACAGGTCCTGTCTTAGAGGAAGAGGCCACGGATCTTCTGTGAGCATTTCCTGCAGCTCTGGATACCAGGTCCGTCGTGGCCAATCTGGAACAATGAGGATTGTTCTCACTCCTTTTCTTCTTATTATCCTCAACACCTTGGGTATGAGAGGAAGAGTAGGAAATACATAGACTGACCGGAACACCCACGGTGTCACTAGGGCGTCTACCGCCACTGCCTGAGGGTCTCTTGACCTGGCGCAATACCTCTGTAGCTTTTTGTTGAGGCGGGAAGCCATCATGTCTATCTGTGGCAGTTCCCACGACTCACAATCTGTGCGAAGACTTCTGGATGAAGTCCCCACTCTCCCGGGTGTAGGTCGTGTCTGCTGAGGAAGTCTGCTTCCCAGTTGTCCACTCCTGGAATGAACACTGCTGACAGTGCGCTTACATGATTCTCCGCCCAGCAAAGAATTCTGGTGGCTTCCGCCATTGCCACTCTGCTCCTTGTGCCGCCTTGGCGGTTTACATGAGCCACTGCGGTGATGTTGTCAGACTGGATCAGAACTGGTTGGTCGCGAAGTAAGGTCTCCGCTTGACGTAGGGCGTTGTATATGGCCCTTAGTTCCAGGATGTTGATGTGAAGACAAGTCTCTTGACTTGACCAAAGACCTTGGAAATTTCTTCCCTGTGTGACTGCTCCCCAACCTCGGAGGCTTGCGTCCGTTGTCACCAGGATCCAATCCTGAATGCCGAATCTGCAGCCCTCGAGGAGGTGAGCACTCTGCAGCCACCACAGGAGTGACACCCTGGCCCTGGGGGACAGGCTGATCAACCGATGCATCTGTAGATGTGACCCGGGCCACTTGTCCAGTAGATACCATTGGAAAGTCCTCGCATGGAACCTGCCGAAGGGAATGGCCTCGTATGACGCCACCATCTTTCCCAGGACTCGAGTGCAATGATGCACTGACACCTGTTTTGATTTCAAAAGGCTCCTGACCAGAGTCATAAGTTCCTGGGCTTTTTCTATCGGAAGATAAACCCTCTTCTGGGTCGTGTCCAGAATCATGCCCAAGAAAGGCAGACGAGTCGTAGGAACCAACTGCGACTTTGGAATATTGAGAATCCAGCCGCGTTGCTGTAACACTTTCAGTGAAAGAGATACGCTGTTCAGCAACTGCTCTCTTGATCTCGCTTTTATGAGGAGATCGTCCAAGTACGGGATAATTGTAACACCTTGCTTCCGCAGGAGCACCATCATTTCCGCCATTACCTTGGTGAAAATCCTTGGGGCCGTTGAGAGACCAAACGGCAACGTCTGAAATTGGTAATGACAATCCTGTACCGCAAATCTTAGGTACGCCTGATGAGGTGGATAAATGGGGACATGAAGGTACGCATCCTTTATGTCCAGTGACACCATAAAATCCCCCCCCTCCAGGCTTGCGATGACCGCTCTTAGCGATTCCATCTTGAACTTGAACCTTTTCAAGTATAGGTTCAGAGATTTTAAATTCAATATGGGTCTGACCGAACCGTCCGGTTTCGGGACTACAAACATGGTCGAATAATAACCCCTTCCCTGTTGAAGGAGGGGAACCTTGACCACCACCTGCTGAAGATACAATTTTTGTATTGCATTTAACACTATCTCCCTCTCTTGGGGGGAAGCTGGTAGGGCCAATTTGAAATATCGGCGAGGAGGCACCTCTTCGAATTCCAGCTTGTAACCCTGAGACACAATTTCTATTGCCTAGGGATCCACCTGGGAGTGAACCCACATGTGGCTGAAATTCCGAAGACGTGCCCCCACTGGGCCGACTCCGCCAGTGGAGCCCCAGCGTCATGCGGTGGATTTTGCAGAGGCCGGGGAGGACTTCTGTTCCTGGGAACTAGCTGTGTTGTGCAGCTTCTTTCCTCTGCCCCTACCTCTGGCAAGAAAGGACGCACCTCGGACTTTCTTGTCTCTTTGTAAACGAAAGGACTGCATTTGATAATGCGGTGCTCTCTTAGGCTGTGAGGGAACATAAGGCAAAAAATTTGACTTTCCAGCTGTAGCTGTGGAGACCAGGTCCGAGAGACCTTCCCCGAACAATTCCTCACCCCTGTAAGGTAAAACCTTCATATGCCTTTTTGAGTCAGCATCACCTGTCCATTGCCGAGTCCACAGGACCCTTCTGGCAGAAATAGACATAGCGTGATCAGCAGCATCTTTGAGGGTAGCCGTATCCTGGGACGGCAGGGCTACCTTTTTGGATAAGCGTGTTAAAGCTTTGTCCACCCTAGGGGAGGATTCCCATCGTAACCTTGCCGTTGGCGGGAAAGGATACGCCATAAGAATCCGTTTGGAAATCTGCAGTTTTTTTATCTGGAGATTCCCAAGCTTTTTCACATAACTCATTCAGTTCGTGTGAGGGGGGAAAAGTTACCTCAGGCTTCTTTCCCTTATACATATACACCCTCGTGTCAGGGACAGGGGTTTCCTCTGTGATGTGCAAAACATCCTTTATTGCTATAATCATATATCGAAGGGATTTAGCCAATTTTGGCTGTAACTTTGCATCATCGTAATCGACACTGGAGTCAGAATCCATGTCGGTATCTGCGTCAACAATTTGGGATAGTGGGCGCTTAGGAGACCCTGACGGTCCCTGCGACATAGGGTCAGGCACGGGTTGAGACCCTGACTGTCCCAATGCATCAGCCTTGTCAAATCTTTTATGCATGTAATTAACATTATCAATTAAAACCTTCCACATATCCATCCAATCAGGTGTCGGCGCCGTCGGCGGAGACACCACATTCAATTGCTCCCGCTGCTCTCCCACATAGCCTTCCTCATCAGACATGTCGACACAAGCGTACTGACACACCACACACACAGGGAATGTCCTTTCTGAAGACAGTTCCCCCACCAGGCCCTTTGGAGAGACAGAGAGAGAGTATGCCAGCACACACCCCAGCGCTATAATATCCCAGGAATAACACAGTAACTTAATGTTAACCCAGTAGCTGCTGTATGTATAGTTTTTGCGCCTAATTATGTGCCCCCCTTCTCTTTTCAACCCTCTTCTACCGTGTATCAGCAGGGGAGAGCCCGGGGAACTTCCTCTCAACGGTGCTGTGGAGAAGAAATGGCACTGGCGAGTGCTGAGGGAGAAGCCCCGCCCCCTCGGCGGCAGGCTTCTGTCCCGCTTAAACAGTAATTTTGGCGGGGGCTCATACATATATACAGTGCCCAGCTGTATATGTGTGTACTTTTTGCCAATATGAGGTCCCAAATGCTGCCTAGGGCGCCCCCCCCCACGCGCCCTGCCCCCTTACAGTGACCGGAGTATGTGAGGTGTGTGGAGCAATAGGCGCACAGCTGCAGTGCTGTGCGTTACCTCTAGTGAAGATCATGAAGTCTTCTGCCGCCTCTGAAGTCTTCTTTTCTTCTCATACTCACCCGGATTCTGTCTTCCGGCTCTGCGAGGGGGACAGCGGCGCGGCTCTGGGACGGACGGCGAGGGTGAGATCCTGCGTACCAATCCCTCTGGAGCTAATGGTGCCCAGTAGCCTAAGAAGCAGGACCTAGCTTCAGAGAGTAGGGCTGCTTCTCTCCCCTCAGTCCCACGATGCAGGGAGGCTGTTGCCAGCAGAGCTCCCTGAAAATAAAAAAACTAACAAAATACTTTCTATCAGTAAACTCAGGAGAGCTCACTGAAAAGCACCCAGCTCCTCTGGGCACAGTATCAAACTGAGGTCTGGAGGAGGGGCATAGAGGGAGGAGCCAGTGCACACCCAGAACTAAATTCTTTCTTAAAGTGCCCATGTCTCCTGCGGAGCCAGTCTATCCCCATGGTCCTTACGGAGTCCCCAGCATCCTCTAGGACGTTAGAGAAAATAAGATTTTACTCACCGGTAAATCTATTTCTCGTAGTCCGTAGTGGATGCTGGGAACTCCGTAAGGACCATGGGGAATAGACGGGCTCCGCAGGAGACTGGGCACTCTAAAAGAAAGATTAGGTACTATCTGGTGTGCACTGGCTCCTCCCTCTATGCCCCTCCTCCAGACCTCAGTTAGGATACTGTGCCCGGAAGAGCTGACACAATAAGGAAGGATTTTGAATCCCGGGTAAGACTCATACCAGCCACACCAATCACACCGTATAACTCGTGATACTATACCCAGTTAACAGTATGAAATATAACTGAGCCTCTCAACAGATGGCTCAACAATAACCCTTTAGTTAGGCAATAACTATATACAAGTATTGCAGACAATCCGCACTTGGGATGGGCGCCCAGCATCCACTACGGACTACGAGAAATAGATTTACCGGTGAGTAAAATCTTATTTTCTCTGACGTCCTAGTGGATGCTGGGAACTCCGTAAGGACCATGGGGATTATACCAAAGCTCCCAAACGGGCGGGAGAGTGCGGATGACTCTGCAGCACCGAATGAGAGAACTCAAGGTCCTCCTCAGCCAGGGTATCAAATTTGTAGAATTTAGCAAACGTGTTTGCCCCTGACCAAGTTGCAGCTCGGCAAAGTTGTAAAGCCGAGACCCCTCGGGCAGCCGCCCAAGATGAGCCCACTTTCCTCGTGGAATGGGCTATTACTGATTTAGGATGCGGCAATCCAGCCGCAGAATGCTCCAGCTGAATTGTGCAACAAATTCAGCGAGCAATAGTCTGCTTAGAAGCAGGAGCACCTATTTTGTTGGGTGCCTACAGGATAAAAAACGAGTCAGTTTTCCTGATTCCAGCCGTCCTGGAAATATAAATTTTTAAGGCCCTGACTACGTCCAGTAACTTGGAATCTTCCAAGTCCCTAGTAGCCGCAGGCACTACAATAGGTTGGTTCAAGTGAAAAGCTGATACCACCTTAGGGAGAAACTGGGGACGAGTCCTCAATTCTGCCCTATCCATATGGAAAATCAGATAAGGGCTTTTTCATGACAAAGCCGCCAATTCTGACACACGCCTGGCCGAAGCCAAGGCCAATAACATGACCACTTTCCACGTGAGATATTTCAAATCCACAGTTTTAAGTGGCTCAAACCAATGTGATTTTAAGAAACTCAACACCACGTTGAGATCCCAAGGTGCCACAGAAGGCACAAAAAAGGGGCTGAATATGTAACACTCCCTTTACAAATGTCTGAACTCCAGGCAGTGAAGCCAGTTTTTTCTGGAAGAAAATCGACAGAGCCTAAATCTGGACCTTAATGGAACCCAAATTTAGGCCCATAGTCACTCCTGACTGTAGGAAGTGCAGAAAACGACCCAGCTGAAATTCCTCTGTTGGGGCCTTCCTGGCCTCACACCACGCAACATATTTTCGCCAAATACGGTGATAATGGTTTGCGGTTACTTCTTTCCTGGCTTTTATCAGCGTAGGAATGACTTCCTCCGGAATGCCCTTTTGCTTTAGGATCCGGAATTCAACCGCCATGCCGTCCAACGCAGCCGCGGTAAGTCTTGGAACAGACAGGGCCCCTGCTGTAGCAGATCCTGTCTGAGCGGCAGAGGCCATGGGTCCTCTGATATTATTTCTTGAAGTTCTGGGTACCAAGCTCTTCTTGGCCCATCCGGAACCACGAGTATCGTTCTTACTCCTCGTTTTCTTATTATTCTCAGTACCTTTGGTATGAGAGGCAGAGGAGGGAATACATAAACCGACTGGTACACCCACGGTGTCACTAGAGCGTCCACAGCTATTGCCTGAGGGTCCCTTGACCTGGCGCAATATCTAGTTTTTTGTTTAGGCGGGACGCCATCATGTCCACCTGTGGCCTTTCCCAACGGTTTACCAACAGTTGGAAGACTTCTGGATGAAGTCCCCACTCTCCCGGGTGTCGGTCGTGTCTGCTGAGGAAGTCTGCTTCCCAGTTGTCCACTCCCGGAATGAACACTGCTGACAGTGCTAAGACGTGATTTTCCGCCCATCGGAGAATCCTTGTGGCTTCTGCCATCGCCATCCTGCTTCTTGTGCCGCCCTGTCGGTTTACATGGGCGACTGCCGTGATGTTGTCTGATTGGATCAGTACCGGCTGGTTTTAAAGCAGAGGCCTTGCCAGACTTAGGGCATTGTAAATGGCCCTCAGTTCCAGAATATTTATGTGTAGGGACGACTCCTGACTTGACCAAAGTCCTTGGAAATTTCTTCCCTGTGTGACTGCCCCCCAGCCTCGAAGGCTGGCATCCGTGGTTACCAGGACCCAGTCCTGTATGCCGAATCTGCGGCCCTCTTGATGATGAGCACTCAGCAGCCACCACAGTAGAGATAACCCTGTCTCCAAGGACCAGGGTATCAGCCGATGCATCTGAAGATGCGATTCCGACCACTTGTCCAAGAGGTCCCACTGAAAGGTTCTTGCATGGAACCTGCCGAATGGAATTTTGCTTCGTAAGAAGCTACCATTTTTCCCAGGACTCGTGTGCAGTGATGCATCGATACCTGTTTTGGTTTCAGGAGGTCTCTGACTAGAGATGACAGCTCCTTGGCTTTCTCCTGCGGGAGAAACACTTTTTTCTGTTCTGTGTCCAGAACCATCCCCAGGAACAGCAGGCGTGAGGTAGGAACCAGCTGTGACTTTGGAATGTATAGAATCCATCCGTGCTGTTGTAGCACTTCCCGAGATAGTGCTACTCCGACCAACAACAGCTCCATGGACCTCGCCTTTATAAGGAGATCGTCCAAGTACGGGATAATTAAAAACTCCCTTTTTTTGAAGGAGTATCATCATTTCTGCCATTACCTTGGTAAAGACCCTCGGTGCCGTGGACAGTCCAAACGGCAGTGTTTGGAATTGGTAATGGCAAACCTGTACCACAAATCTGAGGTACTCCTGGTGAGGATGGTAAATGGGGACATGTAGGTAAGCATCCTTGATGTCCAGGGATACCATGTAATCCCCCTCCTCCAGGCTTGCAATAACCGCCCTGAGCGATTCCATCTTGAACTTGAATTTTTTTATGTATATGTTCAAGGACTTCAAATTTAAAATGGGTCTCACCGAACCGTCCGGTTTCGGTACCACAAACAGTGTGGAATAGTAACCCCGTCCTTGTTGAAGTAGGGGCACCTTGACTATCACCTGCTGGGAATACAGCTTGTGAATTGCCTCTAGCACAGCCTCCCTGTCTGAGGGAGTTGTCGGCAAGGCAGATTTGAGGAAACGGCGGGGGGGAGACGCCTCGAATTCCAGCCTGTACCCCTGAGATACTACTTGAAGGATCCAGGGATCTACCTGTGAGCGAGCCCACTGATCGCTGAAATTTTTGAGGCGGCCCCCCACCGTTCCTGGCTACGCCTGTGGAGCCCCCGCGTCATGCGGAGGACTCAGAGGAAGCGGGGGAAGAATTTTGATTCTGGGAACTGGCTGACTGGTGCAGCTTTTTTCCCTCTTCCCTCGTCTCTGTGCAGAAAGGAAGCGCCTTTGACCCGCTTGCTTTTCTGAAGCCGAAAGGACTGTACCTGATAATACAGTGCTTTCTTAGGCTGTGAGGAAACCTGAGGTAAAAATTTTTCTTCCCAGCTGTTGCTGTGGATACGAGGTCCCAGAGACCATCCCCAAACAATTCCTCACCCTTATAAGGCTCTATGTGCCTTTTAAAGTCAGCATCACCTGTCCAGTGTCGGGTCTCTAATACCCTCCTGACAAAATGGACATTGCATTAATTCTGGATGCCAGCCGGCAAAATATCCCTCTGTGCATCCCTCATATATAAGACGACGTCTTATGTTCGCAAAATAGTATCCCTGTTTGACAGGGTTACAGACCACGCTGCAGCAGCACTATCTGCAGGTCTCAGTCTAGTACCTGAGTGTGTAAATACAGACTTCAGGATAGCCTCCTGCTTTTTATCAGCAGGTACCTTCAAAGTGGCCGTATCCTAAGACGGCAGTGCCACCTTTTTTGACAAACGTGTGAGCGCCTTATCCACCCTAGGGGATATCTCCCAGCGTAACTTATCCTCTGGCGGGAAAAGGTACGCCATCAGTAACTTTTTAGAAATTACCAGTTTCTTATCGGGGGAACCCACGCTTTTTCACACTTCATTCACTCATTTGATGGGGGAACAAAACACTGCCTGCTTTTTCTCCCCAAACATAAAACCCTTTTTTAGTGGTACTTGGGTTAATGTCAGAAATGTGTAACACATTTTTTATTGCCGGGATCATGTAACGGATGTTCCTAGTGGATTGTGTATATGTCTCAACCTCGTCGACAATGGAGTCAGACTCCGTGTCTGCCATCTGAGGGAGCGGGCGTTTTTGAGCCCCTGATGGCCTTTGAGACGCCTGGGCAGGCGCGGGCTGAGAAGCCGGCTGTCCCATAGCTGTTACGTCATCCAGCCTTTTATGTAAGGAGTTGACACTGTCGGTTAATACCTTCCACCTATCCATCCACTCTGGTGTCGGCCCACAGGGGGCGACATCCCATTTATCGGCATCTGCTCCGCCTCCACATAAGCCTCATCAAACATCTCGACACAGCCGTACCGACACACGGCACACACACAGGGAATGCTCTGACTGAGGACAGGACCCCACACAGCCCTTTGGGGAGACAGAGAGAGAGTATGCCAGCACACACCAGAGCGCTATATAATGTAGGGATAAACACTATCACTGAGTGAGTTTTCCCCAATAGCTGCTTGTATAAACAATATTGCGCCTAAATTTAGTGCCCCCCCTCTCTTTTTAACCCTTTGAGCCTGAAAACTACAGGGGAGAGCCTGGGGAGCTGTCTTCCAGCTACACTGTGAAGAGAAAATGGCGCCAGTGTGCCGAGGGAGATAGCTCCGCCCCTTTTTCGCTGACTTTTCTCCCGCTTTTTTATGGATTCTGGCAGGGGTAATTATCACATATATAGCCTCTGGGGCTATATATTGTGATTATTTTGCCAGCCAAGGTGTTTTTATTGCTGCTCAAGGGCGCCCCCCCCCCCCCCCCCAGCGCCCTGCACCCTCAGTGACCGGAGTGTTAAGTGTGTATGAGGAGCAATGGCGCACAGCTGCAGTGCTGTGCGCTACCTTGGTGAAGACTGAAGTCTTCTGCCGCCGATTTTCCGGACCATCTTCATGCTTCTGGCTCTGTAAGGGGGACGGCGGCGCGGCTCCGGGAACGAACACCAAGGACGGGTCCTGCGGTCGATCCCTCTGGAGCTAATGGTGTCCAGTAGCCTAAGAAGCCCAAGCTAGCTGCAAGCAGGTAGGTTCGCTTCTTCTCCCCTTAGTCCCTCGTTGCAGTGAGCCTGTTGCCAGCAGGTCTCACTGTAAAATAAAAAACCTAACATATACTTTCTTTCTAGGAGCTCAGGAGAGCCCCTAGTGTGCATCCAGCTCGGCCGGGCACAGAAATCTAACTGAGGTCTGGAGGAGGGGCATAGAGGGAGGAGCCAGTGCACACCAGATAGTACCTAATCTTTCTTTTAGAGTGCCCAGTCTCCTGCGGAGCCCGTCTATTCCCCATGGTCCTTACGGAGTTCCCAGCATCCACTAGGACGTCAGAGAAAATAACTTTATTACAGTGAAATTACTGCTACATAGGCAGACAAGAAATAAAATTGGGTGATGCAGATTTCTGATTTAACCCAAACACTTGTATTTCCTGATCCCCGCCTGTATAATAACAGGGTTAGTTAGGGTTCTGTCAGATAATCTCCTCAGTGTGTTGTGCAGCGTTCCCAGGTCAGACAGCGCTGATATAGAGGGAGTGGGTAGTAAAATGGCGCCCGCTGGTCGAGTCTACCCCCACAGACAGTGATGGGCGGACCAGTAAAGACTGCCAACGCGGGAAGCATCTATGCTCCAAAATCCCCTTTAGGAGAACGGCCTGTAGCGTCCGTAAAACCCCTTCAGTTAAAGTACGGACGGGACTACCGCTCCCCTTCCGCTGCAGTCCCGCAGCCGCCTGTGATCCTGAAACGGCAACGGCAGGATCCGAAGTAGTGGGGAGCGGCAACCGACCTCCTGTCAGCGGTGTGATCCTGGCCGCTCTCAGTACCCTGCTGCGCGCCACTGCAGTCACCTGCTAAATGGGAGATAGTAATAATGGGACACTGTCCAACACTGCCAGGGCAAGTGGCCTGTCCTACCTCACACAGTGCCTCCTCGGTGCTGTGTCCGGTAACCGAAAGCCCCAGAGACCTCTGGCATGGTGACTTTCTAGAGGCTGGGTGAGTGAGAAATAAGGCACACAGCAGCCTTCTATATAACTTAACCCCACTCACAATATTCGTGTCGCCTGTATACAGGGACTAAGCATAAAATCAATTGGTAAAAAATGTGCATTTAACAGTAGCGCTCTCCAACCACCATATTTAGACCTTCACCACCATAGTGAAACAAAAGAAATACAAATGATTCACCATGAGAATATGAGAGTACTTTGCCCTCCCTTTGCTTAAATCTGGACAGGCAGTTCCACCTGCTCCTCTCTTTGGATCACAGAACAAATAGAAAATAGTGTCCCAGAGGAAATCCAGAAGAGCTGCTTGTTACTGTATTCTCCTGGACTTTCTCCATCCGCTCTGAGAGGTTTTTTCTGGTTCTTGTGGAGCTGTGGATCCGGAGCCCGGCACCCCCACTCACCGTGTCCATCTGGTGTTACAGGAATTCCCTAGGAGGAGAGATGCCATCTTGGTGATATGTCCAGTGGAGTGGATTTTAAATGCTTCTTTTAACTTTTTGTCTTGTAAGTGCGATCTGTGGAATAAATTGTCTCAATTTTTAAGGACTGCTACACTATGTCCCTCTCTTTTTAAAGTGTTGTCTAGGGTGTCCAGTGAGAAGTAAAAGCATCCTATTCTATTGTGGATTTCCTCTGGGCCTCTGAAGTATTTTCTATTTGTTCTGTGATCCAAAGAGAGGAGCAGGTGGAACTGCCTGTCCAGATTTAAGCAAAGGGATGGCAAAGTACTCTCATATTCTCATGGTGAATCATTTGTATTTCTTTTGTTTCACTATGGTGGTGAAGGTCTAAATATGGTGGTTGGAGAGCGCTACTGTTAAATGCACATTTTTTGCCAATTGTCTGCTTTCTGTGTGATTGGTGGATACACACATCTGTGTATTGTGTAGCTGCACTTCAATCTAGTGCGCACGGAATCTGAAGTTCCTTTTTTCCTTTATAAAATCAAAACAGATAAGAAACAAAAACCTACTAAAATCTAAGAGCAAAAGAAACTGTGCCTGTCCTCCAAGGCACAAAACTAAAACTGAGGCAATCTGCTGGTCAGGCTGGAGATGGGAGGGGTTAGAGGGGGGGGGGGGGGGGGGGGGGTTTAGTTTTTATAGGTTCTGTGCCAAACTCCCTTCCCACACACTCTAACCCATCAGTAGGTGCGCAGCGTCCCCCAGATGGATGAAAGAGAAATACTGTTGTTCTGGGTAAGAAACAGTTACGGTCTGGTTGGACTCACTGTATCTTATGTAGGTCTGAAAAAGGGACCAGTTCATAATGAAAGGCTGGAGGAGGGAAGTCTGTTTTGCATTTCACCAAACAAGGTATATTTGAACTGGAAAATTAGCTTCCTTATAACTATTTCTTCAGCTACAGTAGATGGCATTCACAATTATGAGATTCTTTCCTTGCTTCTTGTTCTTTCACCATGTCACAGTCATTCCAGCCTAAGGTAGTGTCAGGTTTCCATCTTAATCAGGAGGCAGTCATCACTTATGTAAAGGATTTTCAAGTGACTTTGAAAAGCTGGATCTCTTGGAGGTGTCAGACTGCTTAAAATGTACCTGAATAGGACTTTCATTTTTCAGAGAGGGTCTACCATCTAGTTCTCTATGACATATGAAGGAGAGCTTGGCCAGCATCACAGACACTATGTATTGTGAATTTTTGAAAACAAAAATACAGTGTCAGACACTACTCAAGTGAATTTTTAAATAGGAACACGTATAAAACATGCACTATCAATACCAAAGAGTGCTTTTCCATTTTCATACCAACGTTAAATTAACTTTTCTGCATCCATCTGTGGGATACTGCACTCCCACTCTTAAGCACATTCGTCAGTTCGGTCTGTTTACCATATCCTTCACAGAATTGAAAATAAGAATTTACTTACCGATAATTCTATTTCTCATAGTCCGTAGTGGATGCTGGGGACTCCGAAAGGACCATGGGGAATAGCGGCTCCGCAGGAGACTGGGCACAAAAGTAAAAGCTTTAGGACTACCTGGTGTGCACTGGCTCCTCCCCCTATGAACCTCCTCCAAGCCTCAGTTAGGATACGGTGCCCGGACGAGCGTACACAATAAGGAAGGATTTTGAATCCCGGGTAAGACTCATACCAGCCACACCAATCACACCGTACAACTTGTGATCTGAACCCAGTTAACAGCATGATAACAGAGGAGCCTCTGAAAGATGGCTCACAACAATTAAAACCCGATTTTTGTAACAATAACTATGTACAAGTATTGCAGACAATCCACACTTGGGATGGGCGCCCAGCATCCACTACGGACTATGAGAAATAGAATTATCGGTAAGTAAATTCTTATTTTCTCTAACGTCCTAAGTGGATGCTGGGGACTCCGAAAGGACCATGGGGATTATACCAAAGCTCCCAAACGGGCGGGAGAGTGCGGATGACTCTGCAGCACCGAATGAGAGAACTCCAGGTCCTCCTCAGCCAGGGTATCAAATTTGTAGAATTTAGCAAACGTGTTTGCCCCTGACCAAGTAGCTGCTCGGCAAAGTTGTAAAGCCGAGACCCCTCGGGCAGCCGCCCAAGATGAGCCCACCTTCCTTGTGGAATGGGCTTTTACAGATTTTGGCTGTGGCAGGCCTGCCACAGAATGTGCAAGCTGAATTGTACTACAAATCCAACGAGCAATAGTCTGCTTAGAAGCAGGAGCACCCAGCTTGTTGGGTGCATACAGGATAAACAGCGAGTCAGATTTTCTGACTCCAGCCGTCCTGGAAACATATATTTTCAGGGCCCTGACTACGTCCAGCAACTTGGAATCTTCCAAGTCCCTAGTAGCCGCAGGTACCACAATAGGCTGGTTTAAGTGAAACGCTGAAACCACCTTAGGGAGAAATTGAGGACGAGTCCTCAATTCTGCCCTGTCCGTATGAAAAATTAGGTAAGGGCTTTTATAGGATAAAGCCGCCAATTCTGAGACACGCCTGGCTGAAGCCAGGGCTAACAGCATTACCACTTTCCATGTGAGATATTTTAAGTCCACAGTGGTGAGTGGTTCAAACCAATGTGATTTTAGGAACCCCAAAACTACATTGAGATCCCAAGGTGCCACTGGAGGCACAAAAGGAGGCTGTATATGCAGTACCCCCTTGACAAACGTCTGAACTTCAGGAACTGAAGCTAGTTCTTTCTGGAAGAATATCGACAGGGCCGAAATTTGAACCTTAATGGACCCTAATTTTAGGCCCATAGACAGTCCTGTTTGCAGGAAATGCAGGAAACGACCCAGTTGAAATTCCTCTGTAGGGGCCTTCCTGGCCTCACACCACGCAACATATTTACGCCAAATACGGTGATAATGTTGCACAGTTACATCCTTCCTGGCTTTGATCAGGGTAGGGATGACTTCATCCGGAATGCCTTTTTCCTTCAGGATCCGGCGTTCAACCGCCATGCCGTCAAACGCAGCCGCGGTAAGTCTTGGAACAGACAGGGTCCCTGCTGGAGCAGGTCCTTTCTTAGAGGTAGAGGCCACGGGTTCTCCGTGAGCATCTCTTGAAGTTCCGGGTACCAAGTCCTTCTTGGCCAATCCGGAGCTACGAGTATAGTCCTTACTCCTCTCCTTCTTATGATTCTCAGTACCTTGGGTATGAGAGGCAGAGGGGGGAATACATACACTGACTGGTACACCCACGGTGTTACCAGAGCGTCCACAGCTATTGCCTGAGGGTCCCTTGACCTGGCGCAATATCTGTCCAGTTTTTTGTTGAGGCGGGACGCCATCATGTCCACCTTTGGTTTTTCCCAACGGTTCACAATCATGTGGAAGACTTCTGGGTGAAGTCCCCACTCCCCCGGGTGGAGGTCGTGTCTGCTGAGGAAGTCTGCTTCCCAGTTGTCCACTCCCGGAATGAACACTGCTGACAGTGCTATCACATGATTTTCCGCCCAGCGAAGAATCCTTGCAACTTCCGTCATTGCCCTCCTGCTTCTTGTGCCGCCCTGTCTGTTTACGTGGGCGACTGCCGTGATGTTGTCCGACTGGATCAACACCGGCTGACCCTGAAGCAGAGGCCTTGCCTGACTTAGGGCATTGTAAATGGCCCTTAGTTCCAGGATATTTATGTGAAGTGACGTTTCCATGCTTGTCCACAAGCCCTGGAAATTTCTTCCCTGTGTGACTGCTCCCCAGCCTCTCAGGCTGGCATCCGTGGTCACCAGGACCCAGTCCTGAATGCCGAATCTGCGGCCCTCTAGAAGATGAGCACTCTGCAACCACCACAGGAGAGACACCCTTGTCCTTGGAGACAGGGTTATCCGCTGATGCATTTGAAGATGCGATCCGGACCATTTGTCCAGCAGATCCCACTGAAAAGTTCTTGCGTGGAATCTGCCGAATGGAATCGCTTCGTAAGAAGCCACCATTTTTCCCAGGACCCTTGTGCATTGATGCACTGACACTTGGCCTGGTTTTAGGAGGTTCCTGACTAGGTCGGATAACTCCCTGGCTTTCTCCTCCGGGAGAAACACCTTTTTCTGGACTGTGTCCAGAATCATCCCTAGGAACAGCAGACGTGTCGTCGGAATCAGCTGCGATTTTGGAATATTTAGAATCCACCCGTGCTGTCTTAGTACTACTTGAGATAGTGCTACTCCGACTTCTAACTGTTCTCTGGACCTTGCCCTTATCAGGAGATCGTCCAAGTAAGGGATAATTAAGACGCCTTTTCTTCGAAGAAGAATCATCATTTCGGCCATTACCTTGGTAAAGACCCGGGGTGCCGTGGACAATCCAAACGGCAGCGTCTGAAACTGATAGTGACAGTTCTGTACCACAAACCTGAGGTACCCTTGGTGAGAAGGGCAAATTGGGACATGGAGGTAAGCATCCTTGATGTCCAGAGACACCATATAGTCCCCTTCTTCCAGGTTCGCTATCACTGCTCTGAGTGACTCCATCTTGAATTTGAACCTTTGTATGTAAGTGTTCAAGGATTTCAGATTTAAAATAGGTCTCACCGAGCCGTCCGGCTTCGGTACCACAAACAGCGTGGAATAATACCCTTTTCCCTGTTGTAGGAGGGGTACCTTGAGTATCACCTGCTGGGAATACAGCTTGTGAATGGCTTCCAATACCGCCTCCCTGTCGGAGGGAGACGTTGGTAAAGCAGACTTCAGGAACCGGCGAGGGGGAGACGTCTCGAATTCCAATTTGTACCCCTGAGATACTACCTGCAGGATCCAGGGGTCCACTTGCGAGTGAGCCCACTGCGCGCTGAAATTCTTGAGACGGGCCCCCACCGTGCCTGAGTCCGCTTGTAAGGCCCCAGCGTCATGCTGAGGACTTGGCAGAAGCGGGGGAGGGCTTCTGTTCCTGGGAAGAGGCTGCCTGCTGCAGTCTTTTTCCCCTTCCTCTGCCCCGGGGCAGATATGAGTGGCCTTTTGCCCGCTTGCCCTTATGGGGACGAAAGGACTGAGCCTGAAAAGACGGTGTCTTTTTCTGCTGAGAGGTGACCTGGGGTAAAAAGGTGGATTTCCCAGCCGTTGCCGTGGCCACGAGGTCCGACAGACCAACCCCAAATAACTCCTCCCCTTTACACGGCAATACTTCCATATGCCGTTTGGAATCCGCATCACCTGACCACTGTCGCGTCCATAACCCTCTTCTGGCAGAAATGGACAGCGCACTTACTCTTGATGCCAGAGTGCAAATATCCCTCTGTGCATCTCGCATATATAGAAATGCATCCTTTAAATGCTCTATAGTCAATAATATATTGTCCCTGTCCAGGGTATCAATATTTTCAGTCAGGGAATCCGACCAAGCCACCCCAGCACTGCACATCCAGGCTGAGGCGATTGCTGGTCGCAGTATAATACCAGTATGTGTGTATATACTTTTTAGGATATTTTCCAGCTTCCTATCAGCTGGTTCCTTGAGGGCGGCCTTATCAGGAGACGGTAACGCCACTTGTTTTGATAAGCGTGTGAGCGCCTTATCTACCCTAGGGGGTGTTTCCCAACGCGCCCTAACCTCTGGCGGGAAAGGGTATAATGCCAATAATTTTTTAGAAATTAGCAGTTTTTTATCGGGGGAAACCCACGCTTCATCACACACACCTCATTTAATTCATCTGATTCAGGAAAAACTACAGGTAGTTTTTTCACACCCCACATAATACCATTTTTTGTGGTACTTGTAGTATCAGAAATGTTCAAAACCTCCTTCATTGCCGTGATCATGTAACGTGTGGCCCTACTGGAAAATACGTTTGTTTCCTCACCGTCGACACTGGAGTCAGTGTCGGTGTCTGGGTCTGTGTCGACCATCTGAGGTAACGGGCGCTTTAGAGCCCCTGACGGTGTTTGAGACGCCTGTACAGGTAATAACTGATTTGCCGGCTGTCTCATGTCGTCAACAGTCTTTTGTAAAGTGCTGACACTATCACGTAATTCCTTCCATAAGACCATCCAGTCAGGTGTCGACTCCCTAGGGGGTGACATCACTATTACAGGCAATTGCTCCGCCTCCATACCATTTTCCTCCTCATACATGTCGACACAACGTACCGACACACAGCACACACACAGGGAATGCTCTGATAGAGGACAGGACCCCACTAGCCCTTTGGGGAGACAGAGGGAGAGTTTGCCAGCACACACCAGAGCGCTATATATATATATATATATATATATATATATATATATATATATATATATATATAGGGATAACCTTATATAAGTGTTTTTCCCTTATATAGCTGCTGTATAGATTTATCTGCCAATTTAGTGCCCCCCCTCTCTTGTTTTACCCTGTTTCTGTAGTGCAGGACTGCAGGGGAGAGTCAGGAAGCTTCCCTCCAACGGAGCTGTGAGGGAAAATGGCGCCAGTGTGTTGAGGAGATAGGCTCCACCCCCTTCTCGGCAGCCTTTCTCCCGCTTTTTTAAGGAAAAATTGGCAGGGGTTAAATGCCCAGGAGCTATATGTGATGTATTTTTTGCCATCTAAGGTGTTTTTATTGCGTCTCAGGGCGCCCCCCCCCCCCAGCGCCCTGCACCCTCAGTGACCGGAGTGTGAAGTGTGCTGAGAGCAATGGCGCACAGCTGCGGTGCTGTGCGCTACCTTATTGAAGACAGGACGTCTTCTGCCGACGATTTTCCGGACCTCTTCAGTCTTCTGGCTCTGTAAGGGGGCCGGCGGCGCGGCTCTGGGACCCATCCATGGCTGGGCCTGTGATCGTCCCTCTGGAGCTAATGTCCAGTAGCCTAAGAAGCCCAATCCACTCTGCACGCAGGTGAGTTCGCTTCTTCTCCCCTTAGTCCCTCGGTGCAGTGAACCTGTTGCCAGCAGGATTCACTGAAAATAAAAAACCTATACTTAAACTTTTCACTAAGCAGCTCAGGAGAGCCACCTAGTGTGCACCCTTCTCGTTCGGGCACAAAAATCTAACTGAGGCTTGGAGGAGGGTCATAGGGGGAGGAGCCAGTGCACACCAGGTAGTCCTAAAGCTTTTACTTTTGTGCCCAGTCTCCTGCGGAGCCGCTATTCCCCATGGTCCTTTCGGAGTCCCCAGCATCCACTTAGGACGTTAGAGAAATCTATGAACTGGTGAAGATTTGGAGCCACTTCCACCTAGGGATGGCTATCAACCGTTTTCCCACCAATGGGTGATGATTTTGCCACAGATAGCAGAGATCCAAGGACTCTACGACAGCGGCCGCCCTAAACAAGTGTTCCTGAAGCACTGCTGACACGCTCAGCATTATTTGTGGTCTGCTCTGTTAAATAAGTTATGTCTTAGATCAGTGTTTTCTAAACTTTGTTGAATCCTGGCAACCTAGAGTATTAGCATTTTTCACAGCACACCTAGGTTGAAAGATTCTTATTGAAAAAATGCTGCAAAAAAATAAGAATTTACTTACCGATAATTCTATTTCTCGGAGTCCGTAGTGGATGCTGGGGTTCCTGAAAGGACCATGGGGAATAGCGGCTCCGCAGGAGACAGGGCACAAAAGTAAAGCTTTTCCGATCAGGTGGTGTGCACTGGCTCCTCCCCCTATGACCCTCCTCCAGACTCCAGTTAGGTACTGTGCCCGGACGAGCGTACACAATAAGGGAGGAATTTTGAATCCCGGGTAAGACTCATACCAGCCACACCAATCACACCGTACAACTTGTGATCTAAACCCAGTTAACAGTATGATAACAAAAGGAGCCTCTGAAAGACGGCTTCCTACAACAATAACCCGATTTTTGTAACAATAACTATGTACAAGTATTGCAGAATAATCCGCACTTGGGATGGGCGCCCAGCATCCACTACGGACTCCGAGAAATAGAATTATCGGTAAGTAAATTCTTATTTTCTCTATCGTCCTAGTGGATGCTGGGGTTCCTGAAAGGACCATGGGGATTATACCAAAGCTCCCAAACGGGCGGGAGAGTGCGGATGACTCTGCAGCACCGAATGAGAGAACTCCAGGTCCTCTTTTTGCCAGGGTATCAAATTTGTAGAATTTTACAAACGTGTTCTCCCCCGACCACGTAGCTGCTCGGCAGAGTTGTAATGCCGAGACCCCTCGGGCAGCCGCCCAAGATGAGCCCACCTTCCTTGTGGAATGGGCATTTACATATTTTTTGCTGTGGCAAGCCTGCCACAGAATGTGCAAGCTGAATTGTACTACAAATCCAACGAGCAATAGTCTGCTTAGAAGCAGGAGCACCCAGCTTGTTGGGTGCATACAGGATAAACAGCAAGTCAGATTTCCTGACTCCAGCCGACCTGGAAACTATATTTTCAGGTCCCTGACAACATCCAGCAACTTGGAGTCCTCCAAGTCCCTAGTAGCCGCAGGTACCACAATAAGCTGGTTCAGGGGAAACGCTGACACCACCTTAGGGAGAAACTGGGGACGAGTCCACAGCTTTGCTCTGTCCGAATGGACAATCAGATATGGCTTTGTGAGATAAAACCGCCAATTCTGACACTCGCCTGGCCGAGGCCAGGACCAACAGCATGGTCGCTTTCCATGTGAGATATATCAAATCCACAGATTTGAGTTGTTTAAACCAATGTGATTTTAGGAATCCCAAACTACGTTGAGATCGCCCAGTGCCACTGGAGACATCAAAAGGGGGTTGTATATGCAGTACTCCCTTAACAACTTCTGGACTTCAGGAACTGAAGCCAATTTCTTTCTGGAAGAAAATCGACCGGTCGAAATTTGAACCTTAATGGACCCCAATTTGAGACCCATATACACTCCTGTTTGCAGGAAATGTAGGAATTAACCTAGTTGAAATTCTTCCGTGGAGCCTTCCTGGCCTCACACCATGGAACACATTTTCACCTAAGCAGTGATAATGTTGTGCGGTCACCTCCTTCCTGGCTCTGACCAGGGTAGGGATGACCTCTTCCGGAATGCCTTTTTCCCTTAGGATCCGGCGTTCACCCGTCAACGCGGCTGCGGTAAGTCATGGAACAGACATGATTCTTGCTGAATCAAGATCCTTTCTAGTATCTCTTGAAGTTCCGGGTACCAAGTTCTTCTTGGCCAAACCGGAGCCACGAGTATAGTTCTTACTCCTCTCCTTCCTATCATTCTCCATACACTGGGTATGAAAGGCAGAGGAGGGAACACATACCCCGACTGGTACACCCACGGTGTTACCAGAGCGTCTCAGCTATTGCCTGAGGGTCTCTAGACCTGGCGCTTCATGTGGGACGCCATCATAACCACCTTTGGTCTTTCCCAACGGTTTACAAACATGTGGAAACTTCCAGATGAAGTTCCCACTTTTCCGGGTGGAATTCATTCATGCTGAGGAAATCTTCCTAGTTGTCCACTCCCGGAATGAACACTGCTGACAGTGTTATCACATGATTTTTCGCCCAGCGAAGAATCCTTGCTGTCATTGCCCTCCTGCTTCTTGTGCCGCCCCGTCTGTTTACGTGGGCGACTGCCATGATGATGTCCTACTGGATCAGCACCGGTTGACTTTGAAGCAGAGGTCTTCCTAGGCTCAGAGCATCGTAAATTGCCCTTAGCTCCAGTATATTCATGTGGAGAGAAATCTCCAGACTTGACCACACTTCCTTGGAAATTTCTTCCCTGTGTGACTGTTCCCCAGCCTCTCAGACTGGCATCCGTGGTCACCAGAACACAGTCCTGAATGCTGAATGTGCTGCCCTCTAGAAGATGAGCACTCTGCAGCCCCCACAGAAGAGACACCCTTGTCCTTGGAGACAGGGTTATCCGCTGATGCATCTGAAGATGCGATCCGGACCATTCGTCCCGCAAATCCCCCTGAAAAGTTTTTGCGTGAGATCTGCCGAATGGAATCGCTTCGTAAGAAGCCACCATTTTTCCCAGGACTCCTGTGCATTGATGCACTGATACTTGGCCTGGTTTTAGGAGGTTTCTGACTAGGTCGGATAACTCCCTGGCGTTCCCCTCCAGGAGAAATACCTCTTTCTGGACTATGCCCAGAATCATTCCTAGTAACAGCAGACGTATCATCGGAAAACAGCTGCGATTTTTGGAATATTTAGAATCCACTCGTGCTGTCGTAGAACTACTTTAGATAGTTCTTTTCCGACCTCCAACTGTTCTCTGGAAACTTGCCCCTTTCAGGATATCGTCCAAGTAAGGGATAATTAAGATGCCTTTCTTCTTTTAAGAATCATCTTTTCGGCCATTACCTTGGTAAAGGCCCGGGGTGCCGTGGATAATTCAACGGCAGCGTCTGAAACTGATATTGACAGTTCTGTATCACGAACCAGAGGTACCCTTGTTGAGAAGGGCAAATTTGGACATGGAGGTAATCCTTGATGTCCAGGGACACCATATAGTCCCCTTTTTTTCCGGTTCTCTATCACTGCTCTGAGTGACTCCATCTTGATTTGAACCTTTTTATGTAAGTGTTCAAAGATTTCAGATTTAGACTATGTCTCACCAAGCCGTCTGGCTTCAGTACCACAATATAGTGTGGAAGACTAATACCCTTTTCCTTGTTGTAGGAGGGGTACTTTGATTATCACCTGCTGGAAATACAGCTTGTGAATTTTTTCCCAATACTGCCTCCCTGTCGGAGGGAGCCGTTGGTAAAGCAGGCTTCAGGAACCTGCGAGGAAAAAATGTCTCGACTCTCCAATCTGTACCCCTGGGATAATACTTGTACGATCTAGGGGTCAACTTGCGAGTGATCCCACTGCGCGCTGAGACTCTTGAGACTACCCCCCCACCTCACCTGAGTCCGCTTGCACGGCCCCAGCGTCACGCTGAGGACTTGGCAGACGCGGTGGAGGGCTTCTTTTCCTGGGAAGGGGCTGCCTGCTGCAGTCTACTTCCCTTTCCTCTATGTCTGGGCAGATATGACTGGCCTTTTGCCCGCTTGCCCACATGGGAAACGGAAGGATTGAGGCTGAAAAGACAGTGTCTTTTTCTGCTGAGATGTAACTTGGGGTAAAAAGGTTGGATTTCCCAGCTGTAGCCGTGGCCCCCAGGTCCGATGGACCGACCCCAAATAACTCCTTCCCTTTATACGGCAATACTTCCATGTGCCGTATGGGATCTGTATCACCTGACCACTGTCGTGTCCATGACATCTTCTGGGAGATATGGACAACGCACTTATCTTGATGCCAGAGTGCAATTATCCCTCTGTGCATCTCGCATACATATATATAGAATGCATCCTATTAAATGCTCTATATCAATAAAATATTTTTAGTCAGGGAATTCGACCAAGCCAACCCAGCACTGCATCTCCAGGCTGATGGCGATCGCTGGTCGCAGTATAACCACCGTATGTGTGTATATACTTTTTAGGATATTTTTCCAGCTGCCTATCAGCTGGCTCCTTGAGGGCGGCCGTATCTGGAGACGGTAACGCCACTTGATAAGCGTGTGAGTGCCTTATCCACCCTAAGGGGTGTTTCCCAACGCGCCCTAACTTCTGGCGGGAAAGGGTATAACGCCAATATTTGCTATCGGGGTAAACCCACGCATCATCACACACTTCATTTTATTTTATCTGATTCAGGAAAAACTACAGGTAGTTTTTTCACTCCCACATAATACCCTTTTTTTTTTGTGGTACTTGTAGTATCAGAAATATGTAACACCTCCTTCATTGCCCTTAACGTGTGGCCCTAATGAGGAATACGTTTGTTTATTCACCGTCGACACTGGATTCAGTGTCCGTGTCTGTGTCTGTGTCGACCGACTGAGGTAAATGGGCGTTTTTTTAAAAAACCCTGACGGTGTTTCTGAGACGCCTGGACCGGTACTAATTGTTTGTCGGCCGTCTCATGTCGTCAACCGACCTTGCAGCGTGTTGACATTTTCACGTAATTCCCTAAATAAGCCATCCATTCCGGTGTCGACTCCCTAGAGAGTGACATCACCATTACAGGCAATTTCTCCGCCTCCTCCAACATCGTCCTCATACATGTCGACACACACGTACCGACACACAGCACACACACCTGGAATGCTCTGACAGAGGACAGGACCCCACTAGCCCTTTGGAGAGACAGAGGGAGAGTTTGCCAGCACACACCAAAAAACGCTATAATTACATAGGGACAACCTTATATAAGTGTTTCTCCCTAATAGCATCTTTATATATATATTTATATCGCCAATTAGTGCCCCCCTCTCTGTTTAAACCCTGTTTCTGTAGTGCAGTGCAGGGGAGAGCCTGGGAGCCTTCTCTCCAGCCTTTCTGTGAGAGAAAAAATGGCGCTGTGTGCTGAGGAGATAGGCCCCGCCCCTTTTCCGGCGGGCTCGTCTCCCGCTCTTTAGTGAAGTTTGGCAGGGGTTAAATATCTCCATATAGCCTCTGGGGGCTATATGTGAGGTATTTTTAGCCAGTATATAGGTTTACATTTGCCTCCCAGGGCGCCCCCCCCCAGCGCCCTGCACCCTCAGTGACAGCGTGTGAAGTGTGCTGAGAGGAAAATGGCGCACAGCTGCAGTGCTGTGCGCTACCTTTAGAAGACTGTCAGAGTCTTCAGCCGCCGATTCTGGACCTCTTCTAACTTCAGCATCTGCAAGGGGGCCGGCGGCGCGGCTCCGGTGACCATCCAGGCTGTACCTGTGATCGTCCCTCTGGAGCTGATGTCCAGTAGCCAAGAAGCCAATCCATCCTGCACGCAGGTGAGTTTACTTCTTCTCCCCTCAGTCCCTCGTTGCAGTGATCCTGTTGCCAGCAGGACTCACTGTAAAATAAAAAACCTAAGCTAAACTTTCTCTAAGCAGCTCTTTAGGAGAGCCACCTAGAATTGCACCCTTCTCGGCCGGGCACAAAAATCTAACTGGAGTCTGGAGGAGGGTCATAGGGGGAGGAGCCAGTGCACACCACCTGATCGGAAAAGCTTTACTTTTGTGCCCTGTCTCCTGCGGAGCCGCTATTCCCCATGGTCCTTTCAGGAACCCCAGCATCCACTAGGACGATAGAGAAAAAGTATTAAATTAAGTAAATTGTGCTTACCTGCTATACTTAGGTTCAGTTATATGGTGGACTCTGATATGGGTTGTCTGCTAAGCAATTTAAAGTAGAACCAATTGAGTTTATACCTTTGATTGTTAATCAGGCAAATCAGTTGCGCTTCTGATTGGCCGCACCAGCACTGGTTTTTCCATTCACATTATTAAATAATTTGATTTAATACAGGATCACCAAATCGTGGCAAACCAACTTGTGCTCTGCGGCACCCAGTTCGGAAACCACTGTCTAGGATTATTATTTGGCATTACATCTTCATTGAGACGTCATGACGGTTTCTGATTTTAAACTGTATAGAAGCTGAACAATTTTAGAGGTTTATAGTCAAGAGCTTGCCTTCCAGGCTTTTGTACATTTGCACATTGCAACAGAATAAAAATCTTTTGTTTTCTTTTCACAATGATATGATCTGTGGTAGCACCCCGAATATTTGAATCAATATGTGATATATCATTGATATTAGGGGTTCATACTATATATTCTACTTTAAAACAAAGTTATAAATATTTTTTCCTGTGCAACAGTCATCCCCTACCTTTTTCCCTTATCATAGGGATTCCAGAAGGGTAAGTACTGAAGAACATGGGTACAAGGTGCATGGTGTGGGCACCGCACACCTTGCACCCATTATAGATACGCAAATAATCAGTACCATATTTTATAGATGGTACTTGAGGTTCTTAAAATATGTAAAAGTTTTAATTTCTACAGAAAATTTTATTGAAAGTGATTGCTTTCGGTGTTTTAATACAAGTTTATAAAAAAGGAGAGTTATGGTAGACTTACCATTGTTAACTTTCTTTCTGCGAGGTACACTGGGTTCCACAGGAAAACATTTGTGTATAGAGTGGATCTTGACCCAGAGGCACCAACATGCTAAAGCTTTAGTCTGTCCCAGGATGCATTGGGGCCTCCTTTGTAACCCCACCTCCAGGCACTGTGAGCTCAGTTTCGTTAACTAGTCCAATGTAGGAGCAGGTAAGAGAGAAGGCAGCTGTTAGTCACATAGAACCACATTCTCATGACAGGAGAATGGACCAGCGACTAATGTCATACAAACCCATAGACGCTAGGTGTGTCAGGGTGGGCTCCCTGTGGAACCCAGTGTACCTCGCAGAAAAGAGTGAACAATGGTAAGTCTACCATAACTTTCCTTTTCTGCAGCGGGGTACACTGGGTTCCACAGGAAAACATCAGGGATGTCCTAAAGCAGTGCCTCAAGGGAGGCGGAGGTATCAAAGGCATAGAACCTAATGAACGTGTTCAGTGAGGACCACGTAGCCGCCTTGCACAATTGTTCTGCGGACGGGCCGCCCAAAAGTTCCAACAGACCGAGTAGAATGGGCTTTAATAGCAGCAGGAGTTGGGAGTCCAGCCTGCTTATAGGTTTGTGCAATCCCCATTCTAATCCTTCTGGCCAAGGTTTGCTTATTCGCAGGCCAACCACATTTGTGGAAACCAAACAGTACAAAAAGGGTATCTGACCTCCTGATAGAGGCAGTCCTCTCCACATATATACGGAGAGCCCTTACAACACCCAAACACCGCTCTTTAGGGGAAAAATCCAAAGAGAAAAAGGCCGGGACGACAAATTCTTGATTAAGGTGAAAAGAGGACACCACCTTAGGTAAATAACATGGGCGAGATCTAAGAACTGCCCAGTCATGATGTAATATTAGAAAGGATGGACGACAGGACAAAGCGCCTAGGTCCGACACCCTTCTAGCAGAGGCAATAGCCAACAGAAACTGGACCCTATATGTGAGCTATTTAAGGTCCACTGACTCAAGAGGTTCAAATGGAGACTCTTGCAGGGCATTCAGCACAACAAACAGATTCCAGGGAGCCACCGGAGGGACATAGCGAGGCTGAATCCTTAACACACCCTGAGTGAATGTATGAACGTCAAGTAGAGATGCAATTTTTCTCTGAAACCACACTGACAAGGCAGATATGTGAACCTTGAGGGAGGCCAGACGAAGGCCTAAGTCCAGGCCATGTTGCAGGAAAGCCAGGATTCTGGATGTTTTGAATCTGTACACATTATAGTTCTTATCAGCACACCAGGTGAAGTAAGAATTCCAGACCCTGTAATAGATCCGGGCAAATGCTGGTTTGCGGGCTGTCAACATAGTTTGGATGACTGCCTCAGAGAATCCTTTGGCCCTCAGGAGTGATGCTTCAATAGCCACGCCGCCAAAGCCAGTCTATCCAGGTCTGGATAGAGACAAGGGCCCTGTACAAGGAGGTCTGGTCGTTGAAGAGGACGCTCTGCAAATAGACCCTGCAGGTCTGAGAACCAATGCTGTCTGGGCCACGCCGGATCGACTAGCAGTAATATTCCTCCTACTTGCTTGAACTTCCGCAGGACTCTGCACAGGGGTGACACTGCAGGGAACATATAAAGGCAGCTGAAAGTTACATGGAATCGCTAGTGCATCCATGAACGCTGCTTGAGGATCCCTGGTCCTTGATCCGAAGACCAGAACTTTGTGATTGTGTCGAGATTCCATCAGGTCTACATCTGGTAGGCACCACCTGTTCACTAGTTGAAAGACTTACTCCACTCTCCGACGTGTACATCCTGGCGACTGAGGAAGTCCGCTTCTCAGTTCAGGACACCCAGAATGAACACTGTTGATATTGCTGGCAGATGATGTTCCGCCCATCAAAGGATTTTTGGACACTTCCAACATTGCCATGAGGCTTTGAGTGCCACCTTGATGATTGATGTAGGCCACTGTGGTGGCGCTGTCTGACCATACTTGAACCGGCCTGTTCTGTACCAGAGGCAGGTGCGAGAGTTAAAGCATTGAACACCGCCCGCAGTTCCAGAATGTTTATCAGGAAGAGAGACTCCTCCTTGGTCCAACGACCCTGGAAAGTGTGTTGCTCCAACACCGCACCCCATCCCCACAGACTGGCATCCGTCGTCAGCAGGACCCAGTCAGGGATCCAGAAGGGACGGCCCTTACTCAATTGCTGGTCCTGTAGCCACCAGGTCAGCGGTTGACGAACCTCCGCAGTCAAAGTAATCATGCGAGATTCGATCCGATGAGGTAGGCCGTTCCACTTGGAAAGAAATTAACCTCTGCAGAGGTAGGGAATGAAATTGAGCGTACTCTACCATGTCGAATGCAGACACCATCAGGTCAAGTACTTGCATCGCCGAGTGTATCAACACTCTGGGGCGACAAAGAAGTAACTTATCATGTCCTGAAGCTTAAGGACTTTCTCTGGAGACAGGATCAGACGTTGACTGTGTGTTTCCAGGAGTGCCCCCAGGTGCACCATGCTCTGAGCTGGGACAAGCGAGGATTTCTTCCAAATGTTGAGCCACCGGAGGGCTTGTAGGAAGCTTACAGTCAGTTGTAGATGACTGAGGAGGATATCGTGGGAGTTTGCCAGGATCAGCAAGTCGTCCAGATACGGCAGGATCCTGACTCCCTGGCGACGGAAATGTGCCGTCATTATGGCCATGACCTTGGTGAAGATCAGAGGAGCCGTAGCCAGTCCAAATGCCAGAGCCTGGAACCGATAGTGTAGGTTGCCAATAACAAACCGCAGATACTGCCGATGTGCCTTGGCAATAGGTATATGCAGGTACGCCTCCTGAATATCCAGGGATACCATATAGTCTCCGGGTTCCATCGCCAGTACAATTGAGCGCAGCGTCTCCATACGGAACTTGGACACTCTCACAAACTTGTTTAGTGATTTGAGGTTCAGTATAGGCTGGAAGGACCCACTGGGTTTTCGGGACTAGAAACAGGGTCGAGTATTAACCACTGCTCCTTTGGGACAGAGGTACCGGCACTACCACTCCTGTATCCAGGAGAGAACTCACAACCTGCTGCAGAGCTTGCGCCTTTATTGGATCCGAAGGGATGACAGTGGTGCAAAACTGGCGAGGGGGACGTCTCTTGAAAGAGACTGCGTACCCGTTAGAGACAACTTCTTGCACCCATGCGTCTGAAGTAGTCTTTAACAAGATCTGGGTAAACTGCAGAAGTCGGCCTCCCACCCTGGAGTCCCTCAGGGGTAGGCCCGCCACATCATGCGGCTGGCTTGTCTTGTTTAGAAGCAGACTGACAGGCTGCCAGGACTGCTTCGTCTTGGGCTTAGTGGTTTTGGAAGCACGAGATTGTCTCGGGAATGCCTTACCTTTTGCTTTCCCTTGAGGTCGAAAGGAATGAAAAGTGGCACCTTTTGTCTCCTGTGCAGAAGAATTAGTATTTGGGAGAAAGGCAGTCTTGGCAGCCGCCAGTTCAGACACAATTTTATTTAGGTCTTTCACAAATAATATGTCTCCCTTAAAAGGAAGTACCTCCAAGGTCTTTTTGGAAACCAGGTCCACCTTTCATGACCTCAACCACAGAATACGGCAAGCCAGGACGGACGTAGTCAACGCCTTGGTCGCCAACACACCCGCCTCAGTGGACGCCTTTTGAATATAATAAAGGATCGGTGGTGATACGAGACAGGTATTGTCTGGTATTGTCAGATATATCCTCAGGCAGCTCTTCCTCTAATGCTTGAACCCATGCTTCAATACCTTCAGCAGCCCAGGAGGCTGCAATAGTGGGTCTATGTACACCACATGTCACGGAGTAAATAGATTTCAGGCATCCCTCCACATGCTTATCTGTCGGTTCTTTCAATGAAGCGACAGTGGTGACAGGCAGAGTTGATGACACCACTAGGCGGCTAACATGAGAATCCACCGGCTGTGAATTTTTCCACTTGTTACATAACTCTACAGTGAGAGGATAGCGAGCTAAGGCCCGTTTAGAGAGAGGGGATTTCTTCCCTGGCGTAGACCAGAGTTCCTGCCTGATGTCCACCAAATGGTCATAATGGGGTAACAGATTTTTAGCCACCTTCTGCCATTTAAACATGTCAGTTTTCTTGGTGACAGTAGTGGGTTCCTCATCATCAGTGATTTGTAGGATTTGCTTAATAGTAACCACTAGAGCAGGGACATCAATTTGCATTGTAGAATCCTCGTCAGAAACGCCTGATTCAGTGTCTGATAAGACAATATGCTCCCCCTCTTCAGATGAAGCATCCGAGAGATTTGTGGATTGTGAGGAGGAAGCAGTCCGCTTAGATAACCCAGCGAGACGGGAGTGACCGGAGGTAGATTTCTGTCTAACCAAGGAATGAGACAACTGCTGCAACTGGTCAGGTAAGTTTTCCGCCCAAGGCGGATTAACCATAGGGACTATTTGAGGCTGTAATGTTGCAGGTGGTCCCATAGGGGGCGTTAGGCGGTCCACTAGAGTTCCCAGAAGGCTTGAGTACGTGGCCCAGGATGGCTCCTGATTCGATACAGGAGTTACGGACTGACTGGAGGGTGTGTGACACATGTTACACAGACCATCATACACAGCTTCTCCCTCTGGTAAATCTTTGGTGCAAAAACTGCATGATGCAGGAGCGTCCACAGATTTACTGCCCTTCCTGTTAGACATTGTACACAAATGCAACATAGAGCGGTATAGCACGATGAAGCCAGACAGAGTATAATACCTGTGAATAAATCCGGTATTAGGTGACTGAGTACACAGTAGAATACACTGAATAGGTAAATACTGCAACGCACTATATAAACGACCCTGACGCACCTAGTCCCTTAGGGTACAGAATATAGTGATAGATCTCTGGGAAACACTGAAAGTGAAACCTCATAGCAGATACAGGCACACACACACACACACAGTCACATTAGCACTGCAGATAATTATTAGTATGACAATAAAACTGCACTAAGCTATATAAATTATAGATATATACATACAAAACACACACACACACACACACACACACACAAGCGCGGTCCTAGACTGGAGGTATATATCAGAATACTCGTACAATATATTCTGTTTTTGGTACACTCTCTCTTAACTAACGCTGTCTGTATAGATGCCAACAGTGCAATGGTCTTCCACATAAGATATTTTACGTCTACCTCCTGTAACGGTTCAAACCAGTCCGACTGGAGGAATTTCAGAATCAAATTGAGATCCCAAGGTGCCATGGGAGGCACAAAGGGAGGTTGAATATGAAGAAGACCTTTCAAGAACATCTGGACCTCAGGGAGAGAAGCTAATTGTTTCTGAAAGAAAATAGACAAGGCTGAAATCTGAACTTTTATGGAGCCTAGGCGTAGGCCCACATCAACTCCCGACTGCAGAAAAAGCAGGAAACGTCCCAGATGAAATGCCACCGTAGAATATTGCCTGCTCTCACACCAAGAGACATATTTCTTCCAAATACAAAAGGTAATGTTTTGACGTTATCCCTTTTCTAGCTTGTATCATAGTCGGGATTACCTGGTCAGGAATCCCTCTCCTGGCTAGAATCAGCCGTTCAACTTCCATGCCGTCAAACGTACCCATGTTAAGTCTTGATAGACGAACGGGCCCTGTTGCAAAAGATCCTCTCAAAGAGGCAGAGGCCACGGATCTTCGATTAGCATCTTGAGAAGATCCGCATACCAGGCCCTTCGCGGCCAGTCCGGAGCAATGAGAATTGCTTGAATTTTTTCCCTTTTTATTAGTATTCTCTTTTGAGAATATTTGGGATCAGAGGAATAGGAGGAAACAAGTACACCAACTGGTAGGCCCACAGAGTTGTCAAGGCGTCGACCACCATAGCTTGTGCGTCCCTCGACCTGGAACTTGAGCTTCTTGTTGAGTCGAGAGGCCATCATGTTGATCTATAGATAACCCCACAGACGCGTCAGCCACAGGAACACCTCCAGGTGGAGGCCTCATTCCCCAGGGTGCAGGTCGCATCTGCTGAGGAAGTCTGCTTCCCAGTTGTCTACTCCCGGAATAAAGATCACAGACAATGCCACGGCGTGTTTTTCCGCCCAAAGGAGAATTCTTGACACCTCTGACATTGCGGCCCTGCTTTTCATTCCGCCCTGTCGGTTAATGCAAGACACCGCTGTCACATTGTCCGACTGAACCTAAATGGCCTGATTCTGAAGAAGACATGAGGCCTGCAGAAGGGCGTTGTAGATAGCCCTGAGTTCCGGGATGTTTATTGGAAGAACGATTTCCTGATTTGACCATCTTCCTTGAAACTGCACCCCAACCTCCGAGGCTTGCTTCTGTGGTTAGAAGAATCCAATTCTGAATCCCGAACCTTCAACCCTCCACAAGGTGAGAAGTTTGAAGCCACCACAGGAGGGAGATCCTGGCTTTTGGCAACAAACGAATCCACTGATGCATGTTAAGATGCGATATGGATCATTTGTCCAACAAATCCAGCTGGAAGGCCCACACATGAAACCTTCCGTACTGAATTGCTTCGTAAGAAGCCACCATTTACCCAGAAGGCGGATGTGCTGAGATTCGGGTAGACTTCAAGGACAGCCCGAACCATCACCAGGATCACCACTGCCTTTTCCAATGGAAGGAACACTCTCTGAGACTCTGTGTCCAGAATCATTACCAGGAAATGGAGCTTATGCGTTGGTTCTAGGCGAGATTTTGTTAGGTTCAGAATCCACTGATGATCCAGGAGTAATCTGGTCGTGAGACCAATGTTCTCCAACAACTGCTCCCTGGACGCAGCCTTTATCAGAAGATCGTCAATGTAAGGAATTACGTTTACTCCCTGTCTGCGGAGTAACATCATCATCTCTGCCATCACTTTGGTGAACACCCTCGGTGCTGTGGAGAGACCAAATGGCAGGGCCTGAAACTGGTAGTGACAGTCCTGCAGCGCAAACAGTAGATAACCCTGATGAAGCGGCCAGATCAGAATGTGAAGGTACGCATCCTTCACATCCAGACACGCTAGGGCTTCCCCCTCTTCCAGACCTGAGACCACCGCTCTCAAAGACTCCATCTTGAACACGCTTAAGTATGGGTTCAATGATTTGAGATTTAGAATTGGTCTTACCGAACCGTCCGGTTTCGGTACTACAAACAAGCTGGAATAGTATCCCTTGTTTTGTAGACGAGGTGGAACTGGAACAATGCCCTGGGTCTGTTACAGTTTTTGAATGTCTTCTTGTAAGGTTACTCTTGCTTCCTGTGAAACTGGTAAGCCTGATTTGAAGAATCTGTGAGGTGGGAGATCCTGGAACTCCAGCCTGTAGCCCTGGGATATAAGGTCTATGAACCAGAGATCCTGGCAAGATCTTGTCCAGGTGTGACTGAACAATTTTAGCCGGGCTACCACCTGCCTGTCTCCCAGGCATCGCAGTCCACCGTCATGTGGAAGGTTTTGAGGAGGCAGAGCCAGAGCTCTGATCCTGTGAACCAGCAGCTGCTGGTTTGTGTGGTTTACCTCTAGCACCTCTAGCAGCACTAGAACCACCACTGGTCTTACCCCGAAACTTCGACTGTAAATTTGGTTCTGAGTAGGCCTTCCTAGCTGGCGGAGCTGCAGAAGATAGATATGTGGATTTACCCGCAGTAGCTCGTGAAATCGACTTGTCGAGTTTGTCGCCAGATAAGGCCTCACCTATGAAAGGCAGGCCTTCCACACCTTTTTTGGAGCCCGCATCAGCAGTCCACTGACGCAGCCATAATCCCCTGCGTGTCGACACTGCCATAGCTGTGGTGTGTGCATTAAGCAAACTTATCCCCTTAATGGCTTCCACCATAAAATTTGCAGAGTCTTGTATGTGTTGCAGGAGTAAAACGATTTCCTCTTGAGGTAAGGTGTCTAACCCCTCAATTACCAGACCATTTAGCAATGACTCGAGTAATCCACCCACATGCTATATAGTGGGTCTCTGGGCCACCCCTGCAGTTGTATACAAAGATTTGAGTGTAGTCTCAGTCTTACGATCGGCTGCATCCTTTAGGGAAGCTGCACCAGGTAATACTATTTTACGTGAGAGCCTGGAGACTGATGCATCCACTATCGGTGGATTTTCCCAAATTTTCCTATCCTCAGGAGGAAGAGGAAAAAGTAAAAGATGATAACCACCTAGGAATTTGAAATTTATTATCTGAATTAACCCATGATTCTTCAGAGTATTCAGTTCCTTTGACACAGGAAAAGTGGCTAAGGATTTTTTCTTTATATTAAATTAAGATTCCTCACACTCCTCTCACCTTATCAGGATTATTTAGGACTTCTCTGATAGAGTCTATGAGAGCCTCTACACCCTGCAACAGAGTATCCTCCCCTACCTCTATGTCCACCTCCACTTCCTCCATTTCTGACCCGTCCTTATCAGATAATAAAGAATTGGGTTAAGGATGCCGCACAGGACTGAGTGATGTTAAGTAAATTAGTGATTTGAGTATGTTTCCAAGAAAACCGACCAACCCAAAGAAAACTTTCGGAATTTATCACCATCTACCATTGAGGAGAAAATTTCTATAGGTAGATAAAGAAGGTGATTGTTGATGGTGCTCCCATAGGTCTATTACATAGGTAATAAAGGGAAGAAAAGTAAAGAAAAAGTGACCTTTGTTGGGAGCACTCACTATTGGAAACAATGTTAGTTTAATTTATGCGTAATAATGTGAATATGAGAAAATTAAAACGTAACCTTTAATTATATTAAAGTAAAATAAGAGTACACCAGAATTTCTTACTGTGTTTAAAAATATGGTTAAACAATGTAAACCATCGGTTTGAAACTAAGACTGTGAATATATAGATGAATTAATAAGGCAAAAAATACGGCAAAAAATACCAAGCCCTCCAGGTATTGATTTCTAAGGTTAGTGCAATAGCCGATGTATTGCCATCAGAAAAACCTACAACACCTGGTATTCCTTAGTGGTCAACCACCTAAGTACTGACCAGGCCCAACACCGTATTGCTTCCAAGATCAGACGAGATTGGGCATGTGCGGTGTGGTATGGTAGTAGATTTAAGGTTGATAAGGCAAAACCCTGCAGCTGGTATGCAGCTATTAGGTACACCATAAGCCTGGTTGTTATGATGGGCAGATGATCTTTTCATAGAGAAACATATGTTTGACCATCATTGCACCAAATTGTACCCCAAATGTATAGGTATACAGAGGTTTAAATCATATGGTCAATGAGTTTTGCCGACAGGAACCGCCTGTATGTTGCTTTTTGTGCTGTGCAACATCATTAAGAATGGGTTTTTATCGTTTGATAAGGCAAAGATAAACCCTTTGTTACACTGAGGACATGCCAACAAAATTAGTAAACATCCAAGCATAAATATGTTTGAAGTAATATAGTGTCATTATAGCTGAAACTGAATTGATCTAGAACATTCCACCTTCCTCCCCCTCCACCCTCACAAAAGGTATAGGGCAGGAAATGAAAATGGACCAGAAAACATATTTGTCAGCTGAGAAGACAGATTTGAAAAAGTGGATTAGGTAGATAGGAAATATATCTCCAGAGACACAATCTCTATTATCCACAAAAAGGCTAACTGACCCAGTAGAGCCTGAGGTACTGTCTTTGTAACAATATTGTCGAGCTAGTATGCTTTCAATAGAACAATTAAGCATGTATCCACAGTGTATCCACAATGTATCAATCAAAATTGTGACATATGTCCATGCCAGGTATCATATTGTATTGTCATAACAAGGGTATATACTCTGGTTTTATGCCTGTATTTAAAACCTGTGTAGACAGAACCCGGTGCTGATTTCACAGGAATAAGAGAGTGACAACACCTGTACATTAATTGCCACAATCCTGAATGGTAGCGGATTATTCCTGATTATAATGTGTCAGCCACATGAGGGCACAATGTCACCATATATTATTATAGCATCAAAAAAGCAAAAAGTTTACCATATATAATAAATAATGCCTTTAGTGGATGGCATAGATTTGCCGGTAAGGACCAGTGCACATAGCGGTTAAATTACATTAGTGCGTGGCTGGAGAGCGGGAGACCAATGGTGTGCAGGATAAGAAATTTTTTTTTTATACTTATGACCAAATGGTGTATGTTTCCTGCTCGCTAAGTGCCGCTGACCGCTCGACTTCACGAGCTGTATGTCTATGCGGCTCGCCTGGTCTCCTCTCCTGCCGGTCTGCTGGTCACGTGAGCGCGCTCACCGTGACCACGTCCACCTCCTCGACGTACGTTTCACAGTTGCTTGTTCACTACCCGTGAACAAGTAACTGTGAAACGTACGTCGGGGAGGTGGACGTGGTCACGGTGAGCGCGCTCACGTGACCAGCAGACCGGCAGGAGAGGAGACCAGGCGAGCCGCATAGACATACAGCTCGTGAAGTCGAGCGGTCAGCGGCACTTAGCGAGCAGGAAACATACACCATTTGGTCATAAGTATAAAAAAAAAATTTCTTATCCTGCACACCATTGGTCTCCCGCTCTCCAGCCACGCACTAATGTAATTTAACCGCTATGTGCACTGGTCCTTACCGGCAAATCTATGCCATCCACTAAAGGCATTATTTATTATATATGGTAAACTTTTTGCTTTTTTGATGCTATAATAATATATGGTGACATTGTGCCCTCATGTGGCTGACACATTATAATCAGGAATAATCCGCTACCATTCAGGATTGTGGCAATTAATGTACAGGTGTTGTCACTCTCTTATTCCTGTGAAATCAGCACCGGGTTCTGTCTACACAGGTTTTAAATACAGGCATAAAACCAGAGTATATACCCTTGTTATGACAATACAATATGATACCTGGCATGGACATATGTCACAATTTTGATTGATACATTGTGGATACACTGTGGATACATGCTTAATTGTTCTATTGAAAGCATACTAGCTCGACAATATTGTTACAAAGACAGTACCTCAGGCTCTACTGGGTCAGTTAGCCTTTTTGTGGATAATAGAGATTGTGTCTCTGGAGATATATTTCCTATCTACCTAATCCACTTTTTCAAATCTGTCTTCTCAGCTGACAAATATGTTTTCTGGTCCATTTTCATTTCCTGCCCTATACCTTTTGTGAGGGTGGAGGGGGAGGAAGGTGGAATGTTCTAGATCAATTCAGTTTCAGCTATAATGACACTATATTACTTCAAACATATTTATGCTTGGATGTTTACTAATTTTGTTGGCATGTCCTCAGTGTAACAAAGGGTTTATCTTTGCCTTATCAAACGATAAAAACCCATTCTTAATGATGTTGCACAGCACAAAAAGCAACATACAGGAGGTTCCTGTCGGCAAAACTCATTGACCATATGATTTAAACCTCCGTATACCTATACATTTGGGGTACAATTTGGTGCAATGGTCAAACATATGTTTCTCTATGAAGAGATCATCTGCCCATCATAACAACCAGGCTTATGGTGTACCTAATAGCTGCATACCAGCTGCAGGGTTTTGCCTTATCAACCTTAAATCTACTACCATACCACACCGCACATGCCCAATCTCGTCTGATCTTGGAAGCAATACGGTGTTGGGCCTGGTCAGTACTTAGGTGGTTGACCACTAAGGAATACCAGGTGTTGTAGGTTTTTCTGATGGCAATACATCGGCTATTGCACTAACCTTAGAAATCAATACCTGGAGGGCTTGGTATTTTTTGCCGTATTTTTTTGCCTTATTAATTCATCTATATATTCACAGTCTTAGTTTCAAACCGATGGTTTACATTGTTTAACCATATTTTTAAACACAGTAAGAAATTCTGGTGTACTCTTATTTAACTTTAATATAATTAAAGGTTACGTTTTAATTCTCTCATTCACATTATTACGCATAAATTAAACTAACATTGTTCCGTCCTTATCAGAGTCAGAATGCAGGAGATGGACCAAAGGACAGAGACGCTGGTCTGAGTACTGAGTCCTTTTGCATAAACTCAGCCATAGACTGAGTTAAGTATTGCGTCTCCTTCTCATTACGAGATAATTTAGTAGAGATGGTGGAAATCATCCCCCTAATGGAGTCCAGCCATGCAAGCTCCCCCCCCCCCCCACTACCCTGAGAAGGGATACTACACTGAGTACACACTAGTGAACCCCCTGGAAGAGGAACACTGTGCCTTACATGAAACACAATATTTGCCTGACATACTGCAGCAGTGACCGCACACACACAGGAAAAGTTTAAATGCACAAATAACCTACAAAGAGCCCTTCCCAAGAGACACAGAGGAAAGAACCAGCACACAGCGACCCTATCGCTAAAGCCAAGCTTAGCCGGGTCGCAGACTAAGTACCTAGATTAGGGACTTAGTACACTAGTATATAGCCCCCCCCCCACACACACTATGACCCCCTGGTACCGCTGAGGCAATCTGGACGCTCTCCAGAGGAGTTGCGCATCCCTGTAGTCAGCGTCTGTGTTGCTGCAATGAGGGAAAATGGTGCCTGTGAGCTGCTGGATCAATGGAACGCAGTGTTCCCACTCTTCTTTATACTGGCTTAGTGTCTAAGTGCATAAAATGGAGTAAGCCTCCTTTTAAGCCTGTATTGCCAGTCTGGGTACTGTGTACACTACAGTGTACTAAGTCTGGACAGCCCCACCGGTGGATGATCTGCTGGAACACCTGATGGTGGAGTCCCCACTCCCTCAGTCATTACGATCTCCACCTGCGAAAGTCTGCCTTCCAGGTGTCCACATCCGGAATGAAGATTGCAGACATTGCTCTTGCATTTCTTTCCGCCCAGAGGAGTATCTTTGACACCTCTCGCATGCAGGCTCTGCTATTTGTCCCGCCTTGTCGATTGATGTACGCCACCGCTGTGGGGTTCTCCAACTGAATTTGGATCGCGTGATCAGAGGAGAGGCCTAAAGCAGAGCATTGTAGATCGCCCGAAGTTCCAGAATGTTGCTCATTGCTGACCACCTGCCCTGGCTGAAACTGAGCCCCTTGGGTGACAGCTCTCCTTCAACGCAGACTCGCATCCATCGCAAGGAGGGTCCAATCCTGAATCTCGAAACTCTGGCCTTCCAGGAGATTGGAGGAGGACTGCATCCACCACAGGAGGGAAAGCCTGGCCTGAGGTGACAGCCGAATCATTCGGTGCATCTGAAGATGTGATCCGGACCACTTGCTCAGGAGATCCAATTGAAATGTTCTGGCATGGAACCTCACATATTGGATCGCCTCGTATGAGGCCACCATCTTCCCCAACAATCTGATGCAAAGATGGATGGACACTGGAGCAGGTCGGAGCACCATGCAGACCATCTCCTGAAGTGCTCTCGCTTTGTCCTCCGGAAGGAACACCTTCTGGGCCACCGTATCCAGTAACATCTCCAGGAACAGGAGCCACTGAGTTGGCTCCAGGTGGGACTTCTGTAGATTGAGAATCCACCCATGGCGTGACAGAAGTTGGATAGTGTGGTCGATATGGAGCAATAAAAGCTACCTGGATCTTGCTTTTATCAGAAGATTGTCATGGTAAGGGACAACACTGACCCCCTGGACCCGGAGTTGGAACATCATCTCCGCCATCACCTTTGTGAAAACCCTCGGAGAAGTGGACAGGACAAAGGATAGAGCCTGGAACTGGTAGTGATCGTTCAGGAGGGCAAACCTCAGATAAGCCTAATGAGGTGGCTAAATTGGAATATGAAGGTAGGCATCCTTGATATCCAAGGAAACCAGGAATTCCTGTTCTTCAAGGCCCGCAATCACTGCCCTCAGGGATTCCATTTTGAACTTGAAAACCTTTTTAGGTAAGGGTTCAAAGACTTTAGATTCAAATTGGGCCTTACCGAGCCGTCCGGCTTTGGTACCACAAACAGGTTGGAGTAATAACCCCTGCCTCGTTGTGGTATTGGTACTTGAACAATGACGTGGGATTGGACCAACTTTCGGATGGCCTGTTGCAACATAATTTGCGTATCCACCAAAGCTGGCAAGCTTGATTTGAAAAATCGTTGGTGAGGAACACCGTCGAACTCCAGCTTGTAGCCCTGAGAAATGAGGTCCTTTAACCAGGTATCCTGACAGGAGCTTTCCCAGATGCGGCTGAAGTGACGCATTCGAGCTCCCACCTCGAGATCTCCTCAGGGTGGGTGGGCACAGTCATGCTGAGAACTTTGTGGAAGCAGAACTGGTGCTCTGTTCTTGAGAATCGGTGGTTGCAGGTCTTTTTGACTTACCTCTGGTGCCTCCATTCACATTGGAGGCACCTCTGGCCCTAGATCAAAATCTGTTAGATAGGACTGAACAGACGGCCCGGGTAGGAACGCCTAGCCGGAAGGGGCCCCAGAGGAGAGAAAAGGAGATTTATGGCAAGACTTACCATTGTTAAATCTCTTTCTACAAGGTACACTGGTTTCCACAGGGAATAACATTAGGGTGTAGAGTTGGAGCTTGATCCGAGGCACCAACAGGCCAAAGCTTTGACTGTTCCCAGGATGCACTGCACCACCTCCTCTATTGCCACGCCTCCAGGCACTGGAACTCAGTTTTGTTAACCAGTCCAATGCAGCAGCAGGTAAGAGAGACGGTAGATGTTAGTCACATAGACCCACATTCTCACGACAGGAAAAGGGACTAGCGGCTAATGCCACACAAACCCAAAGAAGCTAAGTTTGTCAGGGTGGGCGGCCTGTGGAATCCAGTGTACCTCGCAGAAAGAGATTAAACAATGGTAAGTCTACCATAAATCTCCTTTTCTGCAGTGGGGTGCACTGGTATTCCACAGGGAATAACATCGGGGATGTTCCAAAACAGTTCCTCATGGGAGAGGACGCACTGTAGCGGGCACAAGGACCCGGCATCCAAAAGGAAGCATCCTGGGAGGCAGAAGAATAAAAGGCATAGAACCTGATGAACGTGTTCACGGAGGACCACGTAGCCACCTTGCACAATTGTTTAGCGGACATGCCACGGCGGGCCGCCCAAGAAGGTCCAACCGACCGAGTAGAATGGGCCTTGATAGCAGCAGGAGCTGGGAGTCCAGCCTGCGCATAAGCTTATGCAATCACCATTCTGATCCATCTGGCCAAGGTTTGCTTACTCGCAGGCCAGACACGTTTGTGAAAACCAAAAACTACAAAGAGAGAATCTGATCTCCTGATAAAGGTAGTCCTTTCTACATACAGACTGAGAGCCCATACCACATCCAAACACCGCTTCTCGGATTACAAACCAGAAAAGATAAAGGCCGGAACCACAATCTCTTGGTTAAGGTGGAAAGATGACACCACCTTAGGTAGATAACCAGGGTGAGTTCTAAGAACTGCCCGGTCATGGTGAAAAATCAGAAAGGGTGAATGACAGGACAAAGCGCCTTAGTCTGACACCCTCCTAGCAGGGGCAACAGCCAGCAGAAAAAAAGACCTTAAGTGTAAGGCATTTAAGGTCCACAGACTCAAGAGGTTCAAACAGAGACTCTTGAAGGGCATTAAGAACAACAGACAGATCCCATGCAGCCACAGGAGGGACATAGGGAGGCTGAATCTTTAGTACGCCCTGAGTGAATGTATGAACATCAGGAATAGATACAATTTTTCTCTGAAACCACATCGACAAGGCAGAAATGTGAACCTTGAGGGAGGCCAGGCAAAGTCCAAAATCCAGGCCATTTTGCAAAAAATCCAGAAGTCTGGGAGTACTAAACTTGTATGCATCGTAATTCGTAGCAGCACACCAGGTGAAGTAAGAATTCCAGACCCTATAATAAATCCGTGCAGAAGCCGGTTTGCAAGCCTTCAACATAGTTTGAATAACCGCCTCAGAAAATACTTTGGCCCTCAGGAGTAAAGCTTCAAGAGCCACACCATCAAAGCCAGACTTGTCAGTTTCTGGTAAACACAAGGGCCCTGAAAAAAGGAGGTCTGGGCGTTGAGGAAGTAGAAGAGGACGCTCTATTGATAGACCCTGCAGGTCTGAGAACCAATGCCATCTGGGCTACGCTGGAGCAACTAGAAGCAGTATTCCTCCTTCTTGCTTGAACTTCCGTAGTACCATGGGCAGAAGTGACACTGGAGGGAACACGTATGGCAGCCGAAAGTTCCATGGAATTGCCAGTGCGTCCACGAACGCTGCTTGAGGATCGCTTGCTCCCAATACCGGAACCTTGCGATTGTGTCGAGACGCCATCAGGTCTACAACTGGTAGACCCCACTTGTCCACAAGGAGTTGGAAGACCTCCGGATGAACACTCCACTCCCCGGCATGTACGTCCTTACGACTGAGGAAGTCCGCTTCCCAGTTGAGGACCCCCTGGAATGAACACTGTCGATATTGCTGGCGGATGGCGTTCTGCCCATCGAATAAGTTTTGACACCTCTTTCATTGCCATGCGGCTTCGGGTGCCGCCTTGATGATTTATGTATGCCACCGTGGTGGCGTTGTCCGACTGTACTTGAACAGGCCTGTTCTCTACCAGAGGCAGGGCCAGTTTCAAAGCACTGAACACTGCCCGAAACTCCAGAATATTTATTCGAGAGGAGAGATTCCTCCCTGGTCCACCGACCCTGAAGAGAGTTTTGCTCCAACACCACGCCATAACCCCAAAGACTGGCATCTGTCGTTAGGAGGACCCAGTTAGAGATCCAGAAGGGACAATCCCTGCTCAATTGTTGGTCCTGTAGCCACCAACTCAGTGACAGACGAACCTCCGGAGTCAAGGAGATCATGTGAGACCTGATCCGGTGAGGAAGGCCGTCCCACTTGGAAAGGATTAACCTCTGCAGAGGGCGGGAATGCAATTGAGTGCACTCTACCATGTCGAAAGCAGACACCATGAGGCGTAGTACTTGCATCGCCGAGTGTATCAACACTCTATGGCGAGAGAGGAAGTATCTGATTCTGTCCTGAAGTTTCAGGACCTTCTCTGGAGACAAGAACAAACGTTGGTTGTGTGTGTCCAGTAATGCCCCCAGGTGAACCGTGGTCTAGGCAGGGACCAGTGAGGATTTCTTCCAGTTGATGAGCCACCTGTGGGCTTGTAGGAATTGAACCGTCCGTTCCAGATGACGGAGGAGAACCTCTGGGGAGTTCGCCAGGATCAACAAGTCATCCAGATACGGCAGGATCCTGATACCCTGACTGCGGAGAAGGGCCATCATGACCGCCATGACCTTGGTGAAGATCTAGGAGCCGTGGTCAGTCCGAAAGGCAAGGCTTGGAACCGATAATGAAGGTTGCCAATAGCAAACCATAGATATTGCTGATGCGACATGGCAATAGGTATGTGTAGGTAAGCATCCTGTATGTCCAGAGATACTATATAGTCCTTGGGTTCCGAAGCCAGTACATTAGAGCGCAGAGTTTCCTATACGGAATTTGGACACCCCTACATATTTGTTCAAAGATTTGAGGTTGAGTATAGACCAGGAGGATCCATTCGGCCTCGGAACTAGAAACAGCATCGAATAGTATCCCCTGCCTCTCTGAGACAGAGGCACCAGCACTATCACTCCTGTATCCAGGAGGGATTGGACAACCAAATGTAGAGTTTGTGATTTTAACTGATACAAAGGGATAAAACTGGCGAGTGGGACGTCTCTTGAAAGCGATCGCGTACCCGTGAGAGACCACTTCCCGCACCCAGGAGTCCGAAGTGGTCTTTAACCATACCTGGGCGAACTGCAGAAGTCGGCCTCCCACCCTGGGGTAGGCCCGCCCCGTCATGCGGCAGCCTTGTCCGGTTTGGAAGCAGGCTGACGGGCGGCCCAAGAACGTTTACGTTTGGGCTTAGAGGACTTGGAAGTGCAAGCCTGTCTCGGGTACGCCTGACCCTTTGCTTTACCTGGAGGTCGAAAGGAACGAAAAGTAGTACTCTTAGCCTTCGGAGCCGAAGGATTAGTACTTGGGAGAAACGCAGTCTTGGCCAACGCCAAGTCCGTCACAATCTTGTTCAGATCATCTCCAAATAGTATAACTCCCTTAAAAGGGAGCACCTCCAAGGTCTTCGAGTCCAGGTCCACCGACCAGGACCGTAATCACAGAATCCGGCGAACCAGGATATACGTAGTAGTTGCCTTGGCCGCCATAACGCCTGCAGCATAGGCCGCCTCCTGAATATAGTGGGAGGCTGTGGTAATATATGACAGATATTGTCTGGCAGTGTCAGAAAAATTCAGAAGTAGCTCTTCCTCAATTGCTTGAACCCATGCTTCAATGCCTTTTGCAGCCCAAGAGGCTGCCATAATGGGTCTATGTACAGCACCTGTAAGAGTGTAAATAGACTTCAAGCAACCCTCCACACACTTATCCGTCGGTTCCTTCAAAGAGATGACGGTGGTGACAGGCAGAATAGATGACACTACAAGACAGGATACATGCGAGTCCACTGGTGGCGGGGTTTCTCACTTGTTACTCAACTCCGCAGAGATAGGATAACGAGCTAGCAACTTTTTAGACAGGGAACATTTCTTTCCTGGAGAAGACTAGGATTCCTGACGTATGTCAATTAAATGGTCAGAATGTGGTAAGACTAATTTAGTAACTTTCTGACGTTTGAACTCATCAGGTTTCTTAGACGTATCAGGAGGATCAATCTCATCATCAATCTGAAGAATCACCTTGATAGCCTCCACTAGGTCAGTAATATCAACCTGTGTTGTAGAATCTTCATCATAAGCAGCAGTATCAGCATCTGATGGATCAGTATATTCCCCATCCGAAATTGGAAGAATCATCCAAAATATTAGTGGATTGTGAGGAAGAAATGGCCCGCTTAGATGACCTTTGGTCCCAGTAGGGCGAGGGTTAGGTTTTTGTTTAACCAAGGACTGATTTAAGTGCTGTAGCTGGATTGACAGAGTATCCACCCATGGTGGATTGACTACAGGGACAATACTGTATGTGGCTGTAATGGCACAGGAGGTCCCACAGGGGGCATAAGTCGTGTTACAAGCGTAGTCAGCATATTTGAAAAAGCAGCCCAAGGTGGATCCTGATTTGCCACAGGTGCTGCATGCTGACTAAGGTGTGCAGAACACCCAGTACGTGAACCCTCAGCAGTAATCTTTTCATCAGGTAAATCCGTGGCACAAGCACTGCATGATGCAGGAGTGTCTGCGAATTTCCCGCCCTGTGTAGCAGACATTATTGGGAATGTAGCCTTAGGGCGTATCAGTACAATATAGCCAAACAAACAACACCTGACAAAAAACCCCTAAGATATGTGACCGCAATTGCAGAGCAAAAACAGAGGATTTAAGTGGTATGGGGTGACTGAAAACACATAGTGAAAAAATAAGAATTTACTCACCGGTAATTCTATTTCTCGTAATCCGTAGTGGATGCTGGATACTCCGTAAGGACCATGGGGAATAGACGGGCTCCGCAGGAGACTGGGCACTCTTAAAAGAAAGATTAGGTACTATATCTGGTGTGCACAGGCTCCTCCCTCTATGCCCCTCCCCCAGACCTCAGTTAGGGAAACTGTGCCCGGAAGAGCTGACATTACTAGGAAAGGATTTGGAATCCAGGGTAAGACTCATACCAGCCACACCAATCACACCGTACAACTTGTGATAACTATACCCAGTTAACAGTATGAACAACAACTGAGCCTCATTCAACAGATGGCTCATAACAATAACCCTATAGTTAAGCAATAACTATATACATGTATTGCAGAAAGTCCGCACTTGGGACGGGCTCCCAGCATCCACTACGGACTACGAGAAATAGAATTACCGGTGAGTAAATTCTTATTTTCTCTGACGTCCTAGTGGATGCTGGGTACTCCGTAAGGACCATGGGGATTATACCAAAGCTCCCAAACGTGCAGGAGAGTGCGGATGACTCTGCAGCACCGAATGAGCAAACTCAAGGTCCTCCTCAGCCAGGGTATCAAACTTGTAGAATTTTGCAAAAGTGTTTGATCCCGACCAAGTAGCAGCTCGGCAAAGTTGTAAAGCCGAGACCCCTCGGGCAGCCGCCCAAGAAGAGCCCACCTTCCTCGTGGAATGGGCTTTTACTGATTTAGGATGCGGCAGTCCAGCCGCAGAATGTGCAAGTTGAATCGTGCTACAGATCCAGCGAGCAATAGTCTGCTTTGAAGAAGGAGCACCCAGCTTGTTGGGTGCATGCAGGATAAACAGCGAGTCAGTTTTTCTGACTCTAGCCGTCCTGGAAACATAGATTTTCAGGGCCCGGACTACGTCCAGCAACTTGGAATCCTCCAAGTCCCGAGTAGCCGCAGGCACCACAATAGGTTGGTTCAAATGAAACGCTGATACCACCTTTGGGAGAAATTGGGGACGAGTCCTCAATTCTGCCCTGTCCATATGGAAAATCAGATATGGGCTTTTACAGGACAAAGCCGCCAATTCTGACACACGCCTAGCTGAGGCCAAGGCCAACAGCATGACTACCTTCCACGTGAGATACTTCAACTCCACGGTCTGAAGTGGCTCAAACCAATGTGATTTTAGGAAATCCAACACAACGTTGAGATCCCAAGGTGCCACTGGAGGCACAAAAGGGGGCTGAATATGCAGCACTCCCTTAACAAACGTCTGAACTTCAGGCAGTGAAGCCAGTTCTTTTTGAAAGAAAATAGACAGGGCCGAAATCTGGACTTTAATGGATCCCAATTTTAGGCCCATAGTCACTCCTGACTGTAGGAAGTGCAGAAATCGACCCAGCTGAAATTCCTCAGTTGGGGCCTTCCTGGCCTCACACCAAGCAACAGATGTTTTGCTGTCACATCCTTCCTAGCTTTTATCAGCGTAGGAATGACTTCATCTGGAATGCCCTTTTCCATTAGGATCCGGCGTTCAACCGCCATGCCGTCAAACGCAGCCGCGGTAAGTCTTGGAACAGACAGGGCCCCTGCTGTAGCAGGTCCTGTCGGAGCGGCAGAGGCCAAGGGTCCTCTGAGATAATTTCTTGTAGTTCCGGGTACCAAGTTCTTCTTGGCCAATCCGGAACGATGAGTATAGTTCTTACTCCTCTCTTTCTTATTATCCTCAGTACCTTTGGTATGAGAGGAAGAGGAGGGAACACATAAACCGACTGGTACACCCACGGTGTCACTAGAGCGTCCACAGCTATCGCCTGAGGGTCCCTTGACCTGGCGCAATATCTTTTTAGCTTTTTGTTGAGGCGGGACGCCATCATGTCCACCTGTGGCCTTTCCCAACAATTTACAATCAGCTTGAAGACTTCTGGATGAAGTCCCCACTCTCCCGGGTGGAGGTCGTGCCTGCTGAGGAAGTCTGCTTCCCAGTTGTCCACTCCCGGAATGAACACCGCTGACAGTGCTAGTACGTGATTCTCCGCCCATCGAAGAATCCTTGTGGCTTCTGCCATCGCCATCCTGCTTCTTGTGCCGCCCTGTCGGTTTACATGGGCGACCGCCGTGATGTTGTCTGACGGAATCAGCACCGGTTGGTTTTGAAGCAGGGGTTCTGCTTGACTCAGGGCATTGTAAATGGCCCTTCGTTCCAGAATATTTATGTGTAGGGAAGTCTCCTGACTCGACCACTATCCTTGGAAGTTTCTTCCCTGAGTGACTGCCCCCCAACCTCGGAGGCTTGCATCCGTGGTCACCAGGACCCAGTCCTGAATGCCGAATCTGCGGCCCTCGAGAAGATGAGCACTCTGCAGCCACCACAGCAGAGACACCCTGGCCCTCGGGGACAGGGTGATCAACCGATGCATCTGAAGATGCGATCCGGACCACTTGTCTAACAGATCCCACTGAAAGATCCTTGCATGGAACCTGCCGAAGGGAATTGCTTCGTAAGAAGCTACCATCTTTCCCAGGACTCGCGTGCAGTGATGCACCGACACCTGTTTTGGTTTCAGGAGGTCCCTGACCAGAGATGACAATTCCTGGGCCTTCTCCACCGGGAGAAACACCTTCTTCTGTTGTGTCCAGAATCATGCCCAAGAACAGCAGACGCGTCGTAGGAATCAGCTGCGACTTTGGGATATTCAGAATCCAGCCGTGCTGTTGTAGCACTTCCCGAGATAGTGCTACCCCGACTAACAACTGCTCCTTGGACCTTGCCTTTATAAGGAGATCGTCCAAGTACGGGATAATTATAACTCCCTTCTTTCGAAGGAGTATCATCATTTCGGCCATTACCTTGGTAAATACCCTCGGTGCCGTGGACAGACCAAACGGCAACGTCTGGAATTGGTAATGACAGTCCTGTACCACAAACCTGAGGTACTCCTGGTGAGGCGGGTAAATGGGGACATGTAGGTAAGCATCCTTGATGTCCAGTGACACCATAAAATCCCCCTCTTCCAGGCTTGCAATAACCGCCCTGAGCGATTCCATTTTGAACTTGAACTTCCTTATATAAGTGTTCAAGGATTTCAAATTTAGAATGGGTCTCACCGAACCGTCTGGTTTCGGTACCACAAACATTGTGGAATAGTAACCCCGTCCCTGTTGAAGGAGGGGAACTTTGATTATCACCTGCTGAAGGTACAGCTTGTGAATTGCCGCCAGTGCTACCTCCCTTTCCTTGAGAGCAGCTGGCAAGGCTGATTTGAGGTAACGGCGAGGGGGAGACGCCTCGAACTCCAGCTTGTATCCCTGAGATACCACTTGTAGAACCCAGAGATCCACCTGTGAGCGAACCCACTGGTCGCTGAAGTTCCGGAGACGCGCCCCCACCGCACCTGGCTCCACCTGTGGAGCCCCAGCGTCATGCGGTGGACTTAGTGGAAGCAGGGGAGGATTTTTGTTCCTGGGAACTGGCTGTCTGGTGCAGCTTTTTCCCTCTACCCCTGCCTCTGGGCAGAAAGGACGCGCCTCTGACCCGCTTGCCTTTCTGAGGCCGAAAGGACTGTACTTGATAATACGGTGCTTTCTTAGGCTGTGAGGGAACCTGAGGTAAAAAAGTAGACTTCCCAGCTGTTGCTGTGGATACGAGGTCCGAGAGACCGTCCCCAAACAATTCCTCGCCCTTATAAGGCAAAACCTCCATGTGCCTTTTAGAATCAGCATCACCTGTCCACTGCCGAGTCCATAATACTCTCCTGGCAGAAATGGACATTCCATTAATTCTAGATGCCAGCCGGCAAATGTCCCTCTGTGCATCCCTCATATATAAGACGACGTCTTTAATATGCTCTATGGTTAGCAAAATAGTATCCCTGTCAAGGGAAACAATGTTATCTGACAGGGTATCAGACCAAGCAGCTGCAGCACTACACATCCATGCTGAAGCAATTGCAGGTCTCAGTATAGTACCTGAGTGTGTATACACAGACTTCAGGATAGCCTCCTGCTTTCTATCCGCAGGCTCCTTTAAGGCGGCCGTATCCTGAGACGGCAGTGCCACCTTTTTTGATAAGCGTGTGAGCGCCTTGTCCACCCTAGGGGATGTTTCCCAACGTAACCTGTCCGTTGGCGGGAAAGGGTACGCCATAAGTAACCTCTTAGAAATCACTAATTTCTTATCTGGGGAACACCACGCTTCTTCACACAATTCATTTAACTCATCAGATGGGGGAAAAGTCACTGGCTGCTTTTTCTCCCCAAACACAATACCCTTTTTAGTGGTAACCGGGTTAATGTCAGAAATGTGCAACACATTTTTCATTGCCGTAATCATGCATCGGATGGCCCTTGTGGACTGTACATTTGCCTCATCCTCGTCTACACTGGAGTCAGACTCCGTGTCGACATCTGTGTCTGCCATCTGAGGTAGCGGGCGTTTTTGAGCCCCTGATGGCCTCTGAGACGCCTGGGCAGGCGCGGGCTGAGATGCCGGCTGTCCCAAAGCTGTTACGTCATCGAACCTTTTATGCAAGGAGTTGACACTGTCGGTTAATACCTTCCACATATCCATCCACTCTGGTGTCGGCCCCGCAGGGGGCGACATCCCACTTATCGGCTCCTGCTCCGCCTCCACGTAACCCTCCTCATCAAACATGTCGACACAGCCGTACCGACACACCGCACACACACAGGGAATGCTCAGACTGAGGACAGGACCCCACAAAGTCCTTTGGGGAGACAGAGAGAGAGTATGCCAGCACACACCAGAGCGCTATATAACAGAGGGATTTACACTAACACAAAGTGAATTTTACCCCCAATAGCTGCTTATATCACCTTTTGCGCCTAAATTTATGTGCCCCCCCTCTCTTTTTTACCCTTCTTGTAGTGTATACTGCAGGGGAGAGCCTGGGGAGCGTCCTTCCAGCGGAGCTGTGAAGAGAAAATGGCGCTGGTGTGCTGAGGGAGATAGCCCCGCCCCCTCCGCGGCGGGCTTCTCCCGCTTTTTAATAATGTTAATGGCGGGGGATTAGGCACATATACAGTTTATAACTGTATTATGTGCACATTTGCCAAAAGGTATACTTATTGCAGCCCAGGGCGCCCCCCCCAGCGCCCTGCACCCACCAGTGACCGGAGCGTGTGGTGTGCTGTGGGAGCAATGGCGCACAGCTGCAGTGCTGTGCGCTACCTTATTGAAAACCGGAGTCTTCAGCCGCCGATTTTCTGCTGGTTCTTCCGTCTTCTGGCTCTGCAAGGGGGACGGCGGCGCGGCTCCGGGAACGGACGATCGAGGTCGGGCCCGGTGTTCGATCCCTCTGGAGCTAATGGTGTCCAGTAGCCTTAGAAGCACAAGCTAGCTGCAAGCAGGTAGGTTTGCTTCTCTCCCCTCAGTCCCTCGTAGCAGTGAGTCTGTTGCCAGCAGATCTCACTGAAAATAAAAAACCTAACAAATACTTTCTTTTCTAGTAAGCTCAGGAGAGCCCACTAGGTGCATCCAGCTCTGGCCGGGCACAGATTCTAACTGAGGTCTGGAGGAGGGGCATAGAGGGAGGAGCCAGTGCACACCAGATATAGTACCTAATCTTTCTTTTAAGAGTGCCCAGTCTCCTGTGGAGCCCGTCTATTCCCCATGGTCCTTACGGAGTACCCAGCATCCACTAGGACGTCAGAGAAATACAAAACAGTACATCCTGTGGAACACTATATGGTATATGAGACCCTGACACACTTAGACCCCAGGGTACAGAATATAGTGATAGCAATATGTGTGATACACAGAGTAGAATCCACACAGCAGCTATAGGCACACACAGTCACAGGTACAATGCAGAAATTATTACATATAAAAAATAAAACTGCACTGGACTAGCAATACTAAATAAAGATATGTATGTATACAGATATAGCAATGCACAATAAACACTGGATGTATATCACTGAATACTTGTACTAAATATTTATATATAAGTGCACAACTAACGCTGTCTAAACGACATGTAGAATACTTAAGTGTCCTGTAAATACACAGCGCTGATGAGACAGGCGGCTTAACAGAGGAGGCAGTGCCCAGCAGTCCCAGGATCAGCGCAGCTCTGTGAAATTGCATCCAAACGCTGACAGGGAGTGAGGGAGAGAGAGAGAGATGCAGCCTCAGGGCGGGAACATCTGCTGTAGATGGTGCCTGGAGCTGGGGGAGGGGCTACAGGTCAGCGCCTTATCCCCTCTGCTGGACTTCACCACCGGGTACTATGGAGCCTATAATAAACGGATTTTAGTAAATCCGACCTGTGCTCCCTGCCCTGGTGGATATAGTGGGGTCCCTGCACAGCCACAGTGTCCACGCCAGCAGCGCGGTCCGTCTCCTAGGACCGCGACTGAAGTGCGGCCACGCGATACAGTAGAGCAGCAGCGGTGATGTGTGCCTGATGACCGGAGCGCCTCCACCGCAAGTACCCGGCAACCAGGGGGCAGGAGTATGCAGCGCCGCTGGGGGAGGTGATGGAGCCGCAGCACAGAATGTCAGCATGACATACACAGCATCTAGTGCCTGTGCTGTGGCCCTTGAAGTCTTCTTTATTCTTAAAAAGCTCTTATTAGGGCTGCCTAGTGCAGCCCCCCCTGTTAGTGACCTGCACTGCAGGCATCACCTTAAAAACTGAGCTCCAGTCTCTGGAGGCAGGGCGATAGAGGAGGCGGTGCAGTGCATCCTGGGAACAGTCAAAACTTTAGCTTGTTGGTGCCTCGGATCAAGATCCAATTCTACACCCCAATGTTATTCCCTGTGGAATACCAGTGTTCCCCGCTGCAGAAACGTGGATTTCCCAGCAGTGACTTTGGAAATCCACGTATCCAACTCAACCCCAAAGAGCCATTCCCCAGAAACGGGGAGGGATTCCACACTGCGCTTGGATTCTGCGTCCGCTATCCACTGACACAACCAAAAAGCCCTGCGCGCCGACACTGCCATGGCAGAAGTCCTAGCATTAATATTGCCCATCTCCTTGAGTGAGTGACATAGGACGCGTGTAGTGACCAGAGGCATATCCCCGGAGAGGCCCTCCTAAATTTGAGAAGCCCACGTGTGAATGGCATGGGTCATCCAGCAACCCGCTATGACCGGCTTCTGCTATACACCAGCTGCCGTACAGATAGACTTTAGTGTAGTCTCTCTTTTTCTGTCCCCAGGGTCCTTTATGGTAAAGGAGCCCTGGGCAGGCAGCACCGGACAATCGAGTTACTGATAGTCAACTCCCGGGGGCTCTTCCCAGAATTTCCTACCTTCAGGAGCAAATGGGAAAGTGTGCAAAAATCTTTGACACTTGGTATTTTTTGTATGGATTTTTCTAGGCTAATTTAAATAGGCATCTAACTCTGCAGAATCAGGGAAAGTGACTTTAGGCCCTCTCCCCCAGCCCCCTCACTGAGTTGTGAAGATTGGCTGCACTGTTCACATGAAACAGAATCAGATGATAAGGGAGAGAATCTGGTGTGGCAGACACTGCATAGCTTGTGTTTACCCATGTTTACAGTAATCCCAATTACAGACAGTAATACTGATCAAGCTTGCCCTTACTGTATGTGAGAAGAGACACAGAGAGAGACATCAGCATACCCCTGCTGTACAGCCCCAGTGAGGCTGTCAGCTAACTATAACACAGTGAAACACTAATGATTTCTGTCCTCTATAAGACACAGTGTGATTATGTACAAAAGCGGCTCTCCCCCTTTGCTACACCCTGTACCATTTTTCCAGCAAGTCTTGGTAGTCAGGAAGAGGTGTGTGCTTGTTTGCTGATGCATTAAGCAGAGGAAGGTGCCAAAATGCCTCTGCTCCCACTCTAAGGCTCAGAATCATGCCCAAAAACTACAGCCGAGTTGTCGGAACCAACTGCGACTTTGGCAAATTTAGAAGCCAGCCGTGTTGTTGTTGTAGTACCCTCAGACAGAGTTCCACGCTTTTCAGTAATTGTTCTCTTGATCTCGCTTTTATCAGGAGATCGTCCAAGTACGGGATAATTGTGACACCCTGCTTGCGCAGGAGCACCATCCTTTCTGCTATTACCTTGGTGAAAATCCTCGAGGCCGTGGAAAGCCCAAATGGCAACGTCCGAAATTGGTAATGACAATCCTGCACAGCGAATCTCAGGAACGCCTGATGAGGAGGGTATATGGGGACATGAAGGTATGCATCCTTTATGTCTAGTGACACCATAAAATCCCCCCCGTCCAGATTGGAGATCACTGCTCGGAGAGATTCCATCTTGAATCTGAATCTCTTCAAATACAGGTTTAGGGATTTTAGGTTCAGAATCGGTCTGACCGAGCCGTCTGGCTTCGGAACCACAAATAGAGTTGAATAAAAACCCTTTCCCTGTTGTAACAGGGGAACCCTGATAATCACTTGCTGTTGACACAGCTTTTGTATTGCCGCTGAAACTATTGTTCCCTCTGGGAGAGAAGCTGGTAAGGCAGATATGAAAAATCGGTGTGGAGGCATGTCTTCGAACTCCAGTTTGTACCCTTGGGTCCCAATTCCTAGCACCCAAGGATCCAGGTCCGACTGAACCCAGACCTGGCTAAGACATGCCCCTACCGGTGCAGACTCCCGCAGGGGAGCCCCAGCGTCATGCGGTGGATTTGGCAGAAGCCGGAGAGGACTTTTGCTCCTGGGAACTAGCCGTAGCTGGTGTTCTTTTCCCTCTTCCTCTGGCGAGGAAAGATGATCCACGCCCCTTTCTGAATTTATGAGACCGAAAAGACTGCATCTGGTATTGAGGAGTTTTCTTTTGCTGTGGGGGAACAAAAGGCAAAAAAGAAGACTTACCCGCGGTAGCTGTGGAAACCAGGTCTGCGAGGCCATCCCTAAACAAAACTTCACCTTTGTAAGGCAAAGCATCCATAAGTCTCTTGGAGTCAGCATCACCAGTCCATTGACGGGTCCACAGCGACCTCCTAGCTGAAATTGCCATGGCATTGGCCCTTGATCCCAAGAGGCCAATATCTCTGGCAGCCTCCCTTAGGTATAACGCTGCGTCCTTGATGTGACCCAAAGTTAACAGAACAGTATCCCTGTCGAGGGTGTCCATGTCAGATGACAAGTTATCTTCCCAACCTGCAATTGCGCTACTCACCCATGCCGACGCAACCGCCGGTCTGAGCAGGGCTCCCGTAGTCGCATAAATTGATTTTAAAGTGGTTTCCTGCTTGCGGTCCGCAGGATCCTTTAGAGTCGCCGTGTCCGGGGACGGTAGGGCCACTTTTTGGGATAACCGCGTCAAGGCTTTATCCACCCTGGGTGATGATTCCCACTGTAACCTGTCCTATGAGGGGAAAGGATACGCCATAATAATTCTCTTGGGAATCTGCAGCCTCTTGTCTGGAGTTTCCCAAGCCTTTTCAAACAGAGCGTCCAGTTCATGAGATGGGGGAAACGTTACCTTACGTTTCTTCTCCTTAAACATACAGACGCTTGTGTCAGGGACAGAGGGGGTCCTCTGTGATATGTAATACATCTTTTATTGCTATAATCATGTACTGAATACTCTTGGCCACTCTTGGGTGTAACCTCGCATCATCATAGTCGACACTGGAGTCGGAATCCTTGTCGGTATCAGTGTCTGCTATCTGGGTAAAGGGACGTTTCTGGGACCCTGATGGGTTCTGTGACACAGTAATATCCATGGATTGACTCCATGCTTGGTTCTGAGACTCAGATTTGTCCAACCTTTTATGCAATAAAGCCACACTTGCATTCAAAACATTCCACATGTCTACCCAATCAGCAGTCGGCGGTGCCGACGGAGTCATTACCACATTCTGCTCCGCTTCCTCCCTCGACGAGCCTTCCGCCTCAGACATGTCGACACACACGTACTGACACCCCCAAACACACAATTATAGGGGTCAGACCCACAATGAGGTCCTTTGGAGAGACAGAGAGGGAATTTGCCAGCTCACACCCAGCGCCGCCACAGTCTGAAATATTAACAAAACCTCAAACCTGTAAGCACTTAGATATATATATATATATATATATATATATATATATATATATATATTATATATCTATCAAATCAGCACCAAATTATTGAGCCCCCCCCTCGTTTTGCACCCTGTTACTTGTGTATAGCAGGGCAGGGTGCGGGAGCAGTGTCTCTGCAGCAAGCTGTGGAGAAAATGGCGCTGGTTAGAGCTGAGGGAAGAAGCCCTGCCCCCTTGATGGCGGGCTTCGGTCCCGCTATTATTTATACTGGCAGGGGTTTGTATGCCCTGCCTATGCAGTGTATATACTATGCCAGTCTAGTATCTGAGGTAAATTTTGCTGCCCAGGGCGCCCCCCCCCCCCCTGTGCCCTGCACCCTTGTAGTGCCGTGTGTGTGTGGGAGCAATGGCAGAAGACGTCAGATCTTCGTGAGGTACCGCGCAGCGCGGTACCTCACGAAGATCTGACGTCTTCTGCCGCCTCTGAAGTCTTCTTGCTTCCTATACTCACTCGGCTTCTATCTTCCGGCTCTGTGAGGAGGACGGCGGCGCGGCTCTGGGAACGAACAGCTAGACAACACCAGTGTTCAGACCCTCTGGAGCTAATGGTGTCCAGTAGCCTAAGAAGCAGAGCCCATCAGTCTAGGAAAGTGGGCCTGCTTCTCTCCCCTCAGTCCCACGAAGCAGGGAGCCTGTTGCCAGCAGTGCTCCCTGAAAATAAAAAACCTAACAAAGTCTATTTTCTAGAGAAACTCAGTAGAGCTCCCCTAGTGTGTGACCAGTCTCCTCTGGGCACAGGATCTAACTGAGGTCTGGAGGAGGGGCATAGAGGGAGGAGCCAGTTCACGCCCATTAAAGATCTTAAAGTGCCAATGTCTCCTGCGGAGCCCGTCTATACCCCATGGTCCTTACGGAGTCCCCAGCATCCTCTAGGACATAAGAGAAAACAGTGTTTGACAGAATCGTGTTTAATACTGTGAGTGTTTAGTCTTTTTTCTGCCCAAAGTCCTGCCTGAGAGCAGAATGTTCAGCAGAAGCCTGCACAGACCACTGTGATCTGCGCAGTACTTCTGTGTAAGAAAGAAAAATCCCCCCACCCCCCTTGCACAGGGGAGACCTTTATTTCAAAAGTTTATTTTGTCCAGTTTGCTCCTTGTTTCTAACACGATTCTTAGTAAATTACCATGTTTTCTTCTTTGCTATTGAAAGTACTTGTAAGTAGGTTCCATGGTGTATTGACTTATATTTGCAGATTTGAAAATGTTTTGCAGTTCAAATCGTGATTTTACTCTCATGTTTACCTTTAGTATATCTCAGAGTTTAAAAAAAGTAAGGCTAAAATTGCCTGACAATGCAAACTCAGGCAAACACGATTCTTAGTACATTAACCTCTTAAGGTGCCTGCAGTACAGAGTTTGGGAACCACTGATCTAAGAATTTCCATAAATTAAATTAAATACAATATGTTTTTACTGCAATGTTTTTTATTTATGCTTTGTACTCATGCAATGATTTACTGTTGTACATTGTATTTATGCTGTTTATTGCATTTATTTTTTGTATGGAGCAGAGGACGCCTTGTGGGGCCTAAGAAATGAATAAATAACAACAGAAAAAGACAATGCTAGAATAAATAAGATTTTACTCACCGGTAAACCTATTTCTCGTAGTCCGTAGTGGATGCTGGGAACTCCGTAAGGACCATGGGGAATAGCGGCTCCGCAGGAGACTGGGCACAACTAAAGAAAGCTTTAGGACTATCTGGTGTGCACTGGCTCCTCCCTCTATGACCCTCCTCCAGACCTCAGTTAGGATACTGTGCCCGGAAGAGCTGACACAATAAGGAAGGATTTTGAATCCCGGGTAAGACTCATACCAGCCACACCAATCACACCGTATAACTCGTGATACTATACCCAGTTAACAGTATGAAATAGAACTGAGCCTCTCAACAGATGGCTCAACAATAACCCTTTAGTTAAACAATAACTATATACAAGTATTGCAGACAATCCGCACTTGGGACAGGCGCCCAGCATCCACTACGGACTACGAGAAATAGATTTACCGGTGAGTAAAATCTTATTTTCTCTGACGTCCTAGTGGATGCTGGGAACTCCGTAAGGACCATGGGGATTATACCAAAGCTCCCAAACGGGCGGGAGAGTGCGGATGACTCTGCAGCACCGAATGAGCGAACTCTAGGTCCTCCTCAGCCAGGGTATCAAACTTGTAGAATTTAGCAAATGTGTTTGACCCCGACCAAGTAGCTGCTCGGCAAAGTTGTAAAGCCGAGACCCCTCGGGCAGCCGCCCAAGAAGAGCCCACCTTCCTCGTGGAATGGGCTTTCACAGATTTAGGATGCGGCAGTCCAGCCGCAGAATGTGCAAGTTGAATCGTGCTACAGATCCAGCGAGCAATAGTCTGCTTTGAAGCAGGTGCACCCAACTTGTTGGGCGCATGCAGGATAAATAGCGAGTCAGTCTTTCTGACTCCAGCTGTCCTGGAAACATAGATTTTTAGGGCCCGGACTACGTCCAGCAACTTGGAGTCCTCCAAGTCACGAGTAGCCGCAGGCACCACAATAGGCTGGTTCAAATGAAACGCTGAAACCACCTTTGGGAGAAAATAAGAATTTACTTACCGATAATTCTATTTCTCGGAGTCCGTAGTGGATGCTGGGGTTCCTGAAAGGACCATGGGGAATAGCGGCTCCGCAGGAGACAGGGCACAAAAGTAAAGCTTTCCGATCAGGTGGTGTGCACTGGCTCCTCCCCCTATGACCCTCCTCCAAGCCAGTTAGGTACTGTGCCCGGACGAGCGTACACAATAAGGGAGGAATTTTGAATCCCGGGTAAGACTCATACCAGCCACACCAATCACACCGTACAACTTGTGATCAAAACCAGTTAACAGTATGATAACAGAGGAGCCTCTGAAAGATGGCTTCTTAACAATAACCCGAATTAGTTAACAATAACTATGTACAATTATTGCAGATAATCCGCACTTGGGATGGGCGCCCAGCATCCACTACGGACTCCGAGAAATAGAATTATCGGTAAGTAAATTCTTATTTTCTCTATCGTCCTAGTGGATGCTGGGGTTCCTGAAAGGACCATGGGGATTATACCAAAGCTCCCAAACGGGCGGGAGAGTGCGGATGACTCTGCAGCACCGAATGAGAGAACTCCAGGTCCTCCTTAGCCAGAGTATCAAATTTGTAAAATTTTACAAACGTGTTCTCCCCTGACCACGTAGCTGCTCGGCAAAGTTGTAATGCCGAGACCCCTCGGGCAGCCGCCCAAGATGAGCCCACCTTCCTTGTGGAGTGGGCCTTTACAGATTTAGGCTGTGGCAGGCCTGCCACAGAATGTGCAAGTTGGATTGTGCTACAGATCCAACGAGCAATCGTCTGCTTAGACGCAGGAGCACCCATCTTGTTGGGTGCATACAATATAAACAACGAGTCAGATTTTCTGACTCCAGCTGTCCTTGCAATATATATTTTTAATGCTCTGACAACGTCCAGTAACTTGGAGTCCTCCAAGTCACTTGTAGCCGCAGGCACTACAATAGGCTGGTTCAGATGAAATGCTGACACCACCTTAGGGAGAAAATGCGGACGAGTCCGCAGTTCTGCCCTGTCCGAATGGAAAATCAGATATGGGCTTTTGTAAGATAAAGCTGCCAGTTCTGACACTCTCCTGGCCGAAGCCAGGGCTAGTAACATGGTCACTTTCCATGTGAGATATTTTAAATCCACCTTTTTTAGTGGTTCAAACCAATGAGATTTTAGAAATTCCAAAACCACATTGAGATCCCACGGTGCCACTGGAGGCACCACAGGAGGCTGTATATGCAGCACTCCCTTAACAAAAGTCTGGACTTCAGGAACTGAAGCCAATTCTTTTTGAAAGAAAATCGACAGGGCCGAAATTTGAACCTTAATAGATCCCAATTTGAGACCCATAGACAATCCTGATTGCAGGAAATGTAGGAATCGACCCAGTTGAAATTCCTCCGTCGGAGCACTCCGATCCTCGCACCACGCAACATATCTTCGCCAAATGCGGTGATAGTGTTGCACGGTTACTTCCTTCCTTGCTTTAATCAAAGTAGGAATGACTTCTTCCGGCATGCCTTTTTCCTTTAGGATCCGGCGTTCAACCGCCATGCCGTCAAACGCAGCCGCGGTAAGTCTTGAAACAGACAGGGACCCTGCTGAAGCAAGTCCCTCCTTAGAGGTAGAGGCCACGGATCTTCCGTGATCATCTCTTGAAGTTCCGGGTACCAAGTCCTTCTTGGCCAATCCGGAACCACTAGTATCGTTCTTACGCCTCTTTGCCGTATAATTCTCAATACTTTTGGTATGAGAGGCAGAGGAGGAAACACATACACCGACTGGTACACCCAAGGCGTTACCAGCGCGTCCACAGCTATTGCCTGCGGATCTCTTGACCTGGCGCAATACCTGTCCAGTTTTTTGTTGAGGCGAGACGCCATCATGTCCACCATTGGTATTTCCCAACGGGTTACCAGCATGTGGATGACTTCCGGATGAAGTCCCCACTCTCCCGGGTGAAGGTCGTGTCTGCTGAGGAAGTCTGCTTCCCAGTTGTCCACTCCCGGGATGAACACTGCTGACAGTGCTATCACCTGATTCTCTGCCCAGCGAAGAATCCTTGCAGCTTCTGCCATTGCACTCCTGCTTCTTGTGCCGCCCTGTCTGTTCACATGGGCGACTGCCGTGATGTTGTCCGACTGGATCAACACCGGTTTTCCTTGAAGCAGAGGTTCTGCCTGGCTTAGAGCATTGTAGATTGCTCTTAGTTCCAGAATGTTTATGTGAAGAGACGTTTCCAGGCTCGTCCACACTCCCTGGAAGTTTCTTCCTTGTGTGACTGCTCCCCAGCCTCTCAGGCTGGCGTCCGTGGTCACCAGGATCCAATCCTGTATGCCGAATCTGCGGCCCTCCAATAGATGAGCACTCTGCAACCACCACAGAAGAGATACCCTTGTCCTTGGAGACAGGGTTATCCGCTGGTGCATCTGAAGATGCGACCCTGACCATTTGTCTAACAGATCCCTCTGGAAAATTCGTGCATGGAATCTGCCGAATGGAATTGCTTCGTAAGAAGCCACCATTTTTCCCAGGACTCTTGTGCATTGATGTACAGACACCTTTCCTGGTTTTAGGAGGTTCCTGACAAGCTCGGACAACTCCTTGGCTTTTTCCTCCGGGAGAAAAACCTTTTTCTGAACCGTGTCCAGAATCATCCCTAGGAACAGCAGACGAGTTGTCGGCATTAACTGGGATTTTGGAATATTCAGAATCCAGCCGTGTTGTTTTAGCACTTCTTGAGACAGTGCTAATCCCCTCTCTAGCTGTTCTCTGGACCTTGCCCTTATTAGGAGATCGTCCAAGTATGGGATAATTAATACGCCTTTTCTTCGAAGAAGAATCATCATCTCGGCCATTGCCTTTGTAAAGACCCGAGGTGCCGTGGACAATCCGAACGGCAGCGTCTGAAACTGATAGTGACAGTTTTGTACAACGAACCTGAGGTACCCCTGGTGTGAGGGGTAAATTGGAACGTGGAGGTACGCATCCTTGATGTCCAAGGACACCATAAAGTCCCCTTCTTCCAGGTTCGCTATCACTGCTCTGAGTGACTCCATTTTGAACTTGAACTTCTTTATGTACAGGTTCAAGGACTTCAGATTTAGAATAGGTCTTACCGAGCCGTCCGGCTTCGGTACCACAAATAGAGTGGAATAATACCCCTTTCCCTGTTGTAGAAGAGGTACCTTGACTATCACCTGCTGAGAGTACAGCTTGTGAATGGCTTCCAAAACCGTCTCCCTTTCGGAGGGGGACGTTGGTAAAGCAGACTTCAGGAAACGGCGAGGCGGATCTGTCTCTAGTTCCAACCTGTACCCCTGAGATATTATCTGCAGGATCCAGGGATCTACCTGCGAGTGAGCCCACTGCGCGCTGAAATGCTTGAGACGACCGCCCACCGCCCCCGAGTCCGCTTGAGAAGCCCCAGCGTCATGCTGAGGCTTTTGTAGAAGCGGGGGAGGGCTTCTGTTCCTGGGAAGGAGCTGCCTGTTGGTGTCTCTTCCCCCTTCCTCTGCCTCGTGGCAGATATGAATATCCCTTTGCTCTCTTGTTTTTAAAGGAACGAAAGGACTGCGGTTGAAAAGTCGGTGTCTTTTTCTGTTGGGGAGTAGCTTGAGGTAAAAAGGTGGATTTCCCGGCTGTAGCCGTGGCCACCAAATCTGATAGACCGACTCCAAATAACTCCTCCCCTTTATACGGCAAAACTTCCATATGCCGTTTTGAGTCCGCATCGCCTGACCACTGTCGCGTCCATAAACTTCTTCTGGCCGAAATGGACATAGCACTTACCCGTGATGCCAGTGTGCAGATATCCCTCTGTGCATCACGCATATAAAGAAATGCATCCTTTATTTGCTCTAAAGACAGTAAAACATTGTCCCTATCCAGGGTATCAATATTTTCAATCAGGGACTCTGACCAAACTACTCCAGCACTGCACATCCAGGCTGACGCTATAGCTGGTCGTAGTATAACACCTGTATGTGTGTATATACTTTTTTGGATATTTTCCATCCTCCTATCTGTTGGATCTTTAAGTGCGGCCGTCTCAGGAGAGGGTAACGCCACTTGTTTAGATAAGCGTGAGCGCCTTATCCACCCTAGGAGGTGTTTCCCAGCGCGCCCTAACCTCTGACGGGAAAGGGTATAAAGCTAATAACTTCTTTGAAATTAGCATCTTTTTATCGGGGGCAACCCACGCTTCATCACATACATCATTTAGTTCTTCTGATTCAGGAAAAACTATAGGTAGTTTTTTCACACCCCACATAATACCCTGTTTAGTGGTACCAGTAGTATCAGCTAAATGTAACGCCTCCTTCATTGCCAAAATCATATAACGTGTGGCCCTACTGGAAAATACGGTTGATTCGTCACCGTCGCCACTGGAATCAGTGCCTGTGTCTGGGTCTGTGTCGACCGACTGAGGCAAAGGGCGTTTTACAGCCCCTGACGGTGTTTGAGGCGCCTGGACAGGCACTAACTGATTGTCCGGCCGTCTCATGTCGACAAACGACTGCTTTAGCGTGTTGACACTATCCCGTAATTACATAAATAAAGGCATCCATTCTGGTGTCGACCCCCTAGGAGGTGACATCCCCATATTTGGCAATTGCTCCGCCTCCACACCAATATCGTCCTCATACATGTCGACACACACGTACCGACACACAGCAGACACACAGGGAATGCTCTTAACGAAGACAGGACCCCACTAGCCCTTTGGGGAGACAGAGGGAGAGTTTGCCAGCACACACCAAAAGCGCTATATATGACAGGGATAGCCTTATAATAAGTGCTCCCTGTATAGCTGCTTTTATAATATAATTTTTGCCACTATTTTGCCCCCCCTCTCTTGTTTTACCCTGTTTCTGTAGTGCAGTGCAGGGGAGAGACCTGGGAGCCGTCCTGACCAGCGGAGCTGTGTAAGGAAAATGGCGCTGTGTGCTGAGGAGATAGGCCCCGCCCCTTTTCCGGCGGGCTCGTCTCCCGCTCTTTAGTGTATTCTGGCAGGGGTTAAATATCTCCATATAGCCCCGGAGGCTATATGTGAGGTATTTTTTAGCCAAATAGGTTTTCATTTGCCTCCCAGGGCGCTCCCCTCCCAGCGCCCTGCACCCTCAGTGACTGCCGTGTGAAGTGTGCTGAGAGGAAAATGGCGCACAGCTGCAGTGCTGTGCGCTACCTTTAGAAGACTGAGGAGTCTTCTGCCGCCGATTCTGGACCTCTTCATGTTTCAGCATCTGCAAGGGGGCCGGCGGCGAGGCTCCGGTGACCATCCAGGCTGTACCTGTGATCGTCCCTCTGGAGCTGATGTCCAGTAGCCAAGAAGCCAATCCATCCTGCACGCAGGTGAGTTCACTTCTTCTCCCCTAAGTCCCTCGTTGCAGTGATCCTGTTGCCAGCAGGACTCACTGTAAAATAAAAAACCTAAGCTAAACTTTCTCTAAGCAGCTCTTTAGGAGAGCCACCTAGATTGCACCCTTCTCGGCCGGGCACAAAAATCTAACTGGCTTGGAGGAGGGTCATAGGGGGAGGAGCCAGTGCACACCACCTGATCGGAAAGCTTTACTTTTGTGCCCTGTCTCCTGCGGAGCCGCTATTCCCCATGGTCCTTTCAGGAACCCCAGCATCCACTAGGACGATAGAGAAATTGGGGACGAGTCCTCAATTCCGCCCTATCCATATGGAAAATCAGATAATGGCTTTTACATGACAAAGCCGCCAATTCTGACACACGCCTGGCCAAAGCCAACAGCATGACCACTTTCCACGTGAGATATTTTAGTTCCACGGTTTTAAGTGGTTCAAACCAATGCGACTTTAGGAAATCCAACACCACGTTGAGATCCCAAGGTGCCATTGGGGGCACAAAAGGGGGCTGAATATGCAGCACTCCCTTAACAAATGTCTGAACTTCAGGTAGTGAAGGCAGTTCTTTTTGGAAGAAAATCGATAGAGCCGAAATCTGGACCTTAATGGAACCCAATTTTAGGCCCATAGTCACCCCTGACTGTAGGAAGTGCAGAAATCGACCTAGCTGAAATTCCTCCGTTGGGGCCTTCCTGGCCTCACACCACGCAACATATTTCCGCCATATGCGGTGATAATGGTTTGCGGTCACTTCTTTCCTAGCTTTAATTAGCGTAGGGATAACTTCCTCCGGAATGCCCTTTTCCTTCAGGATCCGGCGTTCAACCGCCATGCCGTCAAACGCAGCCGCGGTAAGTCTTGGAACAGACAGGGCCCCTGCTGCAGCAGGTCCTGTCTGAGCGGCAGAGGCCATGGGTCCTCTGAGATCATTTCTTGAAGTTCTGGGTACCAAGCTCTTCTTGGCCAATCCGGAAAAATGAGTATAGTTCTTACTCCTCTCCTTCTTATTATTCTCAGTACCTTGGGTATGAGAGGCAGAGGAGGGAACACATACACCGACTGGTACACCCACGGTGTTACCAGAGCGTCCACAGCTATCGCCTGAGGGTCCCTTGACCTGGCGCAATATCTTTTTAGCTTTTTGTTGAGGCGAGACGCCATCATGTCCACAAGTGGCCTTTCCCAATGTTGTACAATCATTTGGAAGACTTCTGGATGAAGTCCCCACTCTCCCGGATGGAGGTCGTGTCTGCTGAGAAAGTCTGCTTCCCAGTTGTCCACTCCGGGAATGATCACTGCTGACAGTGCTAACACATGATTTTCCGCCCATCGGAGAATCCTTGTGGCTTCTGCCATCGCCATCTTGCTTCTTGTGCCGCCCTGTCGGTTTACATGGGCGACCGCCGTGATGTTGTCTGACTTGATCAGCACCGGCTGGTGTTGAAGCAGGGGTCTTGCCTGACTTAGGGCATTGTAAATGGCCCTTAGTTCCAGAATATTTATGTGTAGGGAAGTCTCCTGACTTGACCATTGTCCTTGGAAATTTCTTCCGTGTGACTGCCTCCCAACCTCGAAGGCTGGCATCCGTGGTCACCAGGACCCAGTCCTGTATGCCGAATCTGCGGCCCTCTAGAAGATGAGCACTTTGCAGCCACCACAGCAGCGACACCCTGGCCCTCGGAGACAGGGTTATCAGCCGATGCATCTGAAGATGCGATCCGGACCACTTGTCCAACAGATCCCACTGAAAGATCCTTGCATGGAACCTTCCGAATGGAATTGCTTCGTAAGAAGCCACCATCTTTCCCAGGACTCGCGTGCAGTGGTGCACCGACACCTGTTTTGGTTTTAGGAGGTCTCTGACTAGAGATGACAACTCCTTGGCCTTCTCCTCCGGGAGAAACACTTTTTTCTGTTCTGTGTCGAGAACCATCCCCAGGAACAGTAGACGCGTTGTAGGAACCAGCTGCGACTTCGGAATGTTCAGGATCCAGCCGTGCTGTTGTAGCACTGCCCGAGCTAGTGCTACTCCGATCAACAACTGTTCCCTGGACCTCGCCTTTATAAGGAGATCGTCCAAGTACGGGATAATTATAACTCCCTTTTTTCGAAGGAGTATCATCATCTCTGCCATTACCTTGGTAAATACCCTCGGTGCCGTGGACAGACCAAACGGCAACGTCTGGAATTGGTAATGACAGTCCTGTACCACAAATCTGAGGTACTCCTGGTGAGGGGGGGGTAAATGGGGACATGCAGGTAAGCATCCTTGATGTCCAGTGATACCATGAAATCCCCTTCGTCCAGGCTTGCAATAACCGCCCTAAGCGATTCCATTTTGAACTTGAACCTTTGTATATAAGTGTTCAAGGATTTAAAATTTAAGATGGGTCTCACCGAACCGTCCGGTTTCGGTACCACAAACATTGTGGAATAGTAACCCCGTCCCTGTTGAAGGAGGGGTACCTTGACTATCACCTGCTGCGAATACAGCTTGTGAATTGCCTCCAGCACTGCCTCCCTGTCCGAGGGAGCCGTCGGCAAGGCAGATTTGAGGAAACGGCGAGGGGGAGACGTCTCGAATTCCAGCTTGTACCCCTGAGATACTACCTGTAGAATCCAGGGATCCACCCGTGAGCGAGCCCACTGGTCGCTGAAGTTCTTGAGACGGGCCCCCACCGTACCTGGCTCCGCCTGTGGAGCCCCAGCGTCATGCGGTGGACTTAGAGGAAGCGGGGGAGGACTTTTGTTCCTGGGAACTGGCTGTATGCTGCAGATTTTTCCCCCTACCTCTGCCTCTGGGCAGAAAGAACTCGCTTACCTTTCTGGGGCCGAAAGGACTGTACCTGATAATACGGTGCTTTCTTTGGCTGTGAGGGAACATGGGGTAAAAATGCTTATTTTCCAGCTGTAGCTGTGGAAACGAGGTCCGAGAGACCATCCCCAAACAACTCCTCACCCTTGTAAGGCAAAACTTCCATGTGCCTTTTAGAATCAGCATCACCTGTCCACTGCCGAGTCCACAATCCTCTCCTGGCAGAAATGGACATTGCGTTTATTTTAGATGCCAGCCGGCAAATATCCCTCTGTGCATCTCTCATGTATAAGACTGCGTCTTTAATGTGCTCTACGGTTAGCAATATAGAGTCCCTGTCTAAGGTATCAATGTTTTCTGACAGGGAATCTGACCACGCAGCTGCAGCACTGCACATCCATGCAGAAGCAATAGCTGGTCTCAGTATAATGCCTGAGTGTGTATATACAGACTTCAGGATAGCCTCCTGCTTTCTATCTGCAGGTTCCTTTAAGGCGGCCGTGTCCGGACACGGTAGTGCCACCTTCTTTGACAGACGTGTGAGCGCTTTATCCACCCTAGGGGATGTCTCCCAACGTGACCTGTCCTCTGGCGGGAAAGGGTACGCCATTAGTAACTTTTTAGAAATTACCAGTTTCTTATCGGGGGAAGCCCACGCTTCTTCACACACTTCATTTAATTCATCAGAAGGGGGAAAAACCACTGGTAGTTTTTCTCCCCAAACATAATACCCTTTTTTGTGGTACCTGGGGTAATATCAGAAATATGCAACACATTTTTCATTGCCGTAATCATGTAACGGGTGGCTCTATTGGAATGTACACTAGTCTCATCATCGTCAACACTGGAGTCGGTATCCGTGTCGAAATCTGTGTCTGCCATCTGAGGTAGCGGGCGTTTTAGAGCCCCTGATGGCTTTTGAGACGTCTGGGCAGGCACGGGCTGAGAAGCCGGCTGTCCCACATCTGCTATGTCGTCAAACCTTTTATGTAAGGAGTTGACACTGTCGCGTAATTCCTTCCACATAACCATCCACTCAGGTGTCGACCCCGCAGGGGGTGACGTCACATTTATCGGCACCTGCTCCGCCTCCACATAAGCCTCCTCATCAAACATGTCGACACAGCCGTACCGACACACCGCACACACACAGGGAATGCTCTGACTGAGGACAGGACCCCACAAAGTCCTTTGGGGAGACAGAGAGAGAGTATGCCAGCACACACCAGAGCGCTATATATATAGGGATTCACACTACCCACAGTGATTTTTCCCCTATAGCTGCTGATATTACACAGATTGCGCCTAAATTTAGTGCCCCCCCTCTCTTTTTTACCCTATGTAGCCTGGAAACTGCAGGGGAGAGCCTGGGGAGCGTCCTTCCAGCGGAGCTGTGAGGGAAAATGGCGCCAGTGTGCTGAGGGAGATAGCCCCGCCCCTTTTCCGGCGGACTTCTCCCGCTTTTTTATGGAATATATGGCAGGGGATTTTACACATATATAGTCTTAATGACTATATTATGTGTTATTTTGCCAGTAAGGTACCCTTATTGCAGCCCCCCCCCCCCCCCAGCGCCCTGCACCCATCAGTGACCGGAGTGCGTGGTGTGCATGGGGAGCAATGGCGCACAGCTGCAGTGCTGTGCGCTACCTTAATGAAGACCGAAGTCTTCTGCCGCCGATTTTCAGGAACATCTTCTTGCTTCTGGCTTTGCAAGGGGGACGGCGGCGCGGCTCCGGGACCGGACGACCGAGGCTGGGCCTGTGTTCGATCCCTCTGGAGCTAATGGTGTCCAGTAGCCTAAGAAGCCCAAGCTAGCTGCAAGCAGGTAGGTCCGCTTCTCTCCCCTAAGTCCCTCGTAGCAGTGAGTCTGTTGCCAGCAGATCTCACTGAAAATAAAAAACCTAAATATACTTTCTTTTCTAAGAGCTCAGGAGAGCCCCTAGTGTGCATCCAGCTCGGCCGGGCACAAAATTCCAACTGAGGTCTGGAGGAGGGTCATAGAGGGAGGAGCCAGTGCACACCAGGTAGTCCTAAAGCTTTCTTTAGTTGTGCCCAGTCTCCTGCGGAGCCGCTATTCCCCATGGTCCTTACGGAGTTCCCAGCATCCACTAGGATGTCAGAGAAATCATGTATACAGATTATAAACAATGCATATGAGAAGCAATTGCAGGATTCAGTGAGGAACAAAGGATCCAACAACAATTCTGACTACTCGCTCTGAACATTAAGGGGGGTACTCACGGAGCGATATTCTAAGCAATCTGACTAGATTGCTTAGAATATCAGCATGATCGCTCCGTGTGTAGCCCCCTCAGCGATAGCGATGCGTGGCCCCGCACATCGCTATCGCTGCTGCTAGATTGGCCTGCATGCAGGCCAATCTAGCGGGTCGCTCACTTCACCCGCTGGGTGAAGTGAGCGGCCCCCCCCGTCTCCCCCCGCACAGATCGCGCTGTGCTGAGCGGTGGGAGAGGTGTGCTGAGCGGTTCGCTCAGCACACCTCTCCTGCATCGGCCCGTGGGTACTGGGCTTTAGATAGGATATTTAGAAAAATGTGATGTACAGTATGACAACCAAAAAGCCAACGATCCTCAATACTACATAGTGACCAATTAATTTAATGTATTGTGCCTTTTCATTATGGAATGTCTCATACTGGTATTGCATAGATGGAAAGAAACAAGTGTATATATCAGGTGCACAATTAAATTGTTTAAAAACAGCAAGATAAAAGAATGTGTGAAAGAAATTAAATTGTATATGAAAAACTATTTCCCCCTGTGTGAAATTATTGCTCATTTATTACAATAGAGAAAAAGAATCTCTGAACTGATGGGCATATTTTAGGGTTTAGAAAGTAATGGGGCATACACACGGAGCGATTTTTGCCTATTTTCTAAGCAATCTGACTAGATCGCTTAGAAATTAAGCACAATTCGTTCCATGTGGATGCCTTTATAGCGATAGCAGCTATCGCCAGCTCAGATCATTCATTCATGCATGCATGCAGTATAAATCTAGTCAGATCGCCTAGCATGTATAAAGAAAACACTGTGTGTATAGCGATGTATGCTGAGCGATATATGCTAACTAGATCGCTTAGCACACAGGCACAAGTTGCCACGTGTGTATGGGGCATAGGATTTGGGTAGTTGTAGTTTAAGGTAAAATACTAATGTATCAAGATGAATTATAATGTATCAAAGAGATGGTTACATAATAATCACTGCGCATATAGGTAGAAACGTTTTTGTTATTCCCTGGAGTGAAATTGTGTACCGTGATGATTATTATAGTTGTTGCAGTGTAGATTTAAGGTGATTATCTTATTTATATCGCTTTTACACCCAAACAGCGGGTCGCAGCCGGGAGCCTGACACGGGTGCTACCCGGCTGCGACCCGTGTCAGCCCCCTTTCATACTGCACTGACCAACCCGGCATACTGCCGGGTTGGTGACATTGCCGGTGACGCCGCTCATAGAGTGTAAACGGGAAGCCGGATCGCGCAATCCAACTCCCGTTTACACTTAACAGTTTGCCGGGTTGAACACGTATTCAACTCCGCAAACTACCCCAGTTGGAATACCGGGTCACTCAACCCGGATTATTCCAACTCTGCCCTTTTACACCGACCAGCAACACGGGTTATGCACGTTCATGTGCAATAACCCGTGTTATATGCTGCCGGTGTAAAAGGGGTATGATAAACACTCTTTTACAAGAGAATATCTTCCTCGTGCCTGAATTAAAGCAAAATGGAGACAACTCTTCTTTGGGAGGATTTTTGCTCACAATCTCAGGAGGGCGCAACAGAAATAATGGGCCCATCAGCACAAACAACTGAATTTCTCCCAGGCAGTTTAGATGGGAACTGTGGCAGAACTAAGCAATTTAATTCCTCCTATAATGTGCTACAAACATTATCCAGCCACCTAGGAGGTTTTGAATAATATCACTTTTCCACCAACGTTCCAGGTCCAACCAAGCATTTGGAATGCGGTTCCAATCGAGCTCAAAGCCATTTATCACTGCGGTTCGGACCCAGGTTATTCCTGGGTCTGCGCCATTTACACACTGATGTAGTCTCTCTCTTCTGCAGACACTTGCAGGTGATGTCGTCATCTGCAAGATGTGGGCAGCAGCAAGATTTTGTTGATCTAGCCACCAGATTTAAAGCTACAATTTGTTTTAAGGCAAAAAACAATGTAGATTTGCCTTTAAAAAAAATAAAAAATACAGCTTAATGTTTTAGTAGCTACATCACTGTAAACTTGCAGCTGCCCGCATGCTATAACATACAGGACCTTATATTGCATGCACCAGTTATCCCGCTCACTTTCTCATCGGCCGTAGAATTAAAATAATCATTTAGTTGTTCAAAATATGTACTCACATTTTTATTACAAAAATTTACAAGTGACACACAGATGTTTTGCGCAGATTCCTTTGCCTGGCCCAGGCCAACCACTTTCTGGAAAATGATGAAAGCCACTCAGCAAACTACTCTAGCCAGACGATTTCTAGCCAGCCCCAATGAGTCAGGATCACACCTTATATGAATGATACCTCTGACAAGCTGTTACCACCATTATTCCTGTCCTTTCCTCTGACATAACACAATACTCACACCATGGGCTGACATACAGGAACTCAAAGCTGCACTTTGCCACAAAAATGCATTTGATACTAGGGTGTACCAGAAACAAATATTTAAGAAACCTCCTCTTAACTTAAAACTGCAAATATTGTTACTGAAGACTTGCAAGTATAAAGCTTTTATTTTAAAGTCAACTCTTGAGTTGAGTTATGTAACTACCAGGACTTCTATTACGAAAGACCAATGCAGCATAACATTATGGGGGAGATGCACCAAGCCTTGGAGAAGATAAAGTGGAAGAGGTGCCCAAAGCAACCTATTAACTCCTGACATTTATCTAGCACATACTTTGATATGAGAGAAGCGGCTTGTTTGCTCCAGACTTCTCCACTTTCTCTCTCCAAGGCTTGATTGCTCTCCCCCCGGGTCTTACCCCAGCACTCCTATACCCCGGCTCCGTAGGGTGTACACAGTTATTACACTCATCTTTCATAGTATGATGCAAGCTGTGGCCTAGCACCCAACCCCTACTATATATGACACAGGCAATGGCCCCTCATTAACTGTGGTAGCTAGCCGTGATCGCGCACGGTTCTTTTCACAATACTTACCATCAATATCCCCAAGGGTAAGCTCGTCGCCCAGTTCCGTCAGGGTCTCCATGTTCTCCATGCTCATCTCGGCTGCTTCCATATGGCAGCAGAGAGAGCCGCTACCCTGGCACGCCCCAACTGGGGAGCTGGCCCCTTGTCCCGGCTTCTGTCACTCACACTGCCTCAGAGAACTGTCACAGGAGAAATCAACGCCATGTTCGCCCAACGCCCCCTTCCTCCGCCTTGCTGTGACGCCGCCACCTTGCGTGCCAAGCCTCAAAGTGGCCACCAGAGCTAATACAAACGAATAGAATGAAAGAGAGGCTTGGCTTCCAACCCCAAGCCCACATCCCCGCCCACCCACTATCCTCGTAATAAAGCGTGCTGGTTGTTTTGTTGTCAATGAGACCAGAGGCCACTGACCAATGGGAGAGCTTGGCATGCTGTGGGGTGATACTACGTCAGTGATCAGGGGATGTTTATTTGCATATTGGGCTGAGCGCTCTTTAGAAAGCCCCTTCGCTGGCAACTCCCTCACGGTCATGAACACACACTAGTGCTGTGTGTGACCAATATGTGATTGTGATCTCATCTTTAACCTCTTGCGTACGAGCACCAGTTATGTTATTTTGTTTTATTGCATGTATTTCCTACGAGAGTTAAGTCAAGGGGGCCATCCAGCTTACCGATATCACACGACTTGATAAGTAGATATATGGGAGACGTTTGCAAGTTACATAAGAGATTAGCCTCTGTCTGAAGACAGCATGTGCCTTGACTAAATATATGGATGGTAATCCTACGTAGTGCGCTCAACACGGCTGTCTCACCAGGTACCCTTTGTGGGTGGAATATATAACCTACAGTATGGAAGTTATTACTCTAGTTTTTACTCTAAAATTACCTGAAAAACACGCAGCAGATAGTATAAATTTCTGCAGTGGGGTACGCTGTGTTCCACAGGGAATACATCGGGGTGTAGAGCGGTATCTTGAATCCAGAGGCACCGTCAGGCAAAACTTTGACTGTCCCTGGATGCATTGGGGCCTCCTCTGTAACCCCACCTCCAGGCACTGTGACCTGCAGGCAGCAGGTCACCTAACAGGAGGGCTGCACTGGGCAACCCTGAAAAAGCTTTAGAAGACTTCAAGGGACGCAGAACTGTTATGGGTGACATTCAGTGCTGAGTCTCTGTCACCTCCCAAGCGGGGTCGCATACTCACACGGCTCAGATCCTAGGTACTTGCAGCGGAGACGCTCTGGCTTGGGCACACGGTCGCAGATGCTCTCCTAGTTTGCATGGCTGCTATGAAGGAAGGAGGTCACTAATCGTGCTCCTGTCGCAGTCTAAGGTGACCGACTGTGACGCTGGCATGGACACTTACCAATTAGGGACCCCACTATATCCGCTAGGGCATAGGAGTACAGGTCGGGTGTACTAACGCCCCTATTGGTGAGGCTCCGTAGTGCCGGCAGTGAGGCCCAGCATAGGGGAGTTGGCACTTGATGTGTAGCCCCGGCCCGGGGTGCCATCTCCTCGCAGATTTCCCGCCCTGGATCTGCTTCACACACTCCCTCAGTTCCTGACAGAGACGCTGGGCACCATCTTCTGAGCATAGCTGCTACTGGTCTCTGGGATTGCAGGGCAAGGTCTCCCCTGTAAAGCCACCTGTCCACAGTGCTGAGACTTTACAGACACTTGTGTATTCTACATGTCTTATTACAGACAGCGTGTCACGGTAGTTTGTACTTGTGGAAACAGACAAGGAGGGTAATTCTGAGTTGATCGCAGCAGCAAATTTGTTAGCAATTGGGCAAAACCATGTGCACTGCAGGGGGGGGGGGAGATATAACATTTGCAGAGAGTTAGATTTGGGTGGGTTATTTTGTTTCTGTGCAGGGTAAATACTGGCTGCTTTATTTTTACACTGCAATTTCGATTTCAGTTTGAACACACCCCACCCAAATCTAACTCTCTCTGCAAATGTTATATCTGCCACACCTGCAGTGCACATGGTTTTGCCCAACTGCTAACAAATTTGCTGCTGCGATCAACTCAACCAAGGTCTAGTAGCTAGTTGGCTGGAGTCCCAAGGACGGAATAGTGCAGGCTTGATAAATAAGCTGCTCATACAGTCGTGGCAGGTTCAGCTAGAGTCTATGGCTGGCCAAAGGTGTTTGTACAACTACAGGGAATTAGAACACTGGGGATACTAGTGAATGATAGTTGAGTGACACTTGTGGTAATTGATAGCTGGAAGCTGGGATTGAACCAGCAGTACTGGATAGCTGGAAGCTGGGATTGAACCAGCAGTACTGGATAGGATACTCAGTGATGCAGGCATGCAGACAGAGGTGGATTGGCCATAGGGTCTACAGGGAAGATTCCCGGTGGGCCGGCGCACCTGGGGGGCCAGTTTTGTTTGAGGACATGTGGTCCTATTTATAGACATAATGAATAAGATGCCAAACAATTTGCATATATGAAAATGACTTTGCCACTTAGCCTGTGATTGCAGATGATCTACTGTATGCTCTGTCTGCCTGCTTGGCTGACATAAGATTGAGTGAATAGTGATTGGGATACGGTTGGTGTAATAAGCAAGAAAATATTTATTTGTAAAGAATTACATAGTTTCCTAAATTCTAAAAGGTGTATCATATAATGTATTCATAACATTTAATTTTATTTCCTTTTAACTTCCCCTTGATGCTGGACATCCCCACTATCTGGAAAGTCTTGGGGGGAGGGTGCTGCTGCCATGGCTAGACCTTACACCTCTGGTGCTGCCCAAGTGGGGCCACTAGTACAAATTTTTCCAGGGCCACTTTTTGTTCCCAATCCACCCCTGCATGCAGATGTACTTAAGATTGTATTGACCAGCGGTGCAGGTTTGCAGATATACTGGAGATAAGATAACCAGCAGTGCCAGCTTGCAGATATCCTGGAGATGAAATAACCAGCAGTGCCAGCTTGCAGATATCCTGGAGATGAAATAACCAGCAGTGCAGGTTTGCAGATATCCTGGAGATGAAATAACCAGCAGTGCAGGTTTGCAGATATCCTGGAGATGAAATAACCAGCAGTGCAGGTTTGCAGATATCCTGGAGATGAAATAACCAGCAGTGCAGGTTTGCAGATATCCTGGAGATGAAATAACCAGCAGTGCAGGTTTGCAGATATCCTGGAGATGAAATAACCAGCAGTGCAGGTTTGCAGATATCCTGGAGATGAAATAACCAGCGGTGCAGGGTTGCAGATATCGTGGAGATAGGAAGTGCTGAAGTTGGTAATGTACTGTCTTTTCTCTAACGTCCTAGTGGATGCTGGGGACTCCGTCAGGACCATGGGGAATAGCGGGCTCCGCAGGAGACAGGGCACATCTAAAAAGCCTTTTAGGTCACATGGTGTGTACTGGCTCCTCCCCCTATGACCCTCCTCCAAGCTTCAGTTAGGTTTCTGTGCCCGTCCGAGTAGGGTGCAACCTGGATGGCTCTCTTATAGAGCTGTTTAGAAAAGTCTTTTTTAGGTTTAAACTAATCAGTGATTCCTGCTGGCGACAGGATCACTGCAACGTGGGACTTAGGGGAGAGACTTGCAACTCACCTGCGTGCAGGAGGATTGAAGTCTTAGGCTACTGGACACTGAGCTCCAGAGGGAGTCGGAACACAGGTCAGCCTGGGGTTCGTCCCGGAGCCGCGCCGCCGATCCCCCTTACAGACGCTGAAGACGGCGGAGACGGAGGTCCGGTGACAGGCGGCAGAAGGCTTCTCAGTCTTCATAGAGGTAGCGCACAGCACTGCAGCTGTGCGCCATTGTTGTCTCACAGGCTCACTGACACGGTCACGGAGGGTGCAGGGCGCTGCTGGGGGCGCCCTGGGCAGCAATATAAATACCTAATTTGGCAAAAGAAATACACCACATATAGCCATTAAGGCTATATGTATGTATTTTAACCCAGGCCAGTATTAAAGAAACCGGGAGGAAAAGCCCGCCGAGAAAGGGGCGGAGCTTATTCTCCTCAGCACACAGGCGCCATTTTCCTGCCCAGCTCCGCTGGTGAGGAAGGCTCCCACTCTCCCCTGCACTGCACTACAGAAACAGGGTTAAAGAGAAGGGGGGCATAAATTGGCGATATATATATATATATATATATTAAGAGCGCATATATAGAAACAACACCTTCTAGGGTTGTTATATACATTATAGCGCTTTTGGTGTGTGCTGGCAAACTCTCCCTCTGTCTCCCCAAAGGGCTAGTGGGTCCTGTCCTCTATCAGAGCATTCCCTGTGTGTGTGCTGTAGGTCGGTACGTGTGTGTCGACATGTATGAGGAAAATGTTGGTGAGGAGACGGAGCAAATTGCCTGTAATGGTGATGTCACTCTCTAGGGAGTCGACACCGGAATGGATGGCTTACTTATGGAATTACGTCATAATGTCAACACGCTGCAAGCCGGTTGACGACATGAGACAGCCGGCGGACAAATTAGTATCGGTCCAGGCGTCTCAGACACCGTCAGGGGCTTGTAAAAACGCCCAATTACCTCAGTCGGTCGACAGACACTGACACGGACACTGACCCCAGTGTCGACGGTGAAGAAACAAACGTATTTTTCCTTTAGGGCCACAAGTTACATGTTAAGGGCAATGAAGGAGGTGTTACATATTTCTGATACCACAAGTACCACAAATAAGGGTATTTTGTAGGGTGGGAATAAACTACTTGTAGTTTTGCCTGAATCAGATAAATTAAATGAAGTGTGTGATGATACGTGGGGTTCCTCCGATAGAAAGTTATGGGCGGTATACCCTTTCCCGCCAAAAGTAAGGGCGAGTTGGAAAACACACCTTAGGGTGGATAAGGCGCTCACACGCTTATAAAAACATGGCGTTACCGTTTCCAGATACGGCCGCCCTCAAGGAGCCAGCTGATAGGAAGCTGGAAAAATATCATAACAGTATATACACACATACTGGTGTTATACTACGACCAGCAATCGCCTCAGCCTGGATGTGCAGCGCTGAGGGGGCTTGGTCGGATTTCCTGACTGAAAATTTTGATACCCTTGACAGGGACAAGATTTTATTGACTATAGAGCATTTTAAGGATGCATTTCTATATATGCGTGATGCGCAGAGGCATATTTGCATTCTGGCATCAAGAGTAAATGTGATGTACATATCTGCCAGACGAAGACACGATAGTGGTCAGGTGAGGCAGATTCCAGACGGCATATGGAAGTATTGCCGTATAAAGGGGCGGTCCATTGGACCTGGTGGCCATGGCAACAGCTGAAAAATCCACCTTTTGTTACCCCGAGTCACATATCGGCAGAAAAGGACACAGTCTTTTCAGTCTCAGTCCTTTCGTCCCCATACGGGCAGGCGGGCAAAGGTCAGTCATATCTGCCCAGGGGTAGAGGAAAGGGAAGAAGACTGCAGCAAGCAGCCCATTCCCGGGAACAGAAGCCCTTCACAGCTTCTGCCAAGTCCGCAGCATAACGCTGGGGCCGTACAAGCGGACTCAGGTGCGGTAGGGGGTCATCTCAAGAGTTTCAGAATCACTCGCAAGGGAACTCCGGGATCCTACATGTAGTATCCCAGGGGTACATTGGAAATTCGAGACGTCTCCCCCTCACACAATTCACAGGCTGTATTCCCAGCAGGTGATAATCAAAGTACCCCTCTTACAACAAGGAAGGGGGTAGTATTCCACACTATATTGTGGTACTGAAGCCAACCGGCTCGGTGAGATCTGAAATATTTGAACACTTACATACAAGCGTTCAAATCAAGACGGAGTCACTCGGAGCAGTGATAGCGAACCAGGAAGAAGGGGACGATATGGTGTCACTGGATATCAGGGACGCTTACATACAGGTCCAAATTTGCCCTTCTCACCAAGGGTACTTCAGGTTCCTGGTACAGAACTGTCACTATCAGTTCAGACGCTGCCGTTTGGATTGTCCACGGCGCCCCGGGTCTTTACCAAGGTAATGGCCGGAATGATGATTTTTCTTAAAAGAAACATGGACGCTTTCCTGATAAGGGCAAGGTCCAGAGAACAGTTGGAGGTCGGAGTAGCACTATCTTAAGTAGTTCTACGACAGCACGAATGGATTCTAAATATTCCAAAATCGCAGCTTTTTCCGACGACACGTCTACTGTTCCTAGGGATGATTCTGGACACAGTCCAGAAAAACGTGTTTCTCCCAGTGGAGAAAGCCAGGGAGTTATCCGAGCTAATCGGGATCCTCCTAAAACCAGGAAAAGTGTCAGTGCATCATTGCACAAGAGTCCTGGTAAAAATGGTGGCTTATTACGAAGCAATTCCATTCGGCAGATTTCCCGCAAGAACACTTCAGTGGGATCTGCTGGACAAATGGTCCGGATCGCATCCTCAGATGCATCAGCGGATAACCCTATATCCAAGGACAAGGGTGTCTCTCCTGTGGTGATTACAGAGTGCTCATCGTCTAGAGGGCCGCAGATTCGGCATTCAGGATTGGATGCCGGTGACCACGGAGGCCAGCCTGAGATGCTGGGGAACAGTCACACAGGGAAAAAATTTCCAAGGAAGTGTGATTAAGTCTGGAGAATTCTCTCCGCATAAATAAGCTTAGAGCAAATTTATAATGATCTAAACTTAGCAAGACCTCTGTTTCAAGGTCAGCCGGTATTGATCCAGTGGGATAACATCACGGCAGTCGCCCACGTAAACAGAAAGGGCGGCACAAGAAGCAGGGGGGCAGTGACAAAACTGCAAGGATTTTTCGCTAGGCGGAAAATCATGTGATAGCACTGTCAGCAGTGTTCTTTCCGGGAGTGGACGACTGGGAAGCAGACTTCCTCAGCAGGCATTACCTCCACCCGGGAGAGTGGAAACTTCATAGGGAAGTTTTTTCAGCATGATTGTGGACCGTTGGCAAAGACCAAAGGTGGACATGATGGCGTCCCGCCCGAACAAAAAACGGGACAGGTATTCCGCCAGGTCTTGAGACCTTCAGGCGATAGCTGTGGATGTTCTGGTAACACCGTGGGTGTACCAGTCAGTGTATGTGTTCCCTCCTCTGTTTCTCATAACCAAGGTATTGAGAATTATAAGACATAGAGGAGTATGAACTATACTAGTGGCTCCGGATTGGCCAAGAGGGACTTGGTACCCGGAACTTCAAGAGATGCTCACAGAGGACTAAGGGCCTGGGGAGCTAAGAAGGGACTTGCTTCAGCAAGTACCATGTATATTCCAAGACTTACCGCGGCTGCGTGTGACGGCATGGCGGTTGAATGCCGGATTCTGAAGGGAAAAGGCATTCCATAAGAGGTCATACCTACCCTGGTCAAAGCCAGGAAGGAGGTGACCGCACAACGTCATCACCACAGGTGGTGAAAATATGTTGCGTGGGTGAGGCCAGGAAGGCTCCACGAAGGAAATTCAACTAGGTCGATTTCTACAATTCCTGAAAACAGGAGTGTTTTGAGCCTCAAATTGGGGTTCATTAAGATTTAAATTTCGGCCCTGTAGATTTTCTTCCAGAAAGAATTGACTTCAGTTCCTGAAGTCCAGATTGTAAAGGGTGTATTGCATATACAGCTCTTTTGTGCCTCTAGGGGCACCGTGAGATCTCAACATAGTGTTGGGATTCCTTATATTCATATTGGTTTGAACCGCTCAAATCTGTGGATTTGAAATATCTCACATGGAAAGTGACCATGCTGTTGACCAATATCTCACATGGAAAGTGACCATGTTGTTAGCCCTGGCCTCGGCCAGGCGATTGTCAGAATGGGCGGCTTTGTCTTACAAAAGCCCATATTAAAAATTTTCCATTTGAACAGGGCAGAACTGGGTCTCGTCTCCAGTTTCTTCCTAAAGGGGTGTCAGCGTTTTCACCTGAAACAACCTATTGTGGTGCCTGCGGCTACTAGGGACTTGGAGGACTCCAAATTACTAGACGTTGTCAGGGCCCTAAAAATATATATATATATATATATATATATATATAGTTAGGACGGCTGGTGTCAGAAAGTCTGACTTGCTGTTTATATTGTATGCACCCAACAAGCTGGGTGCTCCTGCTTCTAAGCAGTCTATTGCACGCTAGATTTGTAGTACAATTCAGCTTGCACATTCTGTGGCAGGCCTGCCACAGCCGAAATATGTAGATGCCCATTCCACAAGGAAGGTGGCCTCATCCTGGGCGGCTGCCCGAGGAGTCTCGGCATTATAACTTTGCCGAGCAGCTACGTGGTCAGGGGAGAACACGTTTGTAAAATTTTACAAATTTGATACTCTGGCTAAAGAGGACCTGGAGTTCTCTCATTCGGTGCTGCAGAGTCATCCGCACTCTCCCGCCCGTTTGGGAGCTTTGGTATAATCCCCATGGTCCTGACGGAGTCCCCAGCATCCACTAGGACGTTAGAGAAAATAAGATTTTACTTACCGATAAATCTATTTCTTGTAGTCCGTAGTGGATGCTGGGCGCCCATCCCAAGTGCGGATTGTCTGCAATGTTTGTACATAGTTATTGTTACAAAAATCGGGTTATTACTATTGTTGTGAGCCATCTTTTTAGAGGCTACTTCGTGTTTTGTTATCATACTGTTAACTGGGTTCAGATCACAAGTTGTACGGTGTGATTGGTGTGGCTGGTATGAGTCTTACCCGGGATTCAAGATCCTTCCTTATTGTGTACGCTCGTCCGGGCACAGTACCTAACTGAAGCTTGGAGGAGGGTCATAGGGGGAGGAGCCAGTACACACCATGTGACCTAAAAGGCTTTTTAGATGTGCCCTGTCTCCTGCGGAGCCCGCTATTCCCCATGGTCCTGACGGAGTCCCCAGCATCCACTACGGACTACGAGAAATAGATTTATCGGTAAGTAAAATCTTATTTTTAAGCAGGAGATTTCAGGCTTGAGAACAACAAAACACTAACAACTTCCCAGTGCATGGAGCTGGAATATATACCCCCTGCTCTCTGGTGATAGGCTGAAGGAATCACATGTCAGGGAAATGTTACCTGGTTGGAGAGCTCTCTGCAGAGTCAGCTGATCAGGAAGTAACATGCAGTACTCCAGGCTAGGCTTCAGAGTGGACTGAGGCCTAGCAGGCCGGGAAGGAGCCGAAGTCTAACTATCCTGAAATGTATGCTGTGACTGACAGCGCGGGGTACAGTGTTGTCATACTAATAATTATCTGCATTGCTAATGTGACTGTGTGTGCCTGTATATGCTATGAGGTTTCACTTTCAGTGTTTACCAGAGGAATGGCTTTATTGTACTAATAGCCTAATTGTTGCATTATTACAATGTCTAACAATAAGGGCAGTAAAACTCTGGAAGCTCCTGTAAGTTGCAAGGTATGCTCCAGAGGTTTACCTGAGGGGGAAGTATTGTGTGATGGTCTGTGTTCTAAATGTCATACACCTCCCAGTCAGCCTGCAGCTCCTGTAACTACAATGGAGCCACCCTGGGCTATGTTCACCACCCTCCTGGAGACTCTGGAGGACCGTTTAGCCCCCCTATGGACCGTTTAGTCCCTATTGTAAATCCGCCTTGGGTGGAAAATTTGTCTACCCAGCTGCAATAGTTAAATTAGTCTTTGGTTAGACAGAACTCTGCTCCAGGTCACTCCTGGGTCCGCTAAGCGGGCTGCTCCCTCCTCACAAAAATTTCATACACAACGGAGGAAAGGGTTCTTCACAGTAAGAACAATAAAGATCTGGAATTCCCTACCAGAGGAGGTAGTAATGGTGGACTCACTAAATAAGTTCAAAAATGGATTAGATAAATTCCTAACTGATAGAAATATCCAGGGCTACAGCATCTAAGTGTTTTATAATTTAAAATACAGGTTAAACTCGATGAACATCTTGTCTTTTTTTCAGCCTCACCATCTATGTAACAATCTTCTAACCTCTCTGATGTGTCCTCTGATGAGGAGGGGGAGCATATGGTCCTGTCAGACTCTGAATCATGTGTTACTGACGAGGATTCTACCTTACAGCTTGATGTCCCTGCCCTGGTGGATGCTAATAAGCAGATCCTTCAAATCACTGACCATCAGGATTCCACTACAGTGGCCAAGAAAACTGATATGTTTAAACAACAGAAGGTGGTTAAAATAGGATTTTAATACCAACCGGTAAATACTTTTCTCTTAGTCCGTAGAGGATGCTGGGGTCATCCTAGAACCATGGGGTATAGACGGGATCTGCAGGAGACATGGGGACTTTAAGACTTTGAAAGGGTGTGAACTGGCTCCTCCTTCTATGCCCCTCCTCCAGACTCCAGTTATAGGAACTGTGCCCAGGGAGACGGACATTTCGAGGAAAGGATTTATTGTTAAACTAAGGTGAGATTCATACCAGATCACACCTCAAGCATGCCGCACAACGTGGCATTCAACAGAACACAAGCTAACGGCATTAACAATAGCAGCAACATGCTGACAATAAACGTAACACAACATGTGTGCAACCACAACTAATAACTGCAGATACAGTACGCACTGGGACGGGCACCCAGCATCCTCTACGGCAGTGATTTTCAACCTTTTTTTACTCGCGGCACACCGAACACTATTTTAAAATTGCCAAGGCACACCATCAGTTCTCCACAGAAAAAAAAACCTCACACATTGGCCCTCACAGTAAAAAAAATATCCACACATACATTGATTTTTCTCTAACGTCCTAGTGGATGCTGGGAACTCCGTAAGGACCATGGGGAATAGCGGGCTCCGAAGGAGGCTGGGCACTCTAGAAAGATCTTAGACTACCTGGTGTGCACTGGCTCCTCCCACTATGACCCTCCTCCAAGCCTCAGTTAGATTTCGTGCCCGGCCGAGGTTGGATGCACACTAGGGGCTCTCCTGAGCTCTTAGAAAGTTATAGTCTTAGAATTTGTTATTTTCAGTGAGACCTGCTGGCAACAGGCTCACTGCAGCGAGGGACTAAGGGGAGAAGAAGCGAACTCGCCTGCTTGCAGCCGGATTGGGCTTCTTAGGCTACTGGACACCATTAGCTCCAGAGGGATCGACCGCAGGCCCAGCCTTGGTGTTCGGTCCCGGAGCCGCGCCGCCGTCCCCCTTACAGAGCCAGAAGCAAGAAGATGGTCCGGAAAATCGGCGGCATGAAGACATCCTGTCTTCACCAAGGTAGCGCACAGCACTGCAGCTGTGCGCCATTGCTCCTCATACACACTTCACACTCCGGTCACTGAGGGTGCAGGGCGCTGGGGGGGGCGCCCTAAGGCAGCAATAAAAACACCTTGGCTGGCTAAAATACCTCAATATATAGCCCCTGGGGCTATATATGAGGTAAATACCCCTGCCAGAATCCCATAAAAAGCGGGAGAATAGGCCGCGAAAAAGGGGCGGAGCCTATCTCCTCAGCACACTGGCGCCATTTTTCCCTCACAGCTCGGCTGGAAGGAAGCTCCTTGGCTCTTCCCTGCAATTCTACAGTACAGTAAGAGGGAAAAGAGAGGGGGGGCATTAAAATTGGCACTGTATACAGTATATTATATAAAAAGCAGCTATTAGGGACATAACTCAGTTAGTCCCTGTATATATATATATAGCGCTCTGGTGTGTGCTGGCATACTCATACTCTGTCCCCCCAAAGGGCTTTTGTGGGTCCTGTCCTCTATTTGAGCATTCCTTGTGTGTGTGGAGTGTGTCGGTACGGCTGTGTCGACATGTTTGAGGAGGATAATGATGTGGAGGGGGAGCAGATGCCTTTAGCAGGGATGTCACCCCCTGGGGGTCAGACACCTGAGTGGATGGTATTATGGCAGGAAATGAGTGCACGTATAGACTCCTTACATAAAAAATTTGACGACATGCCGACTGTGGGACAGCCGAGTCTTCAGCTCGTGCCTGTCCAGGTGTCTCAAAAGTCATCAGGGGCTCTGAAACGCCCGTTATCTCAGGTGACACAAGTAGATGTCGACACGGATACTGACACCAGTGTCGACGACGATGAGTCAAATTTAATGCCCGTTAAGGCCATTCACTGCATGATTGAGGCAATGAAAGAGGTGTTAAATATTTCTGATTTACATCCAGGTACCACAAAAAAGGGTATTATGTTTGGGGAGAAAAAACTACCTGTAGTTTTTCCCCCGTCAGATGAATTAAATGAAGTGTGTGAAGAAGCGTGGGCTTCCCCTGATAAGAAATTGGTAATTCCTAAGAAGCTACTAATGGCGTTCCCTTTCCCGCCAGAGGATAGGTTACGTTGGGAAACACCCCCGAGGGTGGATAAAGCGCTCACACGTTTGTCCAAAAAGGTGGCACTACCGTCCCAGGATACGGCCGCCCTTAAGGAACCTGCTGATAGAAAGCAGGAGGCGATCCTGAAGTCTGTATATACACACTCAGGCATTATACTCAGACCAGCTATTGCGTCAGCATGGATGTGCAGTGCTGCCGCTGCGTGGTCAGATAAACTGTCAGAAAATATTGACACGTTAGACAGAGACACGATCCTGCTAACAATTGACCATATAAAAGACTCAGTCTTATACATGAGAGATGCACAGAGGGAAATCTGCCGGCTGGCATCTAAAATAAGTGCATTATCTATCTCTGCTAGGAGATGCTTATGGACTCGCCAGTGGACTGGAGATGCAGATTCCAAAAGGCACATGGAAGTCTTGCCTTATAAGGGGGAGGAATTATTTGGGGATGGTCTCTCCGACCTAGTTTCCACAGCAACGTCTGGGAAGTCAGCATTTTTACCCCATGTCCCCTCACAGCCTAAGAAGGCGCCATTTTATCAGGTTCAGTCCTTTCGGTCCCAGAAAAACAAGCGGGGAAAAGGAGGGTCTTTTCTGTCAAGAGGCAGAGGCAGGGGAAAAAGGCTGCAGCAAACAGCAGGTTCCCAGGAACAAAAGTCCTCCCCCGCTTCCTCTTCCAAGTCCGCCGCATGACGGTGGGGCTTCACAGGCGGAGCCAGGTACGGTGGGGGCCCGCCTCAGGAATTTCATCGATCAGTGGGCCCGCTCACAGGTGGATCCCTGGATCCTTCAAATAGTATCTCAGGGATACAGGCTGGAATTCGAGGCGACTCCACCCCGCCGTTTCCTAAAATCCGCCTTGCCGATTGCTCCCTCAGACAGGGAGGCGGTGCTAGCAGCGATTCACAAGCTGTATTCCCAGCAGGTGATAATCAAGGTACCCCTACTTCAACAAGGCCGGGGTTACTATTCCACACTATTTGTGGTGCCGAAACCGGACGGTTCGGTGAGACCCATTTTAAATTTGAAATCCTTGAACACATACATAAAAAAATTCAAGTTCAAGATGGAATCGCTCAGGGCGGTTATTGCAAGCCTGGACGAGGGAGATTACATGGTATCCCTGGACATCAAGGATGCTTACCTGCATGTCCCCATTTACAATTCTCACCAGGAGTACCTCAGATTTGTGGTACAGGACTGCCATTACCAATTCCAGACGCTGCCGTTTGGACTCTCCACGGCACCAAGGGTATTTACCAAGGTTATGGCGGAAATGATGATACTCCTTTGAAAAAAGGGAGTTTTAATTATCCCATAATTGGACGATCTCCTAATAAAGGCACGATCCAAGGAACAGTTGTTAGTGGGAGTAGCACTATCTCAGGAAGTGCTGAGCCAGCACGGCTGGATTCTGAATATCCCAAAGTCACAGCTGGTCCCCACGACACGTCTAATGTTCCTGGGTATGATTCTGGACACGGCCCAGAAAAAAGTGTTTCTCCCGGAGGAGAAAGCCAGGGAGTTGTCTTCTCTAGTCAGAGACCTCCTAAAACCAAAACAGGTATCGGTGCATCACTGCACGCGGGTCCTGGGAAAGATGGTAGCTTCTTACGAAGCAATTCCATTCGGCAGGTTCCATGCCAGGATTTTTCAGTGGGACCTGTTGGACAAGTGGTCCGGATCGCATCTTCAGATGCATCGTTTAATAACCCTGTCTCCATGAACCAGGGTGTCTCTTCTGTGGTGGCTGCACAGTGCTCATCTTCTGGAGGGCCGCAGATTCGGCATACAGGACTGGGTCCTGGTGACCACGGATGCCAGCCTACGAGGCTGGGGGGCAGTCACAAAGGGAAGAAATTTCCAAGGACTATGGTCAAGTCAGGAGACTGCCCTTCACATAAATATTCTGGAACTAAGGGCCATTTACAATGCCCTAAGTCAAGCAAAATCCCTGCTCCTACACCAGCCGGTGCTGATCCAGTCAGACAACATCACGGCAGTCGCCCATGTGAATCGACAGGGCGGCACAAGAAGCAGGACGGCGATGGCAGAAGCCACAAAAATTCTCCGATGGGCGGAGAATCATGTACTAGCACTGTCAGCAGTGTTCATCCCGGGAGTGGACAACTGGGAAGCAGACTTTCTCAGCAGGCGCGACCTCCACCCGGGAGAGTGGGGACTTCATCCAGAAGTCTTCCAAATGATTGTAAATCAATGGGGTCGTCCACAGGTGGACATGATGGCGTCCTGCCTAAACAAAAAACTAGAGAAGTATTGCGCCAGGTCAAGAGACCCTCAGGCGATAGCTGTGGACGCTCTAGTGACACCGTGGGTGTACCGGTCAGTTTATGTGTTCCCTCCTCTACCTCTCATACCAAAGGTATTGAGAATAATAAGAAAGCGAGGAGTAAACACAATTCTCGTGGTTCCGGATTGGCCGAGAAGAGCGTGGTACCCGGAACTTCAAGAGATGATCTCAGAGGACCCGTGGTCTCTGCCGCTCAGACAGGACCTGCTGCAGCAGGGTCCCTGTCTGTTCCAAGACTTACCGCGGCTGCGTTTGACGGCATGGCGGTTGAACGCCGGATCCTGAAGGAAAAGGGCATTCCGGAGGAAGTCATTCCTACGCTTATTAAAGCCAGGAAAGATGTTACGGCAAAGCATTATCACCGCATATGGCGGAAATATGTTGCATGGTGCAAGGCCAAAAAGGCCCCAACAGAGGAATTTCAACTAGGTCGATTTCTGCATTTCCTGCAAGCAGGAGTGAATATGGGCCTAAAACTGGGCTCCATTAAGGTACAGATCTCGGCTCTGTCGATTTTCTTTCAAAAAGAACTAGCTTCAGTACCTGAAGTTCAGACATTTGTGAAAGGAGTGCTGCATATTCAGCCCCCATTTGTGCCTCCTGTGGCACCTTGGGATCTCAACGTGATGTTGAGTTTCTTAAAATCACATTGGTTTGAGCCACTAAAAACCGTGGATCTGAAATATCTCACGTGGAAAGTGGTCATGTTATTGGCCTTGGCTTCAGCCAGGCGAGTGTCAGAGTTGGCGGCTTTATCATGTAAAAGCCCTTATCTGATTTTCCATATGGATAGGGCAGAATTGAGGACTCGTCCCCAGTTTCTCCCTAAGGTGGCGTCAGCGTTTCACCTGAACCAGCCTATTGTGGTGCCTGCGGCTACTAAGGATTTGGAGGACTCCAAGTTGCTAGACGTTGTCAGGGCCCTGAAAATATATGTTTCCAGGACGGCTGGAGTCAGAAAATCTGACTCGCTGTTTATCCTGTATGCACCCAACAAGCTGGGTGCTCCTGCTTCTAAGCAGACTATTGCTCGTTGGATTTGTAGTACAATTCAGCTTGCACATACTGTGGCAGGCCTGCCACAGCCAAAATCTGTCAATGCCCATTCCACAAGGAAGGTGGGCTCATCTTGGGCGGCTGCCCGAGGGGTCTCGGCTTTACAACTTTGCCGAGCAGCTACTTGGTCAGGGGCAAACACGTTTGCAAAATTCTACAAATGTGATACCCTGGCTGAGGAGGACCTGGAGTTCTCTCATTCGGTGCTGCAGAGTCATCCGCACTCTCCCGCCCGTTTGGGAGCTTTGGTATAATCCCCATGGTCCTTTCGGAGTTCCCAGCATCCACTAGGACGTTAGAGAAAATAAGAATTTACTCACCGGTAATTCTGTTTCTCGTAGTCCGTAGTGGATGCTGGGCGCCCATCCCAAGTGCGGTTTATCTGCATTACTTGTACATAGTTATTGTTAACTAAATCGGGTTATTGTTGAGCCATCTGTTGAGAGGCTCTATTGTTTCATACTGTTAACTGTGTTTCATATCACGAGTTGTACGGTGTGATTGGTGTGGCTGGTATGAGTCTTACCCGGGATTCAAAATCCTTCCTTATTGTGTACGCTCGTCCGGGCACAGTACCTAACTGAGGCTTGGAGGAGGGTCATAGTGGGAGGAGCCAGTGCACACCAGGTAGTCTAAGATCTTTCTAGAGTGCCCAGCCTCCTTCGGAGCCCGCTATTCCCCATGGTCCTTACGGAGTTCCCAGCATCCACTACAGACTACGAGAAACAGAATTACCGGTGAGTAAATTCTTTATTTTTTTTTTGTGTAGGCCAATCACATTGCTCCCCACATGAACTAACATTGTTCCCCCTATAAATCCATAAATCCTAATGCTCCACACAGGAGAAATAACATAACAAATATTAGCCCCTACTGGTCAGCTGTCCTCCTCCCTGTCCCTCAGTGTAGGGGGTTGTTCATAGTGGAGTGCTGCGACCACTGAGCAGCGGGCGGTCAGGCAGGTGTTTGATGTGGGTGGGCAAGGAAAGCAGTCGATGCAGGCGGGAACTGGAAGATGTGAATGCAGGTGGGTGGGCTGGCTGGGTGGTGAGACGCGGCGGCAGTGACCTATGATATCACACCGCCGCATCATCAAGGCATAGGTCACGGCCAGAGCATGACTGATCCTCTAAGAAGAGCCCGGGCCAACAGTTCACTCTGAAGTGCAGGAAGCTGCTCTGGTTCCGTGGCACACCTTGCAACTGGTCGCGGCACACTGGTTGAAAAAGCCTGCTCTACGGACTAAGAGAAAAGGATTTACCGGTAGGTATTAAAATCCTATTTTCTCATACGTCCTAGAGGATGCTGGGGTCATCATAGAACCATGGGGTTATACCAAAGCTGTAGAACAGGCGGGACAGTGCGGATGACCGATTGACCAAACTTAAGGTCTTCATCGGCCAAGGTGTCAAACTTGTAGAACTTTGCAAATATGTTTGACCCCGACCAAGTAGCTGCTCGGCAAAGTTGTAATGCCGAGACCCCCCGGACAGCCGCCCAGTATGAGCCCACCTTTCTAGTAGAATGGGCCTTCACCGATTCTGGTAACGGCAATCCAGCCGTGGAATGAGCATTCTGAATCGTGTTACAGATCCAGCGTGCAATGGTCTGCCTGGAAGCAGGATACCCAACCTTGTTGGGAGCATACAGGACAAACAGAGCCTCTATTTTCCTAATCTGAGCCGTTCTGGCGACATAAATCTTCAAAGCTCTGACCACAGCCAGAGATTTTGACTCAGCGAAGGTGTCCGTAGCCACAGGCACCACAATAGGTTGGTTCATGTGGAAAGAGAAAACCACCTTCAGTAGAAATTGTTGACGTATCCTCAATTCAGCTCTATCTTCATGGAAGATCAAATAAGGGCTCTTGTGAGAAAAGGCAGCTAACTCAGACACCCGCCTAGCAGATGCCAAGGCCAACAGGATGACCACTTTCCAAGTGAGGAATTTCAACTCCGCCTTCCGTAAAGGTTCAAACCAATGTGATTGAAGGAACTGCAACACCACATTAAGATCCCATGGTGCCACTGGAGGCACAAATGGAGGTTGGATGTGCAACACGCCTTTCACGAAAGTCTGAACTTCTGGAAGGGAGGCAAATTGTTTCTGAAATTAAACCGATAAGGCCGAAATCTGTACCTTAATTGAGCCCAATTTTAGGCCCGCATCCACACCTGCTTGTAGAAAATGGAGAAAACGTCCCAGCCGAAACTCTACCGTAGGAGCCCCCTTGGATTCACACCAAGAAACATATTTTCTCCAAATACGGTGGTAATGTTTAGACGTTACCCCTTTTCTGGCCTGAATAAGTGTGGGAATGACTTCACTGGGAATACCCTTACGGGCTAGGATTTTGCGCTCAACTGCCATGCCGTCAAACGTAGCCGCGGTAAGTCCTGATACACGCACGGCGCCTGTTGTAACAGGTCCTCGCGCAGAGGAAGAGGCCAGGCACCTCCTATGAGTAATTCTTGAAGATCTGGATACCAAGCCCTCCTTGGCCAGTCTGGGACAATGAGGATCGCCCGGATCTTTGTTCTTCTTATGATCTTTAGAACCTTTGGAATGAGAGGAAGTGGAGGGAATATATACACCGACTGAAACACCCACGGTGTCACCAGTGCATCCACTGCAATTGCTTGAGGGTCCCTTGACCTGGAACAATATCTCTGAAGCTTCTTGTTGAGACGAGATGCCTTCATGTCTACTTGAGGAACTCCCCAACGACTTGTTACCTCTCCGAAGACTTCTTGGTGAAGGCCCCACTCTCCTGGATTAAGATCGTGTCTGCTGAGGAAGTCTGCTTCCCAGTTGTCCACTCCTGGAATGAAGATCGCTGACAGAGTGCTTGTATGCTTTTCCGCCCAGCGGAAAATCCCTGTGGCTTCTGCCATTGCCGCTCTGCTTTTCGTTCCACCCTGACGGTTTATGTACGCTACTGCTGTTACATTGTCCGACTGGATCAGTACAGGCAGATCTCGAAGAAGATGTTCTGCTTGCAGAAGGCCGTTGTAAATGGCCCTTAACTCCAGAACATTTATGTGGAGACAAGTTCCTTGGAAGTTTTCTCCCATTGTGACTGCCCCCCAGCCTCGGAGGCTTGCATCCATGGTCACTAGGATCCAGTCCTGTATTCCGAACTTGCGCCCCTCTAAGCAGTGAGAGCTGTGCAGCCACCACAGGAGTGATACCCTGGTCTTGGAAGACAGGATTATCCTCGGGTGCAAGTGTAGGTGGGACCCGGACCACTTGTCCAACAGATCCCACTGGAACACTCTGGCATGGAACCTGCCAAACTGAATGGCCTCGTAGGCCGCAACCATCTTCCCCAGCAACCGAATGCATTGATGGATTGACACTCTTCCTGGTTTCAAAATTTGTTTGACCAGACTCTGAAGTTCCAGAAACTTTTCCACTGGAAGAAAGACTCTCTGTAGTTCTGTGTCCAATATCATTCCCAAAAACGACAACAGCGTTGTCGGAATCAACTGTGATTTTGGCAAGTTTAGGAGCCAACCATGTTGCTGAAGAACTGTCTGGGAGAGTGCAACGTTTTGCACCAACTGGTCCCTTGATCTCACCTTTATCAGGAGATCGTCCAAGTATGGGATAATCGTGACTCCTTGCTTGCGAAGGAGAACCATCATCTCCGCCATCACTTTGGTGAAAATCCTCAGAGCCGTGGACAGACCAAACGGCAACGTTTGAAATTGGTAATGACAATCCTGAATTGCAAACCTCAGGTAAGCCTGATGCGGAGTATAAATGGGGACATGTAAGTAGGCATCCTTTATGACCACCGACACCATAAAATCTCCTTCCTCCAGTCAGGAGATCACTGCTCGGAGAGACTCCATCTTGAATTTGAATTTCTTTAGGTAGAAATTTAGGGATTTCAGGTTTAGGATTGGTCTGACCGAGCCGTCCGGCTTCGGGCCCACAAACAGGCTCGAATAAAAACCTTCTCCCTGTTGTGACTGGGGAACCCTGACGATAACTTGATTTTGATACAACTTTTGTATTGCGTCGCAAACTACCTCCCTGTCCGGAAGAGAAGCTGGTAAGGCCGATTTGAAAAAACGGCGAGGGAGAACGTCTTGAAACTCCAGCTTGTACCCTTGGGATACTATTTGTAAAACCCATGGGTCTAGGTCCGAACGAACCCAAAACTGACTGAAGAGTTTGAGACGTGCACCCACCGGTGCGGACTCCCGCATAGGAGCCCCAACGTCATGCGGTGGAATTGGCAGAAGCCTGGGAGGACTTCTGCTCCTGGGAGCCTGACAAGGCTGGTGATCATTTACCTCTTCCCCGTCCTCTAGTAGCAAGGAAGGAAGAACCTCGGCCCTTTCTGTATTTATTGGGCCGAAAGGACTGCATCTGATAGTGGTGCGTTTTCTTTTGTTGTGGAGGAACATAAGGCAAAAAGGATGACTTACCCGCGGTAGCTGTAGACACCAAATCATCAAGGCCGTCACCAAATAAGGCCTTACCTTTTATATGGTAGAGATTCCATACTTTTCTTGGAATCAGCATTCCAATGGTGAATCCACAACGCTCGCCTAGCTGAGACTGCCATGGCATTGGCCTTTGATCCCAAAAGACCAATATCTCTCGCAGCTTCCTTAAGGTATGCTGCAGTGTCCTTGATATAACCCAGCGTCAAAAGGATGCTATCCCTATCTAGGGTATCTATTTCAGAAGACAAGTTGTCTGCCCACTTTTCGATAGCACTACAATACCCACGCAGACGCAATGACAGGTCTGAGTAGCGTACCTGTGGTCGCATAAATGGACTTTAACATAGTTTCTTGTTTACGATCCGCAGGATCCTTAAGGGCCGCCGTGTCAGGTGACGGGAGAGCCACCTTTTTAGACAACCGTGACAGGGCCTTGTCCACCGTGGGGGGTGACTCCCACTTTTCCCTATCCGCCGAGGGAAATGGATAAGCTACCGTAATTCTTTTGGGAATCTGAAACTTTCTGTCAGGACCTTCCCAGACTTTTTCAAATAGCGTGTTCAGTTCATGAGAGGGAGGAAACGTTATCTCAGGTTTCCTTTCCTTATATATACAGACCCTTTTTTCAGGGACAGCCGGGTCCTCAGTGATATGTAATACCTCTTTAACTGCCACAATCATGTACTGAATGCTCTTTGCCAGTTTTGGATCTAATCTGGATCATTATAGTCGACACTGGAATCAGTGTCCGTGTCGGTATCAGTTTCTGCCAAGTGGGCCAACGTACGTTTCTGTGACCCTGAGGAGACCTGGACTTGTAATAACATATCCTCCACAGATTTCTTCCATGCCTGGGTCTGAGACTCAGACTTGTCTAATCTCTTACCAATACGAGCCACATTAGCATTCAACACATTTACCCAATCAGGAGTCGGCGGTGCCGACATAGTCACCCCCACTTCCTTTTGTGTCTCTACTACCGCCTCCTCCTGTGAAGAGCACTCAGCCTCAGACATGCCGACACGTGTAATAAACACCCACAGACACACTGGGCTTATAGGGGACAGACCCACAGGAAAGCCTGTCAGAGAGACACAGAGGGAATTTGCCAGCTCACATCCCAGCGCTCAATCAGCGGTTCTGAAGTGCCTAATAAATGCCCCCAGACCTACAGCGCTTTTAATATAAGGTATATTGCACCAAATTAGCCAGTCCCCCCCCCCCCCCTGTTTGGCACCCTGATACTTGTCAGTGTGAAGGAAGGACCAGCGTGTCTGCAGCCTGATGGGGAGGAAATGGCGCCGAGTGAGCTGTGAGGACGAAGCTCCGCCCCCTTAATGGCGCGCTTCCGTCCCGCTGCTTTTACTATATGATTATACTGGCGGGGGTTAGGACAGCGCCTCTGCACTAATGTCCCCTCTTGCCAGTGTCCACTGAGGATTTATTAGCTGCCCAGGATGCCCCCCCCCGCGCCCTGCACCCTGTAGTGGCGTGTGTATGTGGGAGCTTGGCGCGCTGCGCGGTACCTCAGAGAATGCCGTCACTGAAGTCTTCTTTTCTTCTGCTACTCTTCTGACTTCTGGTTCTATAAGGGGGTGACGGTCGGCTGCGGGAGTGAGCATCTAGGCGTACCCAGCGATCTGCATCCTCAGGAGCTAATGGTGTCCTGTAGCCAGAAGCAGAGCCATTGAACTCACTGGAAGTTGGTCATACTTCTCTCCCCTAAGTCCCACGAAGCAGGGAGACTGTTGCCAGCAGCCTCCCTGAACATAAAAAACCTAACAAAAAGTATTTTCAGAGAAACTCAGTAGAGCTCCCTTGTAGTGTGTCCAGTCTCACTGGGCACAATTCTAAAACTGGAGTCTGGAGGAGGGGCATAGAGGGAGGAGCCAGTTCACACTTTCAAAGTCTTAAAGTGCACGTCTCCTGCGGATCCCGTCTATACCCCATGGTTCTATGATGACCCCAGCATCCTCTAGGACGTATGAGAAAACTGTATTACCCCATTCTGATCATCTTGTGGACATCAGGAAGGAACCCTGGTCTACCCCAGGTAAGAAATTCACGCTCCCCAAAAGAACTTTGGCTCGCTATCCTCTTCCTGCAGAGTTATGTGGTAAATGTGAAAACCCACCACTGGTGGATTCTCATATCACCCGTCTCGTGGTGTCGTCTACTCTGCCTGTCACCACTGTCACCTCCCTGAAGTATCCGACATATAAGCGTGTGGAGGGATGCCTGAATTCTATATATTCCCTCGCAGGGGCCATTCATAGGCTCATCATAGCTGCCTCTTGGGCCGCAAAGGGTATTGAAGCATGGGTTCAGGTGTTAGAGGATGAGCTCCCTGAGAATATTTCTGACAAGGCCAAACAATACCTGTCTCACATATGTACTGCCACCTATTAAATTCAGGAGGCGTCCTTTGAGGCAGGGATACTGCCAGCCAAAGCGTCATCCACGTCTGTCCTGGCTCGCCGCATACTATGGTTAAGGTTGTGGAAAGTGGATCTGGACTCCAAGAAGGCCTTGGAGGTACTCCCCTTCACTGGGGACATTTTATTTGGAGAGGACCTGAATAAAATAGTGTCTGAATTAGCAGTTGCTAAGACTGCTTTTCTTCCTCCTACTAATCCTTCTGATCAGAAGGCGAAGACTACCACTTTTCGTTCCTTTCGACCTCAAGGGAAAGCCAAGGGTCAGTCTTACCCCAGACGGTCTCGTGCTCCTAAGACCACCAAGCCCAAGACGAAATAGTCCTGGGCAGCCTGTCAGCCTACTTCGAAACTAGACAAGCCTCCCTCTGGTGGACCCCAGGCTGGGAGTCTGATTTCTACAGTTCGCCCAGGTCTGGGTAAAGACCACTTCAGACGCTTGGGTACTGGAAGTTGTCTCTCACAGGTATGCTGTCTCCTTCACGAGACGTCCCCCTCACCAGTTCTACACTACGGTACTCCCTTCAGATCCGTTGAAGGCGCAGGCTCTACAAACGGTGGTAGGTTCCCTCCTGAGCACAGAATTGGTTGTCCCGATATCTCAATCCCAGCGTGGCAGAGGCTATTATTCGACCCTGTTTCTTGTGCAGAAATCCAATTGGTCGTTTCGGCCTATACTCAACCTCAAGTCACTGAACAAATTTGTGAGGATCGCCAAGTTTCATATGCGCTCTATTGTGCTGGCGATGGAACCCAGAGATTACATGGTATCCCTGGATATACAGGATACTTATCTGCATATTCCTATTGCCATATCGCATCAGCAGTTCCTGCAGTTTGCTGTTGGCGACAGTCACTACCAATTCCAGGCTGTGCCGCTCGGACTGGCCACTGCTCCTCGGATCTTCACCAAGGTCATGGCCGTGATGACCGCGCATCTCCATCGCAAGGGAGTCCGAATCTTGCCATACATGGTCACCTACTGATTCTGGCGAGTTCCCACGATGTCCTCCTCAGTCATCTACAATTGACGGTGAGTTACTTACAAGCCCACGGATGGCAGATCAATTGGAAGAAGTCCTCGCTGGTCCCAGCTCAGAGCATGGTGCACCTAGGGGCATGGTGCTCCTGGACACACACAGTCAGACTGTTCCTGTCTCCAGACAAGGTACTGAAAATTCAGGACAGGATAATACACTTCATCTGTCACCCCAGAGTGTTGATACACTCGGCGATGCAAGTACTTGGCCTGATGGTGTCGACGTTCAACATGGTGGAGTATGCTCAATTTCATTCCAGCCCTCTGCAATGATTAATTCTTGCCAAGTGGGATGGCCTGCCTCATCGGATCAGATCCCAAAGAATATTGTTGACTCCGGTGGTTTGTTTGTAACTGACCTGGTGGCTCCAGGACCAGCAATCGAGCAGGGGCCGTCACTTCTGGATCCCCGACTGGGTCCTCCTGACAATGGACGCCAGTCTGTGGGGATGGGGAGCGGTGTAGGAGCAACACTCTTTTCAGGGTTGGTGGACCACGGAAGAATCGCGCCTCCCAATAAACATCCTAGAGTTGAGGGCGGTGTTCAATGCATTATAACTTACTCTGCCTCTGGTATGGAACAGACCGGTTGAAGTACAGTCAGACAATGCCACGACAGTGTCAGGAATCAGCGTTCAGTGGCATCTCACTTACCAGCACAATGGTTTACAGGCATCCGGAGGTCATGGCTCCAGTCTGTGGCTGCATGAATGCTCTGTCCACGGGCATGGTGCCCATTGTCATTGTGTACCCCTGAAGTTCATCTAGTATGTACCCACCATCTGTGCAGCATGGGCGCCGCCTTGACACTTATGGTCAGCTGACCTGCAAACACCCAATCCTGCACTGTGTCTGCACACATGATTCAAGCATCCAATGCCTGCTGACCAGGGGGTATAAATCCAGAACATCGGCTCAGTCTCATCGCCTTGAACAACGTGTCACATCCAGTGTACAGCGTCTCCTGGCTCCAGTCTCATATCTCCAGTGATTTCCTTGCTCCAGTGTCTCCGTGGAACTACAGGCTCCAGCCATCCTGCTCTGCTACAACTCCTTCCACAGTCAGCTTCCAGCTCTGCATGCAGTAAGAGACTCTCTCCAGGTCCTACTTACCATTCTCACCTGTGTGGTGGTTATCTGAGTCCAGCACTGTGCTATTCCATCTGGCACTTAAAACAACCAGCTTGCAATTTACAAATTGTCTCCTGCTTTGGCCTTGCTTGGCTTTGTGGACTTGTGCATATATACAGACTGTGTGAATCTATTGCTGTTGGTTTCCAGACCAATCTCCGGAGTTACTATTGCCTGTGTTCACTGTTATCAGCTGCATTACTATCGTCTGCATACTGGATCCTGTTACCATCAACTTCCAAGTCCACCATCGATGTTTGCCATCGTCTTCCAGGCCGGTCATCACTGTTATTAATTTCACTGGTTTACAGATCATCACCTGTGACTGTTATACTTCTGTCAGCTTCTTTGCTCAAACCATCAGTATTGTTATTGTTCTTCAGTGACTGTTCATACCTCTGTGTGCTAAATAAATATCATTGCACACATGCGCAGGAATCTTCTACAGCCTTCTTGTTTCCTCCACTGCACAACCACTGACCAATAGTGCTTTCTCTGGGTACAGACACCGTTACAGACCTGACACAGTGGCATACATAAACCATCAAGGCTGCACTCGAAGCCACATGGCTATGAAAGAAGTGTCAAAAATCCTTTGTTGGACAGAACGCCATCTGCCAAGTATATCGGCATTCCGGGTGTCCTGAACTGGGAAGCGGACTACCTCAGTCGCCAGGACGTACACGCCGGAGAATGGAGTCTTCATCCAGAAGTCTTTCAACTTCTAGTGGACAGGTGGGGTCTACCAGACGTAGACCTAATGGCGTCTCGACACAATCACATTCATTTAGGGCATTATATGGATTCAGCCTCCATATGTCCCTCCTGTGGCTCCATGGGATTTGTCTGTTGTGCTGAATGCTCTGCAAGAGTCTCCATTTGAAACTCTTGAATCGGTGGACCCTAAATGGCTCACAGCCAAGGTCCTGTTTCTGCTGGCCATTGCCTCTGCAAGATGGGTGTCTGACTTAGGCGCTTTGTGCTGTCGTCCACCCTTTCTCATATTCGACCGGGACCAGGCAGTTCTACGAACTTGCCCAGGTTATCTGCCTAAGGTGGTGTCATCTTTTCTCCTTAACCAAGAGATTGTGGTTATGGCCTTTGTCTCTTCGGATTTGTCCCCCAAAGAACGTTCTTTGGATGTGGTTAGGGCTCTCCGTATGTTTGTGTAGAAGACTGCCTCTATCAGTAGGTCAGATGCCCTTTTTCTGCTGTTTAGTTTTCACAAATGGTGCTGGCCTGCAAATAAGCAAACCTTTGCCAGATGGATTAGAATGGTGATTGCACAAGCCTATGCGCAGGCTGGACTCCCAGCTCCTGCTGCAGTTAAAGCCCATTCTACTCGGTCTGTTGGACCTTCTTGGGCTGCCCGTCGTGGCGCGTCCCCAGAACAATTGTGCAAGGCGACCACATGGTCCTCTGTGAACACGTTCATTAGGTTCTATGCCTTTGATACTTTCACCTCCCAGGATGCTTCCTTTAGACGGCGGGTTCTCTTACCCGCTAAGGCACATCCCCTCCCTTGAGGGACTGTTTTAGGACATCCCTGATGTATTCCCTGTAAAACACAGTGTACCCCACTGCAGAAAAGGAGATTTATGGTAGACTTACCATGGTTAGCGCTCTTTCTGCGAGGAACACTGGGTTCCACAGGGCGCCCACCCTGACGCACACTAGCTTCTTTGGGTTGTATGGCATTAGCTGCTGGTACCCTCTCCTGTCGTGAGATTGTGGTTCTATGTGACTAACATCTGCCTTCTTTTTTACCTGCTCCTGCATTGAACTGGTTAACGAAACTGAGCTCTCAGTGCCTGGAGGCGGGGTTATAGAGGAGGCCCCAATGCATCCTGAGACAGTCAAAGCTTTACGTGATGGTGCCTCTGGCTCAAGATCCCGTTCTACACACCAATGTATTTCCTGTGGAACCCAGTGTACCTCGCAGAAAGAGAGTTAACCATGGTAAGTCTACCATAACACTCCTTCTGTTTGTATTATTCTAATCACTTTTACAGTCATAACGCTTTTATATACTAGTCTGTGACAGGTGAGGCACTGCCCCACCGCCTACCTTGTTCGCACATCTCTGACGAAAACTCCCCAAATTTTCAGCAGTATATACTGTTGCACCTTTGTATAATACCCACATGAGCCCTCGGGTTCATATGGGTATGTAAATATGGCTCTGTCTGGTAGTAGCCAGTGTCTCCCCAGCCATTTACCTCACCACACGTCACTGCTAAAATGTCTGCACCAGCACTGCATTACACTTATTGTGCTCTCTAGGGCCTAGATTTATCAAGCCTTGCACAGTGATAAGTACCAGCCAATCCGCTCCTAACTGTCATTTCTCTTACGACCTAGAGGATACTGGTGATCCATTTAGAACCATGGGGTATAGACGGGTCCACTAGGAGCCATGGGCACTTTAAGAATTTGATAGTGTGGGCTGGCTCCTCCCTCTATGCCCCTCCTACCAGACTCAGTTTAGAAAATGTGCCCGGAGGAGACTGTCATGCTTATGGAAGCTCCTGAAGAGTTTTCTGCATTTATTATTCTGTTTGTTATTTTCAGGCAAGACTGGTTGGCACCAGCCTGCCTGCTTCGTGGGACTTAGGGAAGGGGGGACGGCCCAACCTCCCAAATGGTTAATGGCCCCGTTCCCTGCTGACATGACACTAGCTCCTGAGGGAACTATTCACAAGCCCCACCACGGCGAGTGTACATTCCCGCAGCACACCGCCACCCCTAACAGAGCCAGAAGAAAGAAGAGTGGTGAGTACTAAGCCGGCGTCCCGGCTAGCGGGTCACCGGCCATTATGGCAGCACGAGGGTACGGAGACACACGGCTTCAAACCGGGGCGGATTGCGTCTCCAGACACAGTACACAACTGCATCTCAGTACACTGTACACAGTACCCAAACTGGCAAACACAGCCTTAAAACGGTTCTGCTCCATTTTAAGCACAAAAATGACCTCAGCCAGTATAATAAAAGCGGGAAGACCGCGTGCCATTGAAGGGGCGGGGCTTCACTATGAGAGGATCCAGCAGCTCACCAGCGCCATTTTCCCTCTGCAGTGGACACAGATGCTGACTGACAGGGACATGCAGCTCCTCCGGTGTGACTCCAGATTACCTCAGCGGTACCAGGGGGTCATAGCAGGGGGGGAGCGATATTCGTGTACTAAGTCCCCAATCTGGGTACTTACTTTGCGACCCCGCTAAGCTTGGCATTAGTGATAAGGGCGCTGTGGGCTGGCTCCAAAATACTCTGTCTCTCCCTGGAAGGGCTCTTTGTGGGTTAATTGTGCTTTTAACCTTTCCTGTGTTTGTGTCCTGTCACATTTACATTATGTCAGGCAAAGAGTATGTTTCTTGTACAGCGGAGTGTTCCTCTTCCCCAGGGAGCTCACTACTATGTACTCAGTGTAGTGCACCTTCTCAGGCTGGCGGGGCTGAACCAGTGTGGCTGGATTCCCTCAAAGGAATGATTTCTAATCTCTCTAATAAAGTGTCCCAAAAGAGACGCAATACTTAAGACAGACTGTGGATGAGATTATGAACAGAGACTCAGTCCCCAAACAAGCGTCTCAGTCCCTTGCCATTTGTCCACAAAAACAAACTCTGGCCCATATCCTGCAGTCTGACTCTGACACTGAAGGGTCAGACATGGAGGAGGGGGAGGTGGATTCAGAAGGGGGGGATGCTACTCTGTCACAGGGAATACAGGCTCTTATAGAGGCTATCAGAGATGTGCTACAAATTCCTGATAAGGTGATAGAGGAGTGTGAGGAATCTTAATTTAATGTAAAAAAGAAGTCCTCAGTCACTTTTCCTGTGTCAAAGGAATTGAATACCCTGTTTGCAGAACCGTGGGTAAATCCTGATAAGAAATTTCAATTCCCTAAAAGGTTACTCTCATCTTTTCCTTTTCCTCCTAAAGATAGGAAAAAATGGGAAAGTCCACTAATAGTGGATGCATCTGTGTCCAGGTTGTCACGGAAGATTGTGTTACCCGTCCCTGGTGCAGCCTCCCTGAAGAATGCTGCTGATCGTTAGCTTGAGACTACACTCAAATCCTTATACACAGCGGCTGGGGTGGCTCAGAGACCCACTGTAGCATGTGCGTGGATTACTAAAGCCATTGCTAAATGGTCGGTAATCTTATTGAATGGTTGGATTCCTTATCTATGGGGGAGATTGTGTTACTCCTGCAACATATACAGGACTCTGCAAACTTTATGGTGGAAGCCATAAAAGAAGTAGGTTTGCTTAATGCACACACCACTGCTATGGCAGTGTCAGCACACAGGGACTTGTGGTTACGCCAGTGGACTGCGGACGCGGACTCCAGGAAAGGCGTGGAAGGCCTACCCTTCACAGAAGAGGCCTTATTTGGAGATGAACTGGACAAATAGATCTCCAAAGTTACTGCGCGTAAGTCCACATATCTTCCTTCTGCAGCTCCCCCAACCAGGAAGACCTACTCAGGACCTACCCTACAGTCCTTTCGGACTGCCAAGTTTAAGGGCAAAGTCAGAGGATCTTCTACTGCCACCAGAGGCGCTAGAGGTAAACCACGCAAACCAGCAGCTGCCGGTTCTCGGGAACAGAGCTCCAGTTCTGCTTGCTCAAAGCCTTTTGCATGACGGTGGACTGCATGGCCAGGAAGACTGGCAGGTGGGAGCCCGACTAAAGAATTTCAGTCACATCTGACAACATCATGCCAGGATCCCTGGGTCATAGATTTTATTTCACAGGGATACAGACTGGAGTTTCAGGAGCTCCCACCTCACAGATTCTTCAAATCAGGCTTACCAGCTTCACAAGAGGAAAGTATAACCTTACAGGATGCCATTCAAAAACTGATACAGACTCAGGTCATTGTTCCAGTTCCACCTCACCTGCAAAACAAGGGGTACTATTCCATCCTGTTTGTGGTACCGAAACCAGACAGTTCGGTGAGAACGATTTTGAATCTAAAATCATTGAACCCGTACTTACGAGTGTTCAAATTCAAGATGAAGTCTCTGAGAGCGGTGATCTCAGGTCTGGAGAAGGGAGAATTCCTAGTGTCTCTGGCTATCAAGGATGCGTACCTTCACATTCCGATCTGGCCGCCTCACCAGGCTTATCTACGCTTTGCACTACAGGACTGTCCCTACCAGTTCCAGGCCCTGCCTTTTGGTCTCTCCACAGCACCGAGGGTGTTTACCAAGGTGATGGCAGAGATTAAGTTTCTCCTTCACAAACAGGGAGTGAACATTATTCCGTACCAGGACAATCTTCTGATAAAGGCACCGTCCAGGGAAAGGTTGTGTTGGACAGCATTGGTCTCACAACCAGGTGGATTCTAAATCTTCTGAAATCTCATTTATAGCCAACTCTGAGGCTCCTATTTCTGGGAATGATACTGGACACAAAGTCGAAGAAAGTTTTTCTTCTGTTGGAAAAGGCATTGGTAATCCAGTCGATTGTTTTGGGATGTTCTGAAGCGAACCTGGATATCGGTGCATCTATGCTTTCACCTTCTGGGGAAAATGGTGGCCTGTTATGAGGCGCTTCAGTTCGGAAGGTTTCATGCAAGGCCCTTCCAGCTGGATCTGTTGGAGAAATGGTCCAGATCACATCTTCACATGCACCAGAGGATCAGTCTGTCGCCAAAGGCCAGGATCTCCCTTCTGTGGTGGCTATAGACTGCTCGCCTAATTGAGGGCCGAAGGTTCAGGATTCAAAATTGGATTCTGCTAACCACAGACGCAAGCCTCAACATTCTGGAACTCAGGGCTGTATACAACGCCCTTCTGCAGGCCTCATATCTTCATCAAGATCGGGACATTCAGGTTCAGTCGGACAATGTGACGGCAGTAACGTACATAAACCGAGCAGCAATGTCAGAGGTATCAAGAATTCTCCCCTGGGCAGAAAAACACGCTGTGGTGTTTTCGGCGGTCTTCATTTCGGGAGTAGACAACTGGGAAGCAGACTTCCTCAGCAGACACGACCTGCACCCGGGGAAGTGGGGTGTTCATCCGGAGGTGTTCAGGTGCTTGACACGTTGATGGGGATGTCCACAAATCGACATGATGGCTTTATTTCTCAAGAAGTTCAGGTGGTATTGTTCCAGGTTGAGAAACCCACAGGCAGTGGCGGTGTACGCTCTGACAACGCCATGGGTCTATCAGATGGTGTACGTGTTCTCTCCACTTCCACTGATCCCAAGAATTCTGAAAAGAATAAAAAGGGAAAAAGTTCAAGCAATTCTCATTGCTCCGGATTGGCTAAGAAGGGCCAGGTACGCGGACCTTCTGGAGATGCTTCTGGAAGATCCGTGGCCTCTACCTCTTCGCGAGGATCTCCTGCAACAGGGGCCATTCGTCTATCAAAACTTGACACGGCTTTGTTTGACGGCATGGAAGTTGAACAGCTGATTCTAGCCAGGAGAGGGATTCCGGACAAGGTCATCCCGACTATGATCCAAGCCAGAAAGGGGGTATCAACTAAACATTACCACCGTATTTGGAAGAAATACGTCTCTTGGTTTGAGAACAGAACATTTTTCTATGTAATTTCATCTGGGACGTTGCCTGCTTTTTCTGCAGTTGGGTGTGGATGTGGGCCTACGTCTGGGCTCCAAAAAAGTCCAGATTTCGGACTTGTCCATTTTCTTTCAGAAACAATTGGCGTCTCTTCCTGAGGTCCAGACGTTCTTGAAAGGGGTTCTGAACATCCAGTCTCCCTTTGTGCCTCCCACAGTACCTTGGAATTTGGTGCTGCAGTTCCTCCAATCGGACTGGTTTGAACCGTTACAGGAGGTAGACGTAAAATATCTTATGTGGAAGACTGTCACAGTGTTGGCCTTGGCTTCTGCAAGACGTGTGTCGGAACTGGGGGCGTTGTCTCACAAAAGTCCCTATTTAATCTTCCATGAAGACAGAGCTGAACTCAGGACTCATCAGCAATTTCTTCCTAAGGTGGTGTCGACGTTTCACATAAACCAACCAATTGTGGTTCCGGTTGTAACCAACGCCTCTGTTACTCCAAAGTCTTTGGATGTTGTGAGGGCTTTGAAGGTGTATGTGAAGAGACCGGCTCGTCACAGGAAATCAGACTCGCTGTTTGTTCATGATGATCCCAATAAGATTGGGTGTCCTGCTTCCAAGCAGTCTATTGCACGCTGGATCAGGCTCACTATCCAGGATGCTTTTTCCACGGCATGCTTGACGGTTTCGAAATCTGTACAGGCCCACTCTACAAGGTCGGTGGGTTCTTCTTGGGCGGCTGCCCGGGTTGTCTCGGCTTTACAGCTCTGCCGAGCAGCTACTTGGTCAGGTTTGAACACATATGCACAGTTTTACAAGTTCGATACCTTGGCCTCTGAGGACCTTCAGTTTGGTCAATCAGTTCTGCAGGACCCTCAGCACTCTCCCACCCGCTTTGGGAGCTTCGGTACTTCCCCATGGTACTAAATGGATCCCCAGTATCCTCTAGGACGTAAGAGAAAATAGGATTTTAATTACCTACCGGTACACCCTTTTCTCATAGTCTGTAGAGGGTACTGGGCGCCCGCCCAGTGCTTCGTTCATCCTGCACTGTTACCTGGTTAAGTATTGTTGTTTGGTTCAGCCTTTGCTGTTCCTGTTCCAAGTTTTAGTTAGCATGGCTTTCCTCTTGTTTGTGTGTGCTGGTTCGGAATCTCACCACTATCCTTTTATATCCTTTTATATCCTTCTCTCAAAGTATGTCCATCTCACAGTTTCCTAGACTGAGTCTGGTAGGAGGGGCATAGAGGGAGGAGCCAGCCCACACTATCAAATTCTTAAAGTGCCCATGGCTCCTAGTGGACCTGTCTATACTCCCTAGTACTAAATGGATCCCCAGTATCCTCTACGGACTATGAGAAAAGGATTTACCGGTAGGTAATTTAAAATCCTATTTTTTTCAAACACAGCCTGTACCATGGCAGTTAGGAGCTGATTGGCTTGTAATTTATCACCTTGCAATGTATCACTCTGCAAGGCTTGATAAATCTGGGCCTATGTTTTTCTTTTGACTTCTGTATTATTGTATTAATATTTGTACTGTGCGCTTTGTGTTTGATGCCTTGAGTCCTGAGGGGTATAACATCATAGCACACCAGGAGAAGTGTGGTTTCACACAGTGGAGTATTTATAAGATGTGTGGTGCACACAGGCCCCTGTGTCCAGGGGGACCCACCCCGCCCCTATTTCTTGAATACTTACCCCTCCATAGACCCTTGTCAGCTGCAGCAGCGCTTCAGAAATCACTGGTAAAATGTCGCCGTGACCATTTTTCCAGCGTTTTACACAGGCACAGTAAGAAAATCACTGGGAAAATAGCCACCACGCCATTTCCCTTGGGAGACGTGTATGAGCACTAGAGACTGCACTGCTGGCTAGAGAGGAGGGGGCCTGGATGAAAGTTGCACACGGGCCCCTCCTCTCTGAATACAACCTTGGTTTCACATGTGAGCAATGTATGAATGTGGAGTATGTCTAAATTTGGCTATAAGAATTTTACAGACCCATAGTTGTTGTTTGTTTATTATTATTTTTTTGGGGGGAGGGCGCCGCCCATCAGAGCAATCCAGTTGTTGCTCTGTTCGGGTGCCCATTGCCTTAAACGCACCTAACTAGATGGAGTTTAGCCACAAATAGCGGCTAATCTCATCTAAAGTCCTGGTTAGGACACCCAAACTTCTGTTTAGGCGCCTAAACTACAGACATTGCAGACATTTCTTCTCACACCTCAGAAGACTGCAAGAAGAAATGTCACCCCCGTAGCTAAAGGGTGCAGAGCAACAATTGAATTCCGTTATGCTCCCCATAGTGGTAGCCTTGAAGGAAAACAATTGAATTGCCCCCTCATTGCGTTAAATAGAAATCTCCCTTTTAACTTCAGCTTGTGCATTCTTAGCTTGTATGAGAATACATAAATACAGAGGCGGAACTAGCGCCAGTGCAGGCAGTGCCTTGCACTGGGGCCTGCAACTGTCAAGGGGCCCGCAGCCAGAACGGCATGTAATGAGTCAAACTGACTCATTACATGCCGCCTGGCTGCCGCTGTGTTCCGCCGCCGCCGAGGAGATGATGCGCACAGCGGCTACAGGGGGGGAGGAGGAGAAGGGGGGGATTAAGGAGGGAGCCGCAGCAGCGCTGTGTAATTGGTAGAAGCGCTGCTGCTGCTGGCCCTCTCCTTTACCATAGGCTGCCCTCCGCCGCTGTGAATGCTGTGATGCGCATCGCATCCCAGCATTCACAGCGGCGGAGGGCAGCCTATGGTAAAGGAGAGGTCCAGCAGCAGCAGCGCTTCTACCAATGACATAGCGCTGCTGCGGCTCCCTCCTCCACCCCTCCTCCTCCTTCTTCTCCCCTGCCAGAACAGAAGCTGCATGAGGAGCCTGAGCCAGCAGAAACGGTAAGTATACCTATTCTATCTATCTATCTATCCTGTTTGCTGTAATGTGCAAAACATGGGACGCTGTCTGCCGTAATGTATAATAAATGGGACGCTGTCTGCCGTAATATGCAAAAAATGGGACGCTGTCTGCCGTAATGTGTAAAAATGGGACGCTGTCTGCCGTAATGTGTAAAAAAGGGAAGCTGTCTGCCGTAATGTGTAAAAAAGGGGACGCTGTCTGTCGTAATGTGTAAAAAGGGCACACTGTCTGTCGTAATGTGTAAAAAGGGGACGCTGTCTGCCGTAATGTGTAAAAAAGGGGAAGCTGTCCACCATAATGTGTAAAAGGGTCTCTACCTGGTGTAGTGGTACTACCGTGCGGCGTAATTTGAATAATGGAGACTACTGTGCACCGTTACATGAATTGGTATTATTTTGTGGCCACACCCCTTCCCCACGTCGCCACGCCCCTAGTGTACGGCAGACCAGAGTTGTCACCTGTGAGAGGAAGCGGAGTAGCAGAGGGCGCCCCGCACACCCCCGGTTACAGAATGACACACACGCTACCATTCACTGACATGACAAAGTTTTATTACAGTTACTAATCTGCAAACATGGACACAAACAACCCAGCAGCAGCAGAGGTACAAAACTTATGTTAACAGTTACCCCGGCACCTCTCATCTGCCCTTTACCTGCCCACCCTGTACCCCCTGCAGACGACCTCTCCGCTCCCCATGCAGCATACACCTATACATGTGGAAGTGACAGAGAAAACACACCAGCGGCTCTCCCACTACCCCGGTGGGAGAGCCGCTGGCGTGTTTTCTCTGTCACTTCCACATGTATAGTGTACGCTGTACAGGCAGCGGAGAGTTCGCCTGCAGGGGGTACAGGGTGGGCAGGTAAAGGGCATCGCATCCCTGCACCTACCCTTCCCTATGGAGAGCAGAGCACCACCGCAGGAGAGGGCACTACTTGTGATGGGAGGAAAGTGAGGGACTCATGCGGTGATTGCGGGGGAGCGCAGGGTCTCTGGATAGGCAGTAGAGGTGCTGCCGCTGCTAGGTGGGATGACTCCTCTCTCGAGGCTCCCCGGTGGTGGCCAGCCAATGTGGAAGGAGAGGGACAGCAGCAGCGGTGCCACCACCAATTATAGTGCGCTACTGCAGCTTCCGAGTCCCCCTCTCTCCTCCACCTCCTTCCTTGACCCCGGAGCTGCTCATCTCCTCGCTCTGGAGGCAGCACACACAGGCGGCTTATAATGAGTCAGTTTGACACATTGCAATGCCGCTGACAATTGCGCCCTCAGGGCGACTGCGTTGCGTGTCAGGCACCGCTGGCACACACGTAGTTACGGCCCTGACATCAACCATAAAATATAAACCTCCATCCTAATATTTTGTAGGTCCCACTTATGTCGCCAAAACAGTTCTGACCTTTAAGGGTATCCTGTGGTATTAGGCACCAAGATGTTGGAATCTAATCCTGCTTTGACTAGTTTTTACAGCACATCCCACAGATGATCAATTGGACTGAGATTTGGGGAATTTGAATTCCAAGTCAACACCTTTAATTCTTTGCAAGAAAAAAAAAACATTTTGTTTCCCCCGGCACCCTGAATGATAGCAGTAAGTTAATTGAGCATCTACCACTATATTTACCTTTAATTCTTTGTCATGTTCCTCAATCCATGTTCCTGAACAGTTTTTGCAGTGTGGCAGGGTGCATTATGCTACTGAAAGAGGCCACTGTGTTATGATTTAAGAAAAGTACCTGGGCAGACTGGCGTGGAGACCGGGGTGACAGATGATGACAAATAGGACGAACTTGGAAAGTTGATGGTCTTTTGGACAATAATTCCGGATCTTCTGGACTACAACCCCAGACACCTTGGTGTAAGACTCGTAGAGTGCACCAGCAGGTCTTCTTGCCTATAAGAGCCGCTTTTTCCTTAAGACTTTATGCACCTACCAGTACTGGGAGGCCCACCAGGACTTACACCACCGGCAACAGTACGAGCTTACCCCCGAGATGACCAGAGTTATCTGTTAGTAGAAAAGACAAATGGCCTAATTCAGACCTGATCGTAGATGTGCTAAATTTAGCACATCTACGATCAGATACACAGACATGCGGGGGACGCCCAGCACAGGGCTTGTCCACACCGCATGTCAGGCCCTACCCCGCCGCACAAGTACAAAAGTATTGCACAGCGGCAATGCTTTTGTACTTAAAGAGTAGCTCCCTGGCAGCGCAGCTCCTGCGCGCTAGCAGGGAGCTACCCATCGCTGTGCTGGTCGCAGCGGCTGCGTGTGATGTCACACAGGCACCGCGGCCGGCCCCCGCTTGATCCAGGCACCCCTGCGTGGCCCCAGACTGCACCCCCTAAACGGCCGATCCACCCTCCTCCCACCCAGCGACTGCCTCTGTCTGTCAGTCAGGCAGAGGCGATCGCAGGGCTTAGACAGCCGTCGGCTGTATGGCATGAGGCACATGTGCAGTTCAGACCTAATCGGCTGCTGTGCGAAAATGCACAGCACCGATCAGGTCTGAATTAGGCCCAAAGACAAGAAAAGAAAGACTGGGACCAGGCATAGGACCGAGGACAGACTAACAGAGCTGAGACAAAGAGGGGCCAGGGATAGGCACTGTAATGAAATGGGGCTGTGGTGATAGAGGCAAATAATAATAATAATAATAATTTTATTTATATAGCGCTCTTTCTCCAACAGGACTCAAGGCGCTTTACAGACATCAAAAACAATACACATAATACAGAAGATTTAGGTAATATAGCAATAGATAAGCCACACAGACATAAAAGAAAGCCTTAAGCACACAGAAAGCATAATGCAGGATTGGTGTAGGCATTTTGGGTAATAACTTCCAAGGGTTGTGTATTCCACCCTCACAAGGTACCAAGTGCGGCAGCCATCATGGGCGCTCAGCGTAGGATTACCCAAGGTGGAATAGTCCACCCCTAGAAGAGATGACACAAAATGGGGGTGATTTCAGAGTCCTACAGTTTAGAGTAGGGTTCCAACAAAACCACAAGGTCCATGTATTTTTCATCCCATCCACAAGTGTACCATATGGGGCAGCCATGTTGGGTGCACTTTGAAGGTTACACTGTGGGAGGTGAGCCATACAAGGGCCAAGTTCATATATGGGAAAACTAATGCTTATGTAGTAGTATAATGTACCGTGCATGTAGGGCACAATGGAAAGGTGTGCAATCAGTGGAGGTAAACATTACAGGAAAAACACATGGTGGGGTGAAGCGCGCAATGGAAAAAAAAACAAAAAACACACAATAGCAGGTAACTAGTGGCAGAAGTAAAATTGGGATAACATTATTTTGATCAGATCTTAGTACGGGTGGGTATGAGAATGTGGGGGGCATACATATAGTTTGGAGCAGAGAAGGGAAAGGGGGGACATGATAGAAACTTTCAAATATATCAAGGGTCTTAACAAAGTTCAGGAGGGAAACATTCTTCAAAGGAAAAGAAGTATTAGAACTCGAGGGCATACATTGAGACTGAAGGGGGGGAGGTTCAGGGGAAATTTAAGGAAAAATTACTTCACAGAAAGGGTAGTGGATAAGTGGAATAGCCTCCCATCAGAGGTGGTAGAGGCTAAGACTGTTGGGCAATTTAAACATGCTTGGGACAGGCATATGAATATCCTTACAAAGAATTAAGGTTAAAAAAGGGTTGAGATTGCCTAAAGGATAAAATAAAAAAGGGGCAGACTAGATGGGCCAAGTGGTTCTTATCTGCCGTCAAATTCTATGTTTCTATGTTACTCAGAAGCAATGGGGATGTCCCTGCTGAGCCTGGTCCTGGTGCTCTTCCCCCACAGTTCCCTGTTCATCTTGATGGTCAGGCCCAGGGGCAGACTTGATGATCTCAGCCAGAGAGGTGGTAAGCCTGGTCCTGGTGTTCTCATGGTAGAGGCGAGGAGAGGCCACATAAAGATCCTGAGTTTTGTGTTTGTAACGCCGTCCTTGTGTTATTTTGTTTGTTTGCTTTCTGTTTTCCTTCGGTTTAACACAGGTATAACACTGCTATTGATTTTAGCTGCCACTTGATAACTAGCCACTTCATATACTAGGCACTGTAGCGTCCTAATAGGCCTGGCGTCCTATGCTATACTGACTAAATAAGTCTACAAACACATGTCCCTTCTGATTACAAACCCCTCCCCCACACAGCAACCCTCCACCAAAAGGTGTTAATCAACTACCAAATGTGAGGTCAGTAAACCCCAGTCAATCACTATAAGTTTTTGCAGACTACAGATATTAATCCACTTAAAACAATTTTCAAAACATGCAATGTAATGTGCAATGGTCTGCTGTAATTACCAAATATATCTTTAGCAAGAAAGAAACAATGGCCTGCACTCTGCTGTAATTACCAAATATATCTTTAGCAAGAAAGAAACAATGTGGTGGTTATGTATGAGGCAGCTGAACGCAAATAATAATGGTTAAAACAAAGCAAAAGACAAGACAAAGAACAAATACTGTCTAGAAGTATCCACGCTACATCTGATGCTAGGCAGACAGGATCCAGACAGTACTGGGTCTAGGTAAGACTCATCATGAGAGCTCACAGGGCTTGCAGTTTCTCACAGGAAGCAGGAACCCGGAAGTTGGAGGAGGCGCAGCATCGCCTGGCAACGGCCAGGACCTGTGTCCTCCAGAGCAGCGTTGTGGCAGCTAACAGTACCCCCCCTTGAAGAGGGGTTAAGAAACCCCTAGATCCTTGTTTCCAGGAAAATTTCCTGAAAATGTTTCTTTCCCAGAAGTGTGGAGGAACCTCCAAGGAACCCAAGCTCTCTCCTCAGCACTGTATCCTTTCCAGTGAACTAGAAAATGTACCTGGTCTTGAACAAAATTGGAGTCCAATGTTTTTTCTGCTACAAACTCTTGATGCCCTTTAACCATGACCGGGGCAGGTCTCCTAAGATTTCCGACCTTAAACTTCTTCGGAGTAAAAGGAGGATTCAACAAAGAACAATGAAATGTGTTATTGATTTTCAAAGATCTGGGCAACTGAAGATGGAAGGCAACAGGATTAACTTGCTGAATGATTCGAAATGGTCCAATGTAACGGGGACCCAATTTCGGAGATGGTTTTCGGAGCTTGATGTTCCAAGCAGATAACCACACCATATCTCCTACCTTGAAAGAGCAAAACCTCCAAGATCTATCGGCAAACTTCTTGGACCGAACCACAGCATCCTTCAGGGCATGATGTACTTTTCTCCAGATCCTCCTGAGCCAAGATACAGGAGAAAAAAGATGGACCTGACTGTTGAGATGGAGTGAAGGTATTAGATTTGGGGTGAAAACCAGAAACGCAAAATAATGGAGTCATGGAGGTTAAAGAATATCCAGAGTTATTATAAGCAAATTCTGCAAAAGGTAGATGATCAACCCAATCATACTGACATTTAGAAACATAGCATCATAGGTGCTGCTCCAGAGACTGATTTATCTGCTCTGTGTGTCTGTTGTATAGCGGATGGTACCCCGAAGAACGGCTGATGTTGATCCCTAATTTAGAACAAAAAGACCTCCAAAAACATGCCACAAATTGGATGCCCCTATCGGAAACAATGTCCTGTGGTAAACCATGAATACAAAGAATATGCTGGATGAACAAAGAGGCAAGATCCTTGGCACTAGGTAATTTGGATAGTGGAATGAAGTGGGACGTTTTACTGAAACTGTCAGCAACAACCCAGATCACTGAACACTTGGAAGATTTCGTCAGATCAACAATAAAATCCATAGATAGATAGGTCCGTGGCTTGGAAGTTATTGATAAGGGTAGCAACTGCCCAGACGGAAACACTCAAGGAGTCTTATTTTGGGCATAGACACTGCAGGCCCTTACATTTGTCTTCATGGTCGGCCAACACACAGAACATGAGAAAAGGTCCAATGTTTTAGCAATCCCTGGATGTCCAGAGGTCTTATTGATATGGAACTAATAACACAGCAGACCTGAATTTCTCTGGAACAAACAGAAGTCCAGAAGGAGTTCATGGTGGGGCCTGCGCCTGGGCCGACTGAATGCGTGACTCCAGATCCACCGTAAGACCAGTAAAAATACATCCAGGAGGAAGACTAGGAACCAGAGACTTGTAAACTTCTTGACATGTCGCAAAACTCTGGGACAAGGCATCTGCCTTCACATTCCTGGATCCAGGCCTGAATGTGATCAAAAAATGTAATTTAGCAAAACACAGTGCCCATCTGGCCTGCCAGGAATTCGCTCTTTTTGCTGATTCAATGTAAGCCAGGTTCTTGTTATCGGAGAATATCTTTACTGCATGTCTAGCCCCCTTCAGCCAGTGTTTCCATTTCTCCAGGGCCCATTTGACTGCCGAGAGTTTCCGATTTCCAACGTCATAATTAGGAAAACTTCCGTGAGAGGAAGGCACAGGGATTAGGTTTGTGGTCGATTGGATCTTCTTGTGAGAGAATGGCTCCTACTCCGACTTCAGAGACATCAACTTCACATTTAAGGACAAATCTGGATCAGGGTGACGGAGAACTGGAGCAGAGAGAAACGTTTTTTTAAGATGTTCAAACACATTCACCGCCTGAGGAGACCAATGAGTAAGATCTGCACCTTTCTTAGTTAAGCTCATTATAGTTGCTACTATGGTGGAGAAAGAATGGATAATCGAGTTTCTTAGGATCCATAGAAAATCCCTTGGATGTAATAATATATACTAAGGATGCTACCTTTTCCACCTCAAACTCACACTTCTCCAGTTTGGCATACAGTTCGTATTAAAGGCGGTTTTCCACTCTTCCCCCGCTTGATCTGATTTAGGTTGTATGCTCCTCGTAGGTCAATCTTGGAGAAGATTGTAGCCTCCCTTAACTGATAAAACAGACCAGAGATTAATGGCAATGAGTAGGAATTTTTAATAGTAATCTTGTTCAGACCCCTATAGTCAATACATGGCCGAAGGGAGCTCTCCTTCTTGGCTACAAAGAAAAATCCAGCCCCTAAAAGTGATTTGAATGGGCGAATGAAGCCCTTTTCTAGACTCTCCTGAATGTACTCCTACAAGGCCTTGGTTCCTGGCAAGGACAACACATAGAGCCAACCCATCAGAAGCTTAGCTCCGAGCATGAGATTGATTGCGCAGTCATAGGAGCAATGGAGAGGCAGTGACTCAGCTTGCTGCTTGGAGAAGGCATGGTCAAAGGCCAGGTATTGGGTTGTCAACCCTTCAGTAACCGGAAGTGCCGACCAGACAGGTACGGGCAATCATTTTGCCATCTTCCGTTGCTGGATCCGCCAGTCGATTTTGATGACTAATTCTATGAGGGCGTCCAGGGTTGCCGGGGTTGGATGTTGAACCACGAAATCCTTAATTTGCTCCGTAAGGTCTGAGCGAAACTGACTCTTGTCGAAGTCAAAAATATTATAGACACAAGCAGCACGTACAAACACCACACAAGTGGCCTCCGTTCGCGTGCTTGTTCTGCCGTGTGTGCACATACTCGCACGTTGCGTATATTGGCTCACGAGGTCCTGCGTATAAGCGCGTGGTATGAGTAATTACGGTAGCATATGCATTCGCATGGAAAAGCCACAAAGACATATCTCATATTTAATCCACATAGCACATAATTTACACATAGCCTACATGCACCACACCAGCGAGTTACATTTGCCTCAAAGGTACAACAACAGAGGGATTCGACTTTACAGCATATGAGGGGACATAATTAGGTTAGGAGGTGGTGTTTGGTATCCAGCTGTACAGTATTTTAAGAGCAATATTCCGGTAGCAGTTTGCAGAAGATAGCACGCTCCTGCGCATAGATATGTGCAGGAACAGAATATTAATATTACACTGTATTTACTGTACTCTTGATATTCGGCGGGAACCCAGTGGAGAACATCTGCAAGTGCACCTGGACCAGGCATCGCCCACCTATTCAAACTGACCTATGACCCCTCCTGTACTGTAAATGACCAGCCCTTTGACCTATGGGTGAAGAGATTACAGTTTCTATTGTTTCATGATTTGGACTAATGTATAAAAGCCAAGCATCCTGGCCGGTCAGACACACATTCTCTGAGGGTCATCTATCCAGATTGACTGACGACCGGGACCGGGTGGCGCTGGCGAACAAACGTATGTATCCATTGATTGTAGCCTATTCTCTAATGTGATTGTATTTCTGTTGTACCCCCTTTTGAGTAAATATTTGTTGCTGGGTTGGACCTCAACATTGCATATACAATTGGTGTCGCATTCCTTTCCTGTTAGGGGTTATAAAGTGTATTCCGCTGCACGTGTAGCTACTTTGTGCTTACAGCGTGCCGTCGTGCTTACACAACTTGTACGCATTTGATAGGGGTTTTACACACACACGCTTAGCGGTTGCAGCGCCCTGAACAGTTGTACATTTAAAGTATTGCTTTTCTTCCTGGAAGTTAATCAGACTTAACAATTGGGAGCTCTGTCCGGTTCATCACATACTCACAGACTTGCAGGCCATAAACAGACTTTGATCTACAACAAAGGGTGGAGACGCATGTTAGGTAATCTTGCATTGTGTTTGAAACCAGGTTGTGTTGTTAGATCACAGTCTGTTCTGTCTAGTCTTGGAGGTGCTGGTGTAACCCAGGGACAAACAGAAAAAAAGCCGTTTAAATATGTGTGTAATTTTTGGTGCAAAAAGCGTACACAAAGCGTACCAATACTTTGCATGCTCTCTCACATATTGTTGCCATAGGTTATTGCTATATATATATATATATATATATATATATATATAATATATATATAAACCAAAGAAAAGCAGGCGGCACTCCAAGACTTTTAAATGAATGAATTTTAGTGCACAAAGTCAGTGCATATTATCGACGTTTCGGGACATAACACCCCATCATCAGGATAACAAAAGTGTACAATAGTGAATATGCACTGACTTTGTGCACTAAAATTCATTCATTTAAAAGTCTTGGAGTGCCGCCTGTTTTTCTTTGGTTGCATTTGGGGTTGCCGTACCCCAGGAGGGCACACAAGCAAGTTGCATAAGAGAGGGTTGTTGCTGCCCAGCAGGAGTGCCAGGTTGGACATATGCTATATATATATATATATATATATATATAATATATATTTGATAGTGTGTTAAGGGAGTAATTGTAAAATACGAAACGCAGTTCCAGCCTAAAACGTTTAGGTTTACACTCAAAAGGAGATTGCCCGTGTGGGTGACTTCCGCAGAGCGTACGGAAAAATTGTGTATTGTGTTAGTGAGCAATAGTAGTTTTATCGCTCACATTTATCGAGATTGTGTGGTTTATTGAATTGCGAATGCATGTTTGTACAAGTGGTACGGAACATGAGGACAGCGTACAGAAGCGTGCACGTGGCGCAGGATCGCGCACGTGGCGAAGAGGCACGCACGGTCGCGTGTTTATGCAAGGTTGCGTAGAGTTGCGAGTGCAAAGTATAACCACACAATGGCCCTCATTCCGAGTTGATCGCTCGCTAGCTGCTTTTAGCAGTCGTGCAAACGCTAAGCCGCCGTCCTCTGGGAGTGTGTCTTAGCTTACCAGAAGTGTGAACGAAAGGTTAGCAGAACAGTGCAGAATTTTTTTTCAAGCAGTTTCATAGTAGCTGCAGACCTACTCCTGCCTTGCGATCACTTCAGTCTATTTAGTTCCTGTTTTGACGTCACAAACACACCCTGCGTCCGGCCCGCCACTCCCCTGTTTCCCCAGGCACACCTGCGTTTTTATCTGACACGCCTGCGTTTTTTAGCACACTCCCGAAAAACGGTCAGTTACCTCCCAAAAACGCCCCCATTCCTGTGAATCACTCACCGATCAACAGAGCGACTGAAAAGAGTCGCTCGGCCTTGTGTGAAACTGCATAGTTTTTAGTGAAAGTACGTCGTGCGTGCGCACTGCGCCCCATACGCATGCGCAGAAATGCCGATTTTTAGCCTGATCACTGCGCTGCGAACAACGACAGCTAGCGATCAACTCGGAATGACCCCCAATAGCTGTTCAATTTAAGGCGGGATAGTATACATTTAATACTGTAGCACATAACTATCCGATTTCAAAAGCAGATTAATATAATATTTTGTTTAAACTGTACTACCTCTGGGGTAAAGCAATCAATCAAAGGGAGTGATATTTTTCTGTACAGAAAAACAGTGTATTTGAGTGAGTGAAAGTAGATGTATTGAACTCGTGGGAAAATCGGGTTCCCGTGGAAACACTGAGTTAGTAGAGGCTTGGTGGCGTAAGGTTCACTACCTTAAGTGAATACATAAATAGAGAAGTACGCAAGTCGTGAGGAGACTTGAACAGGAGCGTGATATGGAATTGTGAATATAGAATTGTGAATTGTAGTTAAGGTTTTGTGTTACGCTCCGGCTGAGGAGCGCAGCTTGTGAATTCGACTCCCGCGATCGTAGGGCATATAGATAACAAGTATCTATAGGCTGTGCGATTGAACCGCACGTCCGTGTGTTCTACACAGCACAACGTGATACTAGGTGTGTCATATGCGCTGTGGAAAGCATATGCAGACGTGATTGTGTAAACAAGGGGTTTTTCGCTGATTACGTCAGGAAATCTCCCTGGTGGAAGTCCATTGGAAAGGGTGAGCAATAGTTATTGAAGTTTTCTTTTTTTTACCCTACAAAAATTCCAGTGGAAAGATACCGAAAAGGAATTTTTCGCTGCCTCTCTCAGAAAAATATTCCAACAGAACCTCCACCGAAAGAAATGACGGTGCTGTAAGGTCTGATAGGAGTCCGAAGTTGGGTACGTCGCGATCCACTATCAACAGTGTATTGTTGTACTGGCCAGCGCGGGCGAGAGCGGGTGAAGGCGCTCTGAGAACTTTCACCGTCTGCTTGCATTGTGTATTTGGTGTTTGTGGTAAAAGGCCCACAATGGGAGCCAAGTGCTCAAGTGAGAGACGTTCGGCAGCCAGGGTTCAGGCTGGAGAGCTACGGCCCAAGGGGTCAGCTCGGTTTATAATGTGTGGGAAATATGGTCCACACGCGGAGGCTTATTGCGATGAATGGGTACGTATGACTGCTGAAGATAGGGCATCATTCCCTAGTGTGGGTAGCTTTGAATCAGAGGTACTGCAGAATGTAGGTACGGGTTGAGTATCCCATATCCAAACATTCTGAAATACGGAATAGTCCGAAATACGGATTTTTTTCGAGTGAGACTGAGATAGTGAAACCTTTGTTTTCTGATGGCTCAATGTACACAAACTTTGTTCAATACACAAAGTTATTAAATATATTGTATTAAATGACCTTCAGGCTATGTCTATAAGTTGTATATGAAACATAAATGAATTGTGTGTATGTACACAAACTTTCTTGAATGCACAAAGTTATTAATAATTTTAGCTAAAATGACCTTCAAGCGGTGTGTGTAAGGAGTATATGAAACTTAAATGCATTCTGTGCTTAGACTTGGGTCCCATCGCCATGATATCTCATTATGGTATGCAATTATTCCAAAATACGGAAAAATCCGGTATCCAAAATACTTCTGGTCCCAAGCGTTTTGGATATGGGATACTCAACCTGTAATAGACCCAATCTCACTCCTCTTGTGATCCGCCCAACCTCAGATCACACAAAATAGTCAGAAACAAAAGTGTGGTAAGGAGAGATCCAAGGCGCTACTAAACAAATAAAGCGGTAGTAGAGAAACTAAATATACATCACATGAATTCTCTGTAGTCCTGTGTCAATAAAGATTTTTTTCTTTATCCAGTGTCAATGATGATTTTTCTTTTGCCAAATCAGCAACTCCAGATGTTACATGCATAAAGAAAACAACAGAAACACAAAATGTGTAATATTGTTTGCCATAAACTAATAATACGTCCCGTGAGTTCTTCAGGAAGAAAAGAAACCTGTATGGTGGTAATCTTGATAGTAGAGAAAGGGACAGTTCCTCACCACCACTTCATACCAAAGCAGACGTACCAAAACTCACTTAAAAGAGTATAACACCATGCATGTAAAGGTATCTTTTATACTTCTTAATGACAACAGCAAATCAAGGTTTAATCCGTTCAGTTGAACGTACCACACTCACGTTCTTAGTAGGTGGATATCCACATATAGCGGTTTCTTTAGAATGGATGTGCAAAAACTTCTCTCCAAAAAATAATTTATTGCCACAAATTAAATGATTATACAAGATAAAAAATTCTCCTCATGAAATTCCACAAAATGGTATTACCAAATTGTGTGGGTCAGATGTAATGTGACTGCCACAGGTGAATTCCGGACTAACACCTATGTCCACAGATATGATATACCTTAGGAATTTTGATGGTAAAAGGAGAAGTCGATAAAACACAAACAAATCACTGTCTGGAAGCACCAACGCCGTTTCGACACAAGGTCTTTTTCAAGGTGTATGTCCAGACAGTGAAAGACAGGATATTTATACCATAAAACAGGAAGTAGAAAGGGAGCATGGGTAAATACCTTACAATAGCAGGAAAAGCTCCAATATGCCATTAAATCCTATATACACACATACTTATTAAAAGCATACATTAATAAATTCTAATAATTTGTGCAATTTTAAAAGAGCACAGAAAAAGGCAGTGGTACGATTGCGGAGGCCGCACTTCCGCGTTCCAACATGCGTTTCACGAAACCGGAAGTGCGCCGCGATCGCGTCACCCTGAATCCCTCCTAACTCGGAAGTCACGCTGGATGTGTAGTGGTCTCAAGGAGACCCTGCTAATACATTTATTGTGATGTGGAAAGTAAAACATTCTACAGGAACAGACAATGCCGCAATCGCGGTGGATGCATTTCCGCGTTCCACCACGCGTTCCACGCAACCGGAAGTGCACCGCGATTGCGTCACAATGGATCCTCCCTGACTTAGGGAGTCCCACTGAGTGTGTCTAAAAGGCGCTATTAGTTAACATAGTATGCACCCTAAACCCGAAAGTGTGCGTTCCACGGGTTCTCAGATTGTAATGATAGTAAACAGATGCCCCACATGAATTCAAATTTATAATGATTATAACAGATGGAAAAAATATATTAAGGGTACAGGTATGGAGATAATATACATCTCCCCACACAAACACCCAAAAATGTGAAAAAAGACATCACTATAAGAAATAAAAATATTATTACTAAAATAATTAAACAAAGGAACTTCAACTAAAAGTTTCACATAAACCATTTTAACTCTAAATCTGAGTTCAAACCACACGGAAAAAGGGTATTTAATTTAAAAATCCAATGCATTTCGGCTTTGGCGAGATTGGTCTCTATATCCCTATCTCTCCAATTGGATCTAATCTGTTGGATGCCCATAAAGCATGATATTTTAGAAGTTGAGCAATTATGTTTTTTGGAAAAGTGTTCAGAAAGTGAATGTGTCTGGAGACCTTTTTTTACATTACGTATGTGTTCTGCTATTCTGGTTTTAAGTGCTCTGCCAGTCCTGCCTACATAAAGCAGACCACAATCACATTTTATTAAATACACAACATTTGTTGTGTGGCAGGTAATAAAGGTGTTTATTTTATATTCAATGTTATTCACTGTAAAATTTGTAATTTTAGAAGTTTCTGACAGTATGGTTCGGCATGTTATACATGTACCGCACCTGTGAAACCCCTTTGTACGTATAGGATTGGCGGAATCAACGGATAAAGCACTTTTTACCAAGGCACTTTTTAGATTTCTTCCTTTCCTATAAATAAATTTAGGTTGAGCTGGAATAATGTCTTTCAGCACTGGATCTCTTAACAGAAGATGCCAGTGTTGTCGAATGATGTGCTCTTGTTTTTTATAGTCCGCTCCAAAATCTGAGATGAAGGCCCATTCAGCGTGATTGGGCTTAGACTTAGTATTTTCCTTTTTTAGAATATCTTTTCTGACCAGTACTTCAACCTATTCTTCTGCTTTTTCTAGAAGTTCCAGATTGTATCCCTTCTTCAAAAATGTATTCTTCATAGCTTTCTTTTGGGCCTGATAGTGATGATTCTCACTACAATTCCTCTTTTGAGATAACAGTTCAAGATAAGGCTGATTACATTAAAGAAATTACAACACAATTGAATGCAAATGGTACCTATCAAAATTAAAATCTGACCCAACAGTAAGAATAATTACTTAAAACTCATCACCAAACATCTGGAGAAAGGTACGTTAACAAAAAAAGAATTTGATTTCTTAAATATTGAGCATCCTAAAACTCCCACAATCTATACTTTACCGAAGAATCCCACACAACCTCCGGGACGTCCAATAATTTCTGGCGTAAGTAGCTTGACTACTAATCTATCCAAAATGATAGATTTCTATCTACAACCGCTAGTAGTTAAGGGAAAATCCCACTTAAAGGATACAACGGATACCATTAACAAACTGGCAGAAATGGAATGGCCACAGGGGGCTTTTCTGGTTGCAGCTGATGTTACATCACTGTATTTCATAATTGACCATAAAGATGGCCTAAACGCAATAAAGTGGCATTTAGAAAAATCAGAGTTGGATACAGAAAAAATAGAATTTATTTTAGAAAGTATCCAATTTGTACTTGAGAATAATTTTTTCTTCTTTAATGGGGATTATTTTTTGCAAAAAGTAGGAACAGCCATGGGCACCAAGTTCGCACCAAGCTACGCAAACCTCTTTATGTCAAGATGGGAGGATGAGCATGTGTGGAACCCCACGCCGGCTGGTGCGGACTTGGTGTCATGGTACAGATATATAGGTGACATCATATTTGTGTGGAAAGGAGAACACCACAATTTGGAAGATTTTTGCTCTCATTTAAACTCTAATGATAAGAATATAAAATTGACATACAATATAAGTCAAGAAGAAACACATTTTCTAGATTTGACTATATACATTAAAGATAATATTATACATACCAAGGGGTACACGAAACCCACTGATTCCAACAGCTTTATTCCGTTTACGAGTCAACACCATCCGCATTGGTTAAGGGGCATTCCAAAAGGACAATTCCTGAGGCTAAAGAGGAATTGTAGTGAGAATCATCACTATCAGGCCCAAAAGAAAGCTATGAAGAATACATTTTTGAAGAAGGGATACAATCTGGAACTTCTAGAAAAAGCAGAAGAAGAGGTTGAAGTACTGGTCAGAAAAGATATTCTAAAAAAGGAAAATACTAAGTCTAAGCCCAATCACGCTGAATGGGCCTTCATCTCAGATTTTGGAGCGGACTATAAAAAACAAGAGCACATCATTCGACAACACTGGCATCTTCTGTTAAGAGATCCAGTGCTGAAAGACATTATTCCAGCTCAACCTAAATTTATTTATAGGAAAGGAAGAAATCAAAAAAGTGCCTTGGTAAAAAGTGCTTTATCCGTTGATTCCACCAATCCTATACGTACAAAGGGGTTTCACAGGTGCGGTACATGTATAGCATGCCGAACCATACTGTCAGAAACTTCTAAAATTACAAACTTTACAGTGAATAACATTGAATATAAAATAAACACCTTTATTGCCTGCCACACAACAAATGTTGTGTATTTAATAAAATGTGATTGTGGTCTGCTTTATGTAGGCAGGACTGGCAGAGCACTTAAAACCAGAATAGCAGAACACATACGTAATGTAAAAAAAGGTCTCCAGACACATTCACTTTCTGAACACTTTTCCAAAAAACATAATTGCTCAACTTCTAAAATATCATGCTTTATGGGCATCCAACAGATTAGATCCAATTGGAGAGATAGGGATATAGAGACCAATCTCGCCAAAGCCGAAATGCATTGGATTTTTAAATTAAATACCCTTTTTCCGTGTGGTTTGAACTCAGATTTAGAGTTAAAATGGTTTATGTGAAACTTTTAGTTGAAGTTCCTTTGTTTAATTATTTTAGTAATAATATTTTTATTTCTTATAGTGATGTCTTTTTTCACATTTTTGGGTGTTTGTGTGGGAGATGTATATTATCTCCATACTTGTACCCTTAATATATTTTTTCCATCTGTTATAATCATTATAAATTTGAATTCATGTGGGGCATCTGTTTACTATCATTACAATCTGAGAACCCGTGGAACGCATCACTTTCGGGTTTAGGGTGCATACTATGTTAACTAATAGCGCCTTTTAGACACACTCAGTGGGACTCCCTAAGTCAGGGAGGATCCATTGTGACGCAATCGCGGTGCACTTCCGGTTGCGTGGAACGCGCGGTGGAACGCGGAAATGCATCCACCGCGATTGCTGCATTGTCTGTTCCTGTAGAATGTTTTACTTTCCACATCACAATAAATGTATTAGCAGGGTCTCCTTGAGACCACTACACATCCAGCGTGACTTCCGAGTTAGGAGGGATTCAGGGTGACGCGATCGCGGCGCACTTCCGGTTTCGTGAAACGCATGTTGGAACGCGGAAGTGCGGCCTCCGCAATCGTACCACTGCCTTTTTCTGTGCTCTTTTAAAATTGCACAATTATTAGAATTTATTAATGTATGCTTTTAATAAGTATGTGTGTATATAGGATTTAATGGCATATTGGAGCTTTTCCTGCTATTGTAAGGTATTTACCCATGCTCCCTTTCTACTTCCTGTTTTATGGTATAAATATCCTGTCTTTCACTGTCTGGACATACACCTTGAAAAAGACCTTGTGTCGAAATGGCGTTGGTGCTTCCTGACAGTGATTTGTTCGTGTTTTATCGACTTCTCCTTTTACCATCAAAATTCCTAAGGTATATCATATCTGTGGACATAGGTGTTAGTCCGGAATTCACCTGTGGCAGTCACATTACATCTGACCCACACAATTTGGTTATACCATTTTGTGGAAGTTCATGAGGAGAATTTTTTATCTTGTATAATCATTTAATTTGTGGCAATAAATTATTTTTTGGAGAGAAGTTTTTGCACATCCATTCTAAAGAAACCGCTATATGTGGATATCCACCTACTAAGAACGTGAGTGTGGTACGTTCAACTGAACGGATTAAACCTTGCTTTGCTGTTGTCATTAAGAAGTATAAAAGATACCTTTACATGCATGGTGTTATACTCTTTTAAGTGAGTTTTGGTACGTCTGCTTTGGTATGAAGTGGTGGTGAGGAACTGTCCCTTTCTCTACTATCAAGATTTCCACCATACAGGGTTCTTTTCTTCCTGAAGAAGTCACGGGACTTATTAATTTATGGCAAACAATATTACACATTTTGTGTTTCTGTTGTTTTCTTTATACATGTAACATCTGGAGTTGCTAAATTGACAAAATAAAAATCATCTGACACTGGATAAAGAAAAAAATCTTTATTGACACAGGACTACAGAGAATTCATGTGATGTATATTTAGTTTCTCTACTACCGCTTTATTTGTTTAGTAGCACCTTGGATCTCTCCTTACCACACTTTTGTTTCTGTAATAGAATATGTCTGATCGAGTCTAAGGAACAAAGGATCAGACATAACGACTGTTTAAATATATGGCAACAAGAGGGGGAGGTGCAAAGAGAACTGGCTCGCACAGCCAGTTCCAAACCTATCGGGAATGTGAATGAGAGCACACCACTACTGACACATGTCGATGGGTAGAAATTGGCTGCAATCAATGGTACATCGGAAAATGATGGGGACATTCATGTAAAATGTATTAACACTAACCCATGTATATTGTACCCTGTTTTAAGTTCTCTCCAAGGTCATAGGTCGGAGGAAAATGATGGATCCATCCTACTCTCAGCCTTCATCCAGGCAGTCACCTTAGGTGGGCCCGGCTCAACCAACAAGAGCAATAACGGTGTCTCCCACTGAAAGGACTGGTGAGATCACAGCCATCGGTAAGTGTGAGACTGTTCATTACACAGAGACAATAGCACCTCACAGTGATCCAATATATGGAATGGTGTTATGCACACCAGTGCCAGTAGGAATGTACTGGTGTCTGAACGGTGAGGGATGCAAAACAAATGAACTCACAGACAGACTGGGGAATATGACTTTGCATACACAGAAGGTGATAGGGTAACAAAATAAACACAAAGTGAACAGAGAAGCCCAAAGGCTAAGAAACTGGGTGTCTCCCTAGTATTAGGAATGCTCAGATGGAAAGAAGCAAGATGTAGTGATTTAATACGTAGAGAACCCGAAATGCTGTTGCTAAGGGCAACAGCAAAACCCTAAAGGGTTACCAACGGGTGTGGCAGTAAACTCCTTGGTCAGAGATGGAATAATAGACACAAGGAGAGTCTCCACAATCCTAGTCCTCACTTGCAGTGCACTGGTTCAGCTAACTGCCACTAAACTGACACCTGAACACCTTGCACAGTGAGAAAGGATTTTGGCAGGCAAGTCTGAGAATACAGCCGCAAACTTGCTAGGTTCACAGAGTAGCAAAAGAACCCCAGCAGGTTAAACGACTGACTCCAGTCTTACTGCTAGGTCTGGATTGGCAGAGTGTAATACCAAATCCCAAGGCCTATTTGCAGTAAGCAACAAACAAATACAAAGTTTACACAGTACTAGCTAGCTTTCAGGAACTGACTAACCAACAAAGATTCAGCAGCATCTGCCTAACCTGAGAAGAGGGTTTATATAGCAGGTGCTGTCCACGCCCCACTCAGACCTCACAGACTGTGAGCACAAAAACCAGCACCGGATCCCCTGCCGTGCACAGAGCCTGTAACCACTGCACAGCAAAAGACCCGAACCGGAGTATCAACTACGCTCAGGTTACTCCGCTAGCACTTGTCTCCCGGTTGCCATGACGACGTGGCAGCACAGAGCAGGAGACCCTAACAAATGGTTGGGTTACATCCTGTCTTGGTAATAGCATCTCCCAACGGGAGAACCGGTAGCCAGGGAGTAACCCTCACCAGGAATAATGCAATGTATTGCCCGTTGACCAGGTCAGAACTGCGGTCAATCATTTCAGAATTCCCCGATCCCCGGAGACATTTAGCCAGATGTCAGAAGTATATCGAGGATCTGGGTAATGCCCATGAACCTGCAAACAAAGATTGGCGGATACTTTTGAAAGCGTGCCTACCCCCTAATATTGACACCCAGAAATTTATCACGGATTGTAAAATAGAGTCAGACGGTCCTCTGACCGACAAAGACAATCAGGAGAACGTGGAACGAATTAACATACAACTAGGATTGTATTTCCCTACTGTTGTTAAGTGGAGCAAAATTTTCTCCATAAAACAGAGAGAAAATGAAATGACATCTGAATATTTCCGAATATTTCCATAGGGCCTTACAAATAATGGCTAGATACACTGGGATATCTGATATAGGGAACAATGCGAATTACAGAGAGGTTACTGTCTCTGTTCTAATAGACGGGCTCAATAAGGCATTAAGGGTCAGGGTGCAGACTTTTTTGCCTAATTGGAGAGGGGTCACAGTAGATAATCTCAGAGAGTGCGCTATTGAACATCACAAGAATATCTCCAGACGCAGAGAACAGGAGGTTGAGGACTGTAAGTATACAGGCACATACAGGGAAGTTCCATCAGCCTAAACCACAGACCCCTGAGGGAAAGAAACGGTCAATAACATGTTTCCATTGCAGGAAAGAAGGGCATTTTGCCAGGGATTGTAGAAATAACGGGACACAGTCAATATAGACCCCCTAGACAAAGAACACGAGCCACATTATTAAACACATAGACGGGACCAAGGGACATATAGTAAGGATTCAAAAGCCATATAGAAAACACAAATTCGGCTAATGGGAAGAACAAAATAAATGCAACATTACCCTTTGACAAAACTTGCTGAGGTTAAGATGGGGCCTTTATGATTCTTAACCTTTACTTCTTTTCCTAGCAGCAGTAGCCCCTGACTAACTTAACAGAAATTTTGTTAAATATGATATACATTTAGTGTGCTCCCGCTCATGAAGTACAAAGTATGTTAGACACCCGCAAAGACTAACGCTGCATTTCACTGTTCTAGATTCATGTCATCACAGGTAGAACAAATTATCTCACAGATACCGGGTTCCCTATGAACTTAGGATGGACAGGACACTGGATTGATGGCTGGGATAGTCCCAGTAGTGATACAACAAACACAAACTTTAAAATGGGAGTAGACCAAGTAGAGAATCACTTCCCCGTAGTGCCCAATCCAGTTGTCATTTTTATAAAATCCTCTTTACCTCTACAAATTTATCTGTTACCAATCTCTATGTGGTTGGTCTCCAAAGTTTCCTTTTCATCTCCTACGTTCACCTACAGCAGGGTACAATACATGGACCCGATTACAGGTCTTACACCACATGCCTTAACGGAGATTCAGAGTGCTGCCCGAATCCAGTATATCTCACCAGCACAATGGCACCAGTATTACAGCAGTGTGCCTTGTCATGCACAAAGGGTGGAGAATGGTAATACTGGTAAAGGGAGATTGTGTACGGACACTGATATGCATGATTGTGTGACAGCCTGTTGGTGAACGCAAATCTGACATTTTTTTTCTCTTTTAGTCTCTCTTCTCTTCTTGAGATGGGTTTACTCCACATGACAAATACACAACAGTTAAATCAAAATGCAAAATTTGTGTTCCCTACAGGAGAGGGCAGTCTGTAAAGTGAAGGGATATGGTCAGGAGTCCTCAGGACTTTGGACAGATGGACACCGTAAGCCAGTAGCCCCCAGGGCATATCTCCCAAGCTTAGCTGAGGCGGCACACGATCTGACTCATCTGGGCAAGGAAGGTATGTGCAAATTGGTAAGAGCCTACTGGAGTGCACCAGGGTTCTCTTCTCATGCAGGTAAGAAAGCAATGACATGTCTTACTTGCTTGAGGAAGAATATTGGTAAGACAATACCAACGGAGCCATCCCATATCCCTCCTACAGACGGACCTTTCCAGGTAATACAAATCGACTTCATACAGTTACCACCCTGTAGGAATTTAAAGTATGTATTAGTATGTACTGATGTATTTTCAAACTGGGTAGAAGCATTCCCCGCTGCCACAAATACTGCCGTGTTCACTGCAAAGAAAATCGTGCAGGAATTTGTGTGCAGATATGGTATCCCTAGAATGATTGAAAGTGATAAGGGTACCCATTTTACAGGTGAAGTCTTTCAGGTCATGTGCAAACTGATGGGTATTAATAGTAAGCTGCATACTCCATACCGGCCACAGGCGAGTGCGAAGGTGGAGAGAATGAACAGCACTATTAAGAACAAGCTGAGCAAACTGATGGCTGAAACTGTAATGTTGTGACCAGAGGCATTGCCACTAGTGTTGTACAGCATCAGAACCACTCCCAGGTCACCGCTTAACTTATCACACTTCAAAGTTCTTTTTGGGTGACAACCCCATGTAATGATAGATCCCCAGGATGATCTGAAGTGCAATAACGAAATAACTGTGCAATATTTGGTTAAGATGAGCCAGCAACTGAGAAACCAGCAAAGGAATCTAAAGCTGGTGATTCCTGACCTACCGAACAGTAATTGTCATGACATTGAACCTGGGCATTATGTGATGATTCAAAATTTTCTACGCTCAGGTTGCCTCATTGACAGGTGGGAAAGTTTTGTTGACCAGCACGACAGCACTAAAAGTCGCCGAAAGAGAGACTTGGCTCCACTCGTCCCACTGCAAGAAAGTCGCTGACCCGGAGAAAACTTGTGACAAAGAGAAAGGGGAAGAGAACCTCAAATCACTAGAGAGTCTGTTCCGGGAAAGCTGAGAGGCAGGACTGTTGAACGGCACCTGAGCAAGGAGAACAACAAAATCAAGAATGGTTGTCGTACCATTTTTCTTTTCTCTAACGTCCTAGAGGATGCTGGGGACTCCGTAAGGACCATGGGGATAGACGGGCTCCGCAGGAGACATGGGCACTTTAAGAAAGACTTTAGGTCTGTGTGTGCACTGGCTCCTCCCTCTATGCCCCTCTTCTAGACCTCAGTTGTTTGATACTGTGCCCAGAGGAGATGGGTGCACTACAGGGAGCTCTCCTGAGCTTCCTGTCAGAAAGTATATTTGTTAGGTTTTTTATTTTCAGGGAGCCTGCTGGCAACAGACTCCCTGCATCGAGGGACTGAGGAGAGAGAAACAGACCTACTTCTGTGAGTTTCAAGGCTCTTTTTCTTAGGCTACTGGACACCATTAGCTCCAGAGGGATTGGTACGCAGGTCTCACCCTCGCCGTCCGTCCCAGAGCCGCGCCGCCGTCCTCCTCGCAGAGCCGGAAGATAGAAGCCGGGTGAGTATGAGAAGAAAAGAAGACTTCAGAGGCGGCAGAAGACTTCATGATCTTCACTGAGGTAACGCACAGCAGTAAAGCTGTGCGCCATTGCTCCCATACACCTCACACACCGCAGTCACTGTAAGGGTGCAGGGCGCAGGGGGGGCGCCCTGGGCAGCAATAAAACCTCTCCATTGGCAAAATAAGTATATACATGTACAGATGGGCACTGTACATGTACATAACAGAGCCCCCGCCAGTTTTCAGGAATTTTGAGCGGGACAAAAGCCCGCCGCCGAGGGGGCGGGGCTTCTCCCTCAGCACTCACCAGCGCCATTTTTCTCCACAGCACAGCGCTGAGAGGAAGCTCCCCGGACTCTCCCCTGCTAATACACGGTGATAGAGGGGTTTTAAGATGGGGGGGGCACAAATTTGGTGGATATAAAGTATAAACAGCGCTACTGGATAAACATTTAGTTTTTTTTTTCCAGGGTCATATAGCGCTGGGGTGTGTGCTGACATTCTCTCTCTCTGTCTCTCCATAGGGCCTGGTGGGGAAACTATCTTCAGATAAGAGGTTCCCTGTGTGTGTGGTGTGTCGGTACGCGTGTGTCGACATGTCTGAGGTAGAAGGCTCACCTAGGGAGGAGGGGGAGCGTATGAATGTGAGGTCTCCGTCGGCGGTGCCGACACCTGACTGGATGGATATGTGGAATGTTTTAAGTTCTTGTGTGAACTTATTGCTCAAAAGATTAGACAAAGCTGAAGCTAATGAACAGTCAGGGAGTGAACCCATGTCTGTCCCTATGTCGCCGGGACCTTCAGGGTCTCAGAAGCGCCCACTATCCCAGATAGGAGACACAGATACCGACACGGATTCGGACTCCAGTGTCGACTACGATGATGCAAAGTTACAGCCAAAAGTGGCTAAATGTATTCGATATATGATTATTGCAATAAAAGAAGTGTTGCATATCACAGAGGAACCCCCTGTCCCTGACACGAGGGTACACATGTATAAGGGAAAGAAACCTGAGGTAACTTTTCCCTCCTCACATGAGTTGAACGAATTATGTGAATAAGCGTGGGAATCTCCAGACAAAAAACTGCAGATTCCCAAAAGGATTCTTATGGTGTATCCTTTCCCGCCAATGGACAGGATACGGTGGGAATCCTCCCCTAAGGTGGACAAAGCGTTGACACGCTTGTCAAAAAAGATAGCGCTGCCATCCCAAGATACGGCTACCCTCAAGGATCCTGCTGAACGCAAGCAGGAGGTTACCTTAAAATCCATTTACACACATTCTGGTACATTACTCAGACCGGCAATTGCAACTGGGTTTGTAGCGCTGTAGCAGCATGGACAGATTCCTTATCAGCGGAAATTGAGACCCTAGATAAGGATACCATTTTATTGACCCTAGGCCATATAAAGGATGCTGTCTTATATATGAGAGATGCTCAAAGAGACATTAGTTTACTGGGTTCCAGAATAACAGCTATGTCAATTTCTGCTAGACGAGTCCTCTGGACCCGGCAGTGGACAGGTGATGCTGACTCAAAAAGACATATGGAGGTTTTACCTTACAAGGGTGAGGAATTGTTTGGGGAAGGTCTCTCGGACCTGGTCTCCATAGCTACGGCAGGTAAATCGAATTTTTTGCCCTATGTTCCCTCACAACCTAAGAAAGCGCCACATTATCAAATGCAGTCCTTTCGTTCAAATAAAAGCAAAAGAGTACGTGGATCATCCTTTCTTGCCAGAGGTAAGGGCAGAGGTAAAAATCTGCACAGCACAGCTAGTTCCTAGGAACAGAAATCCACCGCATGACGCTGGGGCTCCGCTGAGGGAGTCTGCCCCAGTGGGGGCACGTCTTCGACTTTTCAGCCACATCTGGGTTCACTCACAGGTGGATCCCTGGGCAATAGATATTGTTTCTCAGGGATACAAGCTGGAATTCGAAGAGGTGCCTCCTCGCCATTTTTTCAAATCGGCTCTACCGACTTCTCCCCTAGAAAGGGAGATAGTGTTAAATGCTATTCACAAATTGTGTCTTCAACAAGTGGTGGTCGAAGTTCCCCTGCTTCAGAGAGGGAAGGGATACTACTCAACCCTGTTTGTAGGTCCGAAACCGGACGGTTCGGTCAGACCCATATTGAATTTAAAATCCCTGAACCTATACTTAAAACGGTTCAAGTTCAAGATGGAATCGCTCAGTCATCGCCAGCCTGGAAGGGGGGGATTTTATGGTATCTCTGGACATAAAGGATGCATACCTTTATGTCCCCATTTATCCACCTCACCAGGCGTACCTGAGATTTGCGTTACAGGATTGTCATTACCAATTTCAGACGTTGCCGTTTGGGCTTTCCACGGCCCCGAGGATTTTCACCAAGGTAATGGCGGAAATGATGGTGCTCTTGCACAAGCAGGGTGTCACAATTATCCCATACTTGGACGATCTCCTCATAAAAGCGAGATCACGAGAGAAGTTACTGAACAGCGTGTCACTTTCATTGAAGGTGTTACAGTAACACGGCTGGATTCTCAATATCCCGAAGTCACAGCTGGTTCCTACGACTCGTCTGACCTTCTTGGGCATGATTCTGGACACAGACCAGAAAAGGATTTTTCTTCCGATAGAAAAAGCTCAGGAACTCATGACTCTAGTCAAGAACCTATTGAAGCCAAAACAAGTGTCTGTGCATCATTGCACTCAAGTCCTGGGAAAAATGGTGGCAACATACGAAGCCATTCCCTTCGGCAGGTTCCATGCAAGGACTTTCCAATGGGACCTATTGGACAAGTGGTCCGGGTCACATCTACAAATTCATCAGCGGATCACCCTGTCCCCCAGGGCCAGGTTATCTCTCCTGTGGTGGCTGCAGAGTGCTCACCTTTTGGAAGGCCGCAGGTTCGGCATTCAGGATTGGATCCTGGTGACCACGGACGCGAGCCTCAGAGGGTGGGGAGCAGTCACACAGGGAAGAAACTTCCAAGGACTTTGGACAAGTCAAGAGACTTGTCTTCACATCAACATCCTGGAACTGAGGGCCATATACAACGCCCTACGTCAAGCGGAGAACTTACTTCGCGACCAACCAGTTCTGATCCAGTCAGACAACATCACCGCAGTGGCTCATGTAAACCGCCAAGGCGGCACAAGGAGCAGAGTGGCAATGGCGGAAGCCACCAGGATTCTTCGCTGGGCGGAAAATCATGTAAGCGCACTGTCAGCAGTGTTCATTCCGGGAGTGGACAACTGGGAAGCGGACTTTCTCAGCAGACACGACCTGCATCCACGGGAGTGGGGACTTCATCGGGAAGTCTTCGCACAGATTGCAAGTCAGTGGGGACTGCCCCAGATAGACATGATGGCGTCCCGCCTCAACAAAAAGCTACAGAGGTACTGCGCCAAATCAAAAGACCCTTAGGCGGTAGCAGTAGACGCCCTAGTGACACCGTGGGTGTTCCAGTCGGTCTATGTGTTTCCTCCTCTTCCTCTCATACCCAATGTGTTGAGAATAATAAGAAAAAGAGGAGTGAGAACAATTCTCATTGTTCCAGATTGGCCATGAAGGACCTGGTATCCGGATCTGCTGGAAATGCTCACAGAAGATCCGTGGCCTCTTCCTCTAAGACAGGACCTGTAACAACAGGGGCCTTGTCTGTTCCAAGACTTACCGCGGCTGCATTTGAAGGAAAAGGGAATTCCGGATGAGATCATTCCTACTCTGATAAAGGCTAGGAAAGACATGACAGCGAAACTTTATCACCGGATATGGCGAAAATATATTTCTTGGTGTGAGGCCAGGAATGCTCCTACGGAAGAATTCCATCTGGCCCGTTTCCTTCACTTCCTACAGACTGGATTGAATTTGGGCCTAAAATTAGGCTCCATTAAGGTTCAGATTTCACCTTATCCATTTTCTTTCAAAAAGAATTGGCTTCTCTCCCAGAAGTACAGACTTTTGTGAAGGGAGTGCTGCATATTCAGCCTCCTTTTATACCTCCGGTGGCGCCTTGGGACCTTAACGTGGTGTTGAGTTTCCTTAAGTCGCACTGGTTTGAACCACTTCAAACGGTGGAGTTAAAATATCTCACTTGGAAGGTGGTCATGTTATTAGCCTTGGCTTCGGCTAGGCGAGTGTCGGAATTGGCGGCTTTGTCTCATAAAAGCCCCTATCTGGTTTTCCATATGGATAGGGCGGAATTGCGGACCCGTCCTCAATTCTTGCCTAAGGTGGTGTCATCTTTTCATATGAACCAACCTATTGTGGTGCCTGTGGCTACACGAGATTTGGTGGATTCCGAGTCCCTTGATGTAGTCAGGGCTTTGAAAATTTATGTGGCCAGAATGGCTAGAGTCAGGAAAACAGAAGCACTGTTTGTCCTATATGCAGCCAACAAGGTTGGCGCCCCTGTTTCGAAGCAGACTATTGCTCGCTGGATCTGTAACACGATTCAGCAGGCACATTCTACGGCTGGATTGCCGTTACCAAAATCGGTCAGGGCCCATTCCACTAGGAAGGTGGGCTCTTCTTGGGCGGCTGCCCGAGGGGTCTCGGCACTACAGCTGTGTCGAGCTGCTACTTGGTCGGGTACAAACACCTTTGCAAAATTCTATAAGTTTGATACCCTGACTGAGGAGGACCTAAGGTTTGCTAATTCGGTGCTGCAGAGTCATCCGCACTCTCCCGCCCGTTTGGGAGCTTTGGTATAATCCCCATGGTCCTTACGGAGTCCCCAGCATCCTCTAGAACGTTAGAGAAAATAAGATTTTAAACCTACCGGTAAATCTTTTTCTCGTAGTCTGTAGAGGATGCTGGGCACCTGTCCCAAGTGCGGACTACTTCTGCGAGACTTGTATATAGTTTTGCTTACATAAGGGTTATGTTATAGTTTCATCAGGTTGGACTGATGCTACGTTGTTTTTTTCATACTGTTAACAGTTTAATAGATACACAAGTTATACTGTGTGATTGGTGTGGCTGGTATGAATCTTGTCCTTGGATTAACAAAAATCCTTTCCTCGTACTGTCCGTCTCCTCTGGGCACAGTTTCTCTAACTGAGGTCTGGAGGAGGGGCATAGAGGAAGGAGCCAGTGCACACCCAGGCCTAAAGTCTTTCTTAAAGTGCCCATGTCTCCTGCGGAGCCCGTCTATCCCCATGGTCCTTACGGAGTCCCCAGCATCCTCTACAGACTACGAGAAAAAGATTTACCGGTAGGTTTAAAATCTTATTTTTTCACCCCCCACTGCATTATTTTCTTTTTCTCTCTTCCTATTTTTGTTCCGTAGGAAATGGATCCACACCAAGAGACTGTTTCAGCTTTTTCTTGTGACTCTGTTTTTGATCAGAACAATCTGTTTTTGTGAGGGCCCCTGAGACATTGAGCAAGGATCTGGAATGGGTTCTGATAGAGAGTACGGATTCGGAAGACCCCAGGAGCGGCGTATCACTCTAGTCAAGGCTGGTATCAGTAAGAGATCTGGTAGTCACGGAGCTTGGAGGCAATGTGAAGGGTTATTGTCTGATGAATATTGTATATGTAGAAATTGCCAAAATATAGTCGAAGACCGGTGCATCGAGAGATGTCAGTCAAACAGTAATATTGACATTGGCCAACATCCTTTGAGTGATTACCACTCATTAGTGGGTACGGTCTTAAACCAAACGGAATGCTGGGTGTGCTCAGAAGTTCCTCAAGGACAGAGTAAGTCGAGATTAGTGCCATATCCTTTAGCGATAGATGAGGTACTCGAATTACGGGGTGGGAGACCGGTGGACAAGAAATTCAATATATCTAAGCCCCCTAACTTGAAGCTCCACCAGTACCACGTAGGTAGGTCACTGTTATGCTTTAATGTGTCCAATTTCCGGAAACCAGGAAATTGGGAAGTGACATGGAATAACCAGACAACGACCTTTTCACACAGAGCTGATAATATATCTATCAACTCCGAACCTGTACGTAAGATAGCCACAAGTGGGAAGTTTTTCGGTATAGGTATACACGTGGGATCAGAACCATGTGGGCTGGAAAAGTATCACCGGGGTATTGTGCCCACATCATCCAGCCTGATACTTGTACTGAGCAAATGAGAGAACTGGGGATCGTTTTTTTTATCAGAAAAATATGTGATATGGATTTGTTAAATTTTGTCCCTTATGTTCTCCCAGACGATGCCTACTTCATATGTGGAAGGAAAGCATACAAGTGGCTTACTCCGAGCTCCGAAGGGTTGTGTTATATTGGCAGAGTACTACCAGAGGTTTTGACCATAGCACACGACAAAATGAAAGACATTCACCGCAATGCTCAGACTCCTTATACTCATACCCATTATGAACACATCATCAAGAGACACCTCATAGATAGGGCAGAGCACGCAGCCTCTGATTTGATCCATGAATCCACCGGGATTCAAGTTCCTCTCACATTAGACATCACCCGTACTGCCAGAGGAGCTATAAATTATAGGTATATCCATGCGCTAGCTAACTTGATAGATATTATTACTGAGATGTATGATGACACCTTCAGGTATACGGGCAGGGAGTTACAAGCCTACAAGAAGGAACTGGTCCAGCACAGGATGGTCCTGAATTATGTCACGGCTGTGACAGGGGGGTACTGTGTTACTTTGGCAACTCGATATGGTGTGAAGTGCTGTACGTATATTAAGAATAGCACTAACGACCCCACGGAGATCATCGATCAAAAGATGGACGAGATCTTACAGTTAAAGTGGGAGTTCAGAAGGAACACAACCTTACCTTGACGGCTGGAGGTAATGAATTGACCGGCTGGGCCTCATGATTGAACCCACTCAAATGGTTTTCTGGATTAGGAGAGTGGGCGCAAAATGTAATTGCAAGTGTTGGAAAGTTTCTCCTTTATATCCTGGGTGTCGTCAGAATTATTGGTCTGATATTCAGATGTGTTTGAATTTTGATGCGGCGCAAACACAGCACAAATTTGATGAGTCTAAAGGCCCATATAGACGGGCCGATGTGGGAGAGATGTGTGCTGAGCGAACCGCGATGTGTTCTGAGCGTGCGGGGGGAGACGGGGGGGCGCTCATTTCACCCAGCGGGTGAAGTGAGCAACCCGCTAGATTGGCCTGCATGCAGGCCAATCTAGCAACAGCGATAGCGATGCGCGGGGCTGCACATCGCTATCGCTGTAGGGGGTACACACGGAGCGATAATGCTTAAATTCTAAGCAATCTAGTCAGATTGCTTAGAATATCGCTCCGTGAGTACCCCCCTTAAGGAGCGAGGGCGTAGTTATAGCAGCAGATTTGATTTATGACTCTTATCTGTAGAAACAGTGTTATGATAAGGATTGCAAATGAATTTCATGGCCTGTTTCTTTCACCATTTCTTTCTGTTTACCCCTCTACCCAGAAACATCCAACCGGAAAAGACGTCAACCATACCCAAAATTTCTGTGAATGTGTCTTACCTTCATCTCTGCAATCCTCAGTTAATGGCACACATAGTCGATAAATTATATCTACATATAGTAGAACCCACATACCTTTTCCCCCCATGTATCATCAGATAAATGTGCTCCCCATTTGTTGGTATAAGAAGCCGGAAAGGTGAGGGCTAATGGCCTTTGCCTAGAAAGAGCTCTGTAGTGTTTGTTTGCCCATTTACAAACCCTTAATACGGGAAAAGGAGGAGTTAATGTATACTTCGCAATACCTCAAAGCTTACTTAGAACATATACGGCACGATGATACATGCCCCTCTGACATTAATTCATACATACATGCTTTTCCTATCCCACTAGGCTATACATTTCCCACCTACAAATCTTCCCCGGATATTTGAATTTTTGTATATAATGTGCCTGTAATATTTTCAGTTTTATTAGTAATATGTGGCAGTAATTGTTGACTGCCAAAGGCTGGACTGTCGAAGTCGAAAATATTATAGACACAAGCAGCACGTACAAACACCACACAAGTGGCCTCCGTGCACGTGCTTGTTCTGCTGTGCATGCGCATACTCGCACGTTGCGTATATTGGCTCACAAAGTCCTGCGTATTAGCACGTGGTATGAGTAATAACGGCAGCATATGCATTTGCATGGAAAAGCCACAAAGACATATCTCATATTTACTCCACATAGCACATAATTTACACATAGCCTACATGCACCACACCAGCGAGTTACATTTGCTTCAAAGGTACAACAACAGAGGGATTCGACTTTACAGGATATGAGGGGACAGAATTAGATTAGGATGTGGTGTTTGGTATCCAGCTGTACAGTATTTTAAGAGCAATATTTCCGGTAGCAGTTTGCAGAAGATAGCACGCTCCCGCGCATAGATATGCGCAGGAACAGAATATTAATATTACAGTGTATTTACTGTGCTCTTGATATTGGAACCCAGTGGAGAACATCTGCAAGTGCACCTGGACCAGGCATCACCCACCTATTCAAACCGACCTATGACCCCTCCTGTACTGTAAATGACCAGCCCTTTGACCTATGGGTGAAGAGATTACAGTTTCTATTGTTTCATGATTTGGACTAATGTATAAAAGCCAAGCCTCCTGGCTGGTCAGACACACATTCTCTGAGGGTCATCTATCTAGATTGACTGAGGACCGGGACCGGGTGGCGCTGGCGAACAAATGTATGTATCCATTGATTGTAACCTATTCTCTTATGTGATTGTATTTCTGTTGTACCCCCCTTTGAGTAAATATTTGTTGCTGGGTTGGACCCCAACATTGCATATACAATTGGTGTCGCATTCCTTCCCTGTTAGGGGTTATAAAGTGTATTCTGCCGCACGTGTAGCTACTTTGTGCTTACAGCGTGCCGGCGTGCTTACGCAACGTGTACGCATTTGATAGGGGTTTTACACACACGCGATTAGCGGTCGCAGCGGCCTGCACAGTTGTACATTTAAAGTATTGCTTTTCTTCCTGGAAGTTAATCAGACTTCACACTCCGAAGGGCCAGGTCACTCCAACCGCAATTATTGGCCCAACACTGAAATTCAGTGCAATATACTTCAGCAGAATTTCTCCCCTGCTTAGGAGAATGAAGATGTGCCTCAGCAGACGCTATCCGATCTGGGTCTTCCTAGAGCACCCCTAGAGCTTTGAAGAATGTCCCCTCCGAATGCAGACTAGGATGATCCGCTAAAAGATCAAAAGCCCATGATTGAGGATTACCCTGCAGGAGAGAAGAAATAATACCCACCCACTGGGTCTCTGATACCGATGAGTGAGGCCTAAGCATAAAGTAGAGTTTACAGCTCTCTCGGAAATTCACAAACTGTTTACAATCCCTGGTAAACCTGTCAGGGAGATTGAGTTTTGGCTCCCTAGGGGTAGATGGTGAGAAGGACTGGGACCTTCGACTTTACTCCTGGGAATCCACGCGAAAGGATAGATCCTGTAGCTGTTGGGTCAAACCCTGGATCTGATTTGCCAGAATCTGGGCTGCATTTTGCTGTGTTGGATCCATCCGATCGATAACCTGTGAAGCTACAGTTTTTTCGGCTGGTTACACTAATTTGAGGAAAGTACTTGGGCAGACTGGCGTGGAGACTGGGATGACAGCTAATGACAAGTAGGATAAACTTGAGAGTTGATGGTCTTATGGACAATAATTCCAGATCTTCTAGGCAATAACCCCAGACACCTTGGTAGACTGCACCAGCAGGTCTTCTTGTCTATAAGAGAAGCTTTTCCCTTAAGACTTTATGTGCCTACCAGTACTGGGATGCCGACCAGGACTTACGCCACTGGTGACAGTACAAGCTTAAGGGCCCCTTACACTAGGGAGATGTATCTCAGCAATGACTTGCATGCAATTTTTCTGCAATCTGGCCGGGAGCTTCCTGGGAGGCCTGCGATTGCAATTTCATACATTACATGTATTTTTACATGTGATTTATCTCATGCAATCTAATGTTATTAAACCTATTTCCATGCAATTGAGATAAATCTCATGTGCAGCATGTTTGTTCTGCGATTGCGATGGGTGACACACGGGAGAGCGCAATCACAAGAAAAGTACATGCAATTTGACATTTTTCATGCTATCCATCTCAGGAACTCGTCGCAAATTGCACAAAAAATTGCAATATCGCATTTGTGTATTCACCCCCGAGATGACCAGAGTTATCTGTCAGTAGAAAAGACAAAGACAAGAAGAGAAAGACTGGGACCAGGAATATGACTGAGAACAGACTAACAGAGCTGAGACAAAAAGGGGCCAGGGATAGACACTGTAATGAAATGGGGCTGTGATGATAGAGGCAAATGTGGTGGTTATGTATGAAGCAGCTGAATGCAAATAACAATGATAATGGTCAGTAGCAGAAAAAAATGCAAAGATGAGACAAAGAACAAATACTGTCTGGAAGTATCCAAACTACACCTGATGCTAGGCAGACAGGATCCAGACAGAACTGGGTCTAGCAAAGGTTCCCTAGCACGAGAGCTCACATCACTGGTAGTTTCTCACAGGAAGCAGGAACTATAACCAGCGTTTGAGGCGTGCACAGGAAAGAAATGTATATGTTGTCTGTACCAATCCAAAACAAGATATGTTAATGAAACAACCCTGTGCAGCTGCATGTACACACACACAAATACTTATTAGTAAGCAACGGGGGGGCACCATCTGCCTCCGGTGTCCCCATTGCTATGCACCCAGTGACTCCCAGGCCCCCATGCGGCAACGTACCAAACACAGAGCGGGACCCGAAAGTCAGAGGAGGAGGAGCGTCCCGGTTGCCTGCTCTCAGAAACTACTGTTGCCATGAAGGGGTATACTTGGTTTGCAACACTGTTTAGGTAGCTGGTATGTGTCAAAGTAACATCCACATGAATACCAGGACCAAAGGTTTACCAGCAGAACATTGTACAGAGCATCACACTGCCTCTGCCAGCTTGTCTTTTTTCAATAGTGCATACTGCTGCCATCTCTTTCCTATGTAAATAACGCACACATACCTGGCTGTCCACATGATGGAAAAGAAAATAGGATTTTAATACCTACCCGTAAATCTTTTTCTCTTAGTCCGTAGAGGATGCTGGGGACTCCAAAAGGACCATGGGGTATAGACGGGATCTGCAGGAGACATGGGCACTTTAAGACTTAAATGGGTGTGAACTGGCTCCTCCCTCTATGCCCCTCCTCCAGACCTCAGTTATAGGAACTGTGCCCAGGAAGACGGACATTTCGAGGAAAAGGATTTTTGTTAACCAAGGGTGAGATACATACCAGCTCACACCACAACATACCGTACAACATGGCATTGAACTAAACAGTGAACAGCATGAACCAAAAAAATCAGCAACAGGCTGATCGAAACCAAAAACACAACCTTTGTGTAACAAAAGCAATAACAATGAACAAGTACTGCAGATAGAGTCCGCACTGGGACGGGTGCCCAGCATCCTCTACGGACTAAGAGAAAAGGATTTACCAGTAGGTATTAAAATCCTATTTTCTCCTTTGTCCTAGAGGATGCTGGGGACTCCAAAAGGACCATGGGATTTGTACCAAAGCTCCAGACCGGGCGGGAGAGTGCGGATAACTCTGCAGCACCGATTGAGCAAACATGAGGTCCTCATCAGCCATGGTATCAAACTTGTAGAACTTAGCCAAGGTGTTTCACCCCGACCAAGTAGCTGCTCGGCAAAGTTGAACCGCCGAGACTCCTCGGGCAGCCGCCCAAGATGAACCCACCTTTCTGGTAGAGTGGGCCTTCACCAAATCCGGTAACAGCAATCCTGCCGTAGAATGAGCATGCCGAATCGTATCACAGATCCAGCGCGCAATAGTCTGCTTAGAAGCAGGAGCCCCAATTTTGTTGGGTGCATACAGGATAAACAGAGCTTCTGTTTTCCTAATACGAGCCATTCTGGCTACATAAATTTTCAAAGCTCTGACCACATCGAGAGACTTTGAAACAGCCAAGGCTTCAGTAGCCACAGGCACCACAATAGGTTGGTTTATGTGAAACGAAGAAACCACCTTTGGTAGAAATTGTTGACGAGTTCTCAATTCCGCTCTATCCTCATGGAAGATCAAATAGGGGCTCTTGTGAGACAAAGCCGCTAACTCCGACACCTGCCTTGCGGACGCCAAGGCCAAAAGCATGACCACTTTCCAAGTGAAAAATTTCAACTCAACCTTTCGTAAAGGTTCAAACCAGTGTGAAATAAGAAACTGCAACACCACGTTAAGGTCCCATGGTGCCACCGGTGGCACAAATGGAGGTTGGATGTGCAGCACTCCCTTCACGAAAGTCTGAACCTCTGGAAGGGTAGCCAATTATTTTTGAAAGAAAATCGATAAGGCCAAAATCTGCACTTTAATGGAGCCTAACTTTAGGCCCGCATCCACACCTGCTTGCAAAAAATGGAGAAAACGAGCCAGCTGAAATTCATCTGTAGGAGCCTTCTTGGATTCACACCAAGACGCATATTTTCTCCAATTACAGTGATAATGCTTCGCCGTTACTTCCTTTCTAGCTTTAAACAGAGTGGGGATGACTTCACCGGGAATACCCTTCCGAGCTAGGATTTGGCGTTCAACCGCCACGCCGTCAAACGCAACCGCGGTAAGTCTTGGAGCACACACGGCCCTTGCTGTAATAGGTCCTCTCTTAGAGGAAGAGGCCAGGGATCTCCTATGAGTAATTCCTGAAGATCCAGATACCAGGCCCTCCGTGGCCAATCTGGAACAATGAGCATGGCCTGAACCGTTGTTCTTCTTATGATCCCTATCACCTTTGGAATGAGTGGAAGTACAGGGAACACATATACCGACTGAAACACCCACGGTGTCACCAGGGCGTCCACTGCACAAGCTTGAGGGTCCCTCGACCTGGAACAATATCTCTGAAGCTTCTTGTTGAGGCGAGATGCCATCATGTCTATTTGAGGAATTCCCCAATGACTTGTCACTTCTGCAAAGATCTCTTGATGCAGACCCCACTCTACTGGATGAAAATCGTGTCTGCTGAGGAAGTCTGCTTCCCAGTTATCCACGCCCGGAATGAAGACCGCTGACAGAGCGCTTGCATGTTTTTCCGCCCAGCGGAGAACTTTTGTGGCCTCCGCCATTGCTGCTCTGCTCTTTGTTCCACCCTGGCGGTTTATGTACGCCACTGCTGTAATGTTGTTTGACTGAATCAGGACGGGCATACCGCGAAGAAGATGCTCTGCTTGTAGAAGGCCGTTGTAGATGGCTCTTAATTCCAGAATGTTTATGTGCAGACAAGCTTCCTGGCTTGACCATTTTCCCTGAAATTTTCCCCCTGTGTGACTGCTCCCCAGCCCCGGAGACTTGCATCCGTAGTCACCAGGACCCAGTCCTGGATCCCGAACCTGCGTCCCTCCAAGAGGTGCGAACTGTGGAGCCACCACAGGAGAGCTACTCTGGTCCTGGAAGATAGGCTTATTTTCCGGTGCATGTGCAGGTGAGACCCGGACCACTTGTCCAACAGGTCCCACTGAAACACCCTGGCATGGAACCTGCCAAATGGAATGGCTTCGTACGCTGCCACCATCTTCCCCAGCACCCGCGTGCATTGATGAATCGACACCTTTGCCGGTTTCAGAATCTCCTTGACCATGTACTGGATTCCAGAGCTTTTTCTACTGGGAGAAAGACTCTCTGCAGTTCCGTGTCCAGGATCATGCCCAAGAATGACAGTTGCGTTGTCGGAACCAACTGTGACTTTGGCAAATTTAGGAGCCAACCATGTTGTTGCAGGACTGTCAGGGAGAGCGCAACGTTTCTTAGTTTTTTGATTTTCCTTTGATCTCGCCTTTATTAGGAGATCGTCCAAGTACAGAATAATTGTGACACCCTGCTTGCGCAGGAGCACCAGCATTTCCGCCATTACTTTGGTGAAAACCCTCGGAGCCGTGGAAAGACCAAACGGCAATGTCTGAAATTGGTAATGACAATCCTGAACAGCAAACCTCAGGTAAGCCTGATGCGGAGGAAATATTGAGACATGTAAGTAGGCATCTTTTATGTCGACTGATGCCATAAAATCCCCCCTTCCTGACTGGAGATCACTGCTCGGAGAGATTCCATTTTGAATTTGAATTGTTTTAGAAAGAAATTGAGGGATTTTAGGTTCAGAATCGGTCTGACCGAGCCATCCGGTTTCAGGACCACGGACAGGCTTGAATAAAACCCTTCTCCCCGCTGTGGTGGGGGTACCGTGACAACAACTTTCTGCAGACACAGCTTTTGTATCACCGCGCATACTACTTCCCTTTCCGGAAGAGAAGCTGGTAAGGCCGATTTGAAAAATCGGTGAGGGGGCACGTCTTGAAACTCCAGTTTGTACCCTTGGACCACTATTTCTAGCACCCAAGGATCCAGGGCCGAACGAGCCCAGACCTGACTGAAGAGTTGAAGACGTGCCCCCACCGGTGCGGACTCCAGCAGCGGAGCCCCAGCCTCATGTGGATTTGGCAGCGGCCGGGGAGGACTTGTGCTCTTGGGAGCTTGCCCCAACCGGTGACTTTTTACCCCTTCCCCTACCTCTAGCAGCAAGGAAGGAGGACCCTCGTCCTTTTTTGAATTTATTAGACCGAAAGGACTGCATCTGATAAGGAGGCGTCTTCTTTTGTTGTGCAGGGACATACGGTAGAAAAGATGACTTACCCGCGGTAGCTGTAGATACCATGTCTGCGAGGCCATCACCAAACAAAACACCACCTTTATACGGCAGAGCCTCCATAGCCCTCTTAGAGTCAGCATCACCATTCCATTGATGAGTCCATAATGCTCTCCTAGCCGAGATTGCCATGGCATTGGCCCTTGATATATATAATGCCCCCGACCTGACAGCGCTTTTAATAATAATCAACACCAAATTGTGTGCCCCCCCCGTTTAGCACCCTGTTACTTGTCACAGAGGTGTAGGAGGCCAGGACCAGCGTCTCTGCAGCTCACTGTGGAGATAAAATGGCGCTGATTAGAGCTTGGAGGTCCAAGCCCAGCCCCCGTAATGGCGCGCTTATGTCCCGCTATTTTTTTATACTGGCGGGGGTTTGTACACAGTGCCTCTGCACTGTATATACTGTTGCCAGGCTGATTTGAGGTCTTATTGCTGCCCAGGGCGCCCGCCCTGCACCCAAGTAATGCCGCTGGTGTGTGGGAGCAATGGCGCGCAGCGCGACCGCTGCGCGGTACCTCTGTCTGAAGTCTTTTGCCGTCTTTAGTGAAGTCTTCTGTACTTCGGTTACTCACCCGGCTTCTTTCTTCTGGCTCTGTGAGGGGGAAGACGGCGCGGCTCTGGGAACGAGCAGCTAGGCTATACCAAGTGATCAGACCCTCTGGAGCTAATGGTGTCCAGTAGCCTAAGAAGCAGAGCCTTTAACTCACACAAGTATGTCTGCTTCTCTCCCCTCAGTCCCACGAAGCAGGGAGCCTGTTGACAGCAGTGCTCCCTGAAAATAATAAACCTAAAAAAAAAAAAGTATTTTCTAGAGAAACTCAGGAGAGCTCCCCTAGTGTGTGTCCAGTCTCTCTGGGCACAGAATCTAACTGAGGTCTGGAGGAGGGGCATAGAAATCATTAAAATAATATAAAGAAAATACTTATGACACATTCTGTGTCATAAGTATATGCGTTAGGCTTTATATTATTTTAATGATTCCTAGTGTCTAAAATATTTGTTTTAAATGAGTTTAGGAGGCACCACTGTTGGTGCCTCCCGCTGTCAGTGTAAAGGGCAGGAAGCGGGGAGGCGGGACCAAGAATTGGGCAGTAAAAGCCCATTAAAAAATGCAGCTGAAGCAGCACTTAGTGTAAGTGCCTCTTTGACAGGGGAGTGGCAGGGGCATGCTTTCAACCCATAGCATGCCCCTGTCGCTAAGACTGACCAACAGCAGCGGTGGACGGGAAGCTGCCGGCTGCCCCTGTCAGCCTGTAATCAGCAGAGCGGGAGGGGAGCTACGAGTCCCAGAGCCCAAGTCTCTGTCCCGCCGCTGTAAGGAGTGTGAGGCGTGCCTTCCCCTTGTCCTGCTGCCGCCGTCCCTACTCAGCCCCTGAGACCAGCGTCCTGCTACTGCCAGCTGTCTGCTCTGGAGCGTCGCTGCAGCTGCCAGCACCCGGACCCGAGGAGAGTGTCTGTGGATGATGGATTGTGGCCCCCCCTCAAGGCGAGTACCAACACCACAAACAAACACACACACACACACACACACTCTGGAGTCTGCTGATGTAATGTGTAAAAAAAATGAAAAAGGGGGACACTGCCGTAATGTGTAAAAAAGAGGGACGCTGTCTGCCGTAATGTGTAAAAAAAGGGGGACGTTCTCTGCCATAATGTGTAAAAATGGGGGACTGTCTGCCATAATGTGTAAAAAAGGGGGACTGTCTGCCGTAAGGTGTAAAAAAGGAGGACGCTGTCTGCAGTAATATGTAAAAAAGGGGGATGCTGTCTGCCGTAATGTGTAAAAAAGGGGGTCACTGTCTGCCGTAATGTGTAAAAAAAGGGGGGCGCTTTCTGCAGTAATTTGTAAAAAAGGGGAACGCTGTCTGCCGTAATGTGTAAAAAGGGGACGCTGTCTGCCGTAATGTGTAACAAAGGGGGTCTGTCTGCCGTAATGTGTAAAAAAGGGTGAGGCTGTCTACCGTAATGTGTAAAAAAGGGGAAGCTGTCTGCCGTAATGTGTAAAAAAGGGGAAGCTGTCTGCCGTAATGTGTAAAAAAGGGGACGCTGTCTGCCGTAATGTGTAAAAAGGGGACTGTCTGCCATAATGTGTAAAAAGGGGACGCTGTCTGCCGTAATGTGTAAAAAGGGGTACCTAACTCTGATCCCAATGCCCCAACTATTTCAACTCAAGGGCTACCTAAAACACATATTTGCAAAAAATAAATAAATGTTTAAATAAAAAGAAGTAGACAGGCACTGTCAGCCTACTTCCATTACATCACAAGTGGTGGTAAGGTTCATAGCCGGACTTTGCGGATCATTATGGCTGCAGTGCCTCACAAGCCAATGACCTCACCGCACGCCACTGATGTTTTCTGACACCTTTCTGTCATAGCCAGCATTAACTTTTTCAGCAATTTGTGCTACATTAGTTCTGTGGGATGGACCAGACAGTCTAGCCTTCGCACCCCACGTGCATCAATAAACCTTGGGAACCCATGACCGGATGTAATTTCTTGGCCCACTTTTGGTAGGTACTAACCACTGCATACCATGAACAACCCACATGAACTGCCATTTTGGAGATGCTCTGTCCTAGTCGTCTAGCATCACAATTTGGCCCTTGACAAAATTGCACAGATCCTCATGCTTGCCCATTTTTCATCCTGCCAACACATCAATTTCACGAACTGAGGGCCTGATTCATGATGTATGTAATTGCATAGCAGCAAGGAAATGTAAATGCAATTCTGTGTCATTAAAATGTAAATGCAGCAGGAGGCATCTGTAGGAGATAGACACCTCCTGTTTGCATTAGCGAGGATCTGAGTGCTGTGTCTGAGAATGCAGCCTCGGATTACCATCTGTCTTGGCTGAGGTTATTTGTGAACCCGGACCACTACTGGACACTGGGTTTGGTCTTGAGCGCAGTGCACAGAATTGGGCTGGCTTAGTGAATGATCCGCTCATCCAGACGTGGCAGCCAGGCAGCAGTGGCATGCGGTGAGGTCAGTGGCTGGTGTGAGGCACTACAGCCATAATGTCCGCCATATCCTGCCGATGACCCCTACCGCCGCCGAGCCAATACCCGCTACTACCTCTGAGCTGATGCCACCGCCAATGGCTTACAAATTTGCCCACCATCAACTGACCCAGCCCTCCGCTACTAATTTGCATCTCAGTCCGATGCCGCCAATGCCCGATGCCTGCCTGCTCATCATACTTGTGATATATTGTACATTTTTATAGAAAAAAAATAAAAATTAGTGTTTGGGACTGGGAAGGGAGTGGGAGGAGGACATGAATGCAATTTTGTTGTCCAGGGCTTCCATTAACTTAATGGAGAAGGGTCTGAATGGGTTAAAAAAATGTAAAAAAAAAATGCGTGAGGTCCCCCATCCTAAGTATAACCAGCCTCGGGCTCTTTGAGCCAGTCCTGGCTGTTTAAATACTTGGAAAAAATTGGACAGGGGTTCCCCGTATTTAGACAACCATCATCGGGCTCTTAGTCCGGTCCTGGTTTTAAAAATACGGGGGACAAAAGATGTAGGGGTCCCCCGTATTTTTAAAACCAGCACCGGGCTCCACTAGCCAGGGACATAATGCCACAGCTGGGGGACACATTTATGTAGGTCCCTGCAGCCGTGGAATTACCCCCCCAACTAGTCACCCCTGGCCGGGGTTCCTTGGAGGAGTGGGGACCCCTTAAATCAAGGGGTCCCCCCCTTCCAGATACCCAAGAGCCAGGGGTGAAGCCCGAGGCTGTCCCTGGCACCCCTGGGCGGTGGGTGCCAGGCTGATAGCCATAAGTGTGTAAAAAAAAAAGAATATTGTTTTTTGTTGTGGAATTACAAGGCCCAGCAAGCCTCCCCCACTTTCTGGTACTTGGAGAACCTCAAGTTCAATGATGCAGACCCTGGACCTGTCACACTTTCAAAACTGGGGCGACACGCTTTTGAAGGAAGGTGGTACTTATCTATCATGCAATACCACCAGGGAGGCATCTGATAGACTCCAAATATCATCTATACATATATAATTATATATATATTATCTACAGTACTGTGCAAAAGTTTTAGGCAGGAAATATGCTGCAAAGTAAGAATGCTTTCAAATAGAAGTGTTAATAGTTTATTTTTATCAACTAACAAAATGCTAAGTTTATGAACAGAAGAGAAATCTCGATCAAATCAATATTTGGTGTGACCACCCTTTGTCTTCAAAACAGCATCAATTCTTCTAGGTACACTTGCACACAGTGTTTGAAGGAACTCGGCATGGAGGTTGATTCCAAACATCTTGGAGAACTAACCACAGATCTTCTGTGGATGTAGACTTGCTGTCTCTTCATGTAATCCCAGACAGGCTTGATGATGCTGAGATAAGGGCTCTTTGGGGGCCATATAATCACACCCAGGACTCCTTGTTCTTCTTTACGCTGAAGATAGTTTTTAATGACATTGGCTGTATGTTTGGGGTCGTTGACCTGCTGTAGATTAAATTTGGAGCCAATCAGACACCTCCCTGATGGTACTGCATGATGGATAAGTACCTGCCTGTATTTCTCAGCATTGATGCACAAAGCAACATTGCTCGCGAGCAACATTGCTCGCATCAGGCCATTTCTCTCCCAGAGTGCAACTAAACTTATCATCCACTCACTGGTCATCTCACGACTCGACTACTGCAATGCTCTCCTCACTGGCCTCGCTTGCTCCCATCTTGCTCCCCTCCAATCTGTCCTGAACTCCGCAGCTAGGCTTATCATCCTCTCCTGCCGCTCCACATCTGCCACTCCCCTTTGACAAATTCTACACTAGCTCCCATTCCCCTACAGAATCCTCTTCAAACTCCTCACCCTCACATACAAGGATATCTCTAATTCCACTGCTCCCTATATCTCCAACCTCCTCCCTTCATACTCCCTCCCGCCCCCTACGGTCGACCAATGACCATCGCCTCTCCACCGCCCTGGTCACTACTTCCCATGCTCGAGTTCAAGACTATGCCCGTGCTGCACCCCTTCAGTGGAACGCATTCCCCCACTCCATTAAACTCTCACCGACCTTGCAATGCTTCAAACGGGCACTAAAACCCACCTGTTCATCAAAGTATACCCTCCCGATGCATAACCTAGTCCTGAGGCCGCTCCTCCATCCCCCTGCTTCATGCCTTGAACATCTCAGCTTTGCATACACCTCATGTCATCTGTCTGGCGACCCTTCCCACTAGATTGTTAGCTCTTCAGAGCAGGGCCCTCTTTCCTCTTGTTATCTAAGCCCTCTTCTCGACACATTTCGCTTGCAGCTCTGCCCTACTCAGCGACCATCTTTACCCGCTTTTTCTTCTGCTGGTAAAGGCTCATCTCCATCTATGGCCACCAGCACCTAGTAGTACGATGATCACTCCCTCACTACTTACATCTTAGCTGTATTATGTCTTGAGAATTGTGGTGCTCTTTGTTACTTGTACTCTATTTCTGTTATTTATTTACTGTAATGCTAAGTTTTGTCTCCCTGTTCGGCCCTTTGCACAGCACTGCGAAACACTTGTGGCACCTTATAAATAAAATGTAATAATAATCCTGCAAAGTTGAGCACCGTAGATGCAGTGGCAGCCAAGGAAACTTAGTGCATCAGATGAAAGACACATTATGCTTACTTCCCTTCTAAATCAGAGGATGTCCAGCAGTGCCATAAGCTTAGTACTGGCACCAGTGGGACCCAGGTACACCCATCTACTGTACAGAGAAGTTTAGCCAGAAGTGGTCTTCATGGAATAATAGCAGCCAAAAAGCCATACCTTCAATGTGGAAACAAAGTCAAGTAACTCAACTATGCATGACAACAGGAACTGGGGCTGGAAAGCGGTACAATAATGAATGTCTGCAGGCAACAATAAAGCATGTGAGCATTAAAATATTGGCGTTACATCTCTACACTGCGGTAAGTGCCCCATTTTGTTTTTTTTATATATATATATATATATATATATATATATATAGCAAAGAGTATTCAGCGGCACTCACAGGTCTTATATAAGTGGAATAAATCAGGCAACCAGCACCTTGCCCAGCAGGTTAGCGTTTCAGTTTAATATCATAAACTTTAATCAGAACAATTTTACAGTGCGAACAAACTTACCTATATAGAAGTCACCAAGTGAATCAGACTGCGTGCAACACGAGCGGGGCGCCGGGTGGGTGACGTCACACACTTGCGACGGGCGCTCCTCCGCGCCAGTTCCGGTCCTGGCATCACCTAGCAACAGGAGATAAACAGTACCGTCACCAGGAAAGGAGACGCAGATAGCAGAACGTAAAGCCTATCTGTTGAAAGCAGTCACTTAGCGCTAAAACAAATTCACACCACAGGATATAAACAATAACATGTAATATGAGCTGAGGATTAAGTGGGACACTGATGCATTAGTAAAAAAGTCCGAGATCATACACAGGATGCTACACTATGCGTGCTAAGCATGTGAACCCACATGTAAGCTAATCAATAGTGCCTCCTCCCCTAAGGAAAAGATTGTTATAAACCCAAATATAGCAATCTGCAAGGTATACTACCCAACTGAAAATAGGTCAAAAAAGAAAGTCACAAATAGCAATTCCAATTGATCTGTTTGCTAAGGTCCAGCGGGGCCATGGTGTTCAAAGTGTAGCTCCATCGCATCTCCAGTTGCAATAACCTCTTATCCCGATCCCCTCCCCTAAGGTTCGGGGGAACATGGTCGATGATTTTGTAGCGTAAGGTCGCCAAACTATGTTTCTGTGCCTTTAAATGTCTGCTACGCAGACTCTGAGCCCTAAAGTGCTTGGCGTATAGATATCCTGTGTGTCGCCATCCGTTCTTTGAAGCTACAAGTGGTTTTACCCACATAAAACATTCCACAGGGGCAGCGGATTAAATATACAGCAAATTTGCTTGAACAGGTAAGTACAAACTTGATGCTAATACGCTTGCCAGTAAGTGGTTGTGTGAAAGAAGATCCTGCCTCCATGTAGCTGCATGTTGTGCAGCCAGTGCACTTATAACAGCCGGGTTTTCTGGTTAGGGAATTGCCCCTTGGTGCTGGTTGTAAGCACAATATGTCATTCACGACCACCACCACCACACCACCAAGATTTTGGTTTCTGGTACAGCTCGGCAAAATCCTTGTTTCACTAAGGACTTTGAGATCAGGATCAAGGGTCACAATGGGCCAAAGACTCTTGGCCTATTTGATAATTTGTTGCTCAACAGGTGGTATTCCTGAACAAACACCATTCTGTCCACAGTTTTCTCCTTAGGAGAAATGGGGGTCAATAATGCTTCTCGGGGAGTGGCCAATGCCCTTTCTTTGGCCCTCCGCAACTCTGTATAATCATATCCCCTGATGAGGAATTGTTGCAACATCTCATCAAGTGCTTCTTCTGCCTTTTGGTATGTGTCAGATATCCGACAAACTCGAAGAAACTGTGAGAAAGGGATATCTCTGTTGCATGGGTAAGGATGTTGACTGGAGGCATGTAAATATGTGTTCCTGTCTGTGGGTTTCTTGAACAGTTTCGTATGCAGACAATTGTCCGTCAAGGTGACCCAGAAATCCAAAAAGTTAACGTTCAGGTCACTAATGGTGAAAGTAAATTTGATATTTTTGTACTGAGTATTGACCATAGCAATGTGTTCTGCGAGGGCATCCTGTGGGCCCCTCCAGATGAGGAGAAGGTAATCTATGTACCTTGGCATCCAGATTATGCCCTGGGCAAAGGGTGTATTCATGAAAAGAAGTTGACGTTCTTTAGCAAACATGAAGGTGTTGGCAAAGGTGGGGGCCACACATGACCCCATCGCACAGCCTCTTACTGTAGGAACTATTTCCCATCGAACAAGAAATAATTACGCTTCAGCGTAAGCTCCAAAAGTTGGATGTAGACATTGACAACAGGACCTTTATACTCAAGTACTTGCTAGAATTGACTCCCTCGTGGCTTGTAGTCCTTCCTCATGTGGGATGTTAGTCAGGGCCGGTTCTAGCTCTTTTGGCGCCCCGGGCGGAAAATAGGGGCGTGGCTTCATACAGGGGGCATGGTCAGTTATGCCCCCTGTAGAGTTTTGCCCCCTGTAGAGTAGTGCCACTTACACACAAAAAAATAATACTTACAATCCCCGCTCCTGATACCCGACCGCTGCAGACCTCCGCCGGCGCCGCTCCTCTCCTCGGATCTATGGGAGAGACGTCATGACGTCTCTCCCATAGGACAGCATACACAGACACTAGAGGTCAAATATGACTCCTAGCGTCTGTGTCAGTCCCACAATGCTGTGTGGTGCGCGATGACGTAATCGCACACCGCACAGCAAAAGTCCTCTACATGAAGGGAAACTAGGGGGGTAATTCCAAGTTGATCGCAGCAGGAAATTTTTTAGCAGTTGGGCAAAACCATGTGCACTGCAGGGGAGGCAGAGATAACATTTGCAGAGAGAGTTAGATTTGGGTGGGTTATTTTATTTCTGTGCAGGGTAAATACTGGCTGCTTTATTTTTACACTGCAAATTAGATTGCAGATTGAACACACCACACCCAAATCTAACTCTCTCTGCACATGTTATATCTGCCTCCCCTGCAGTGCACATGGTTTTGCACAATTGCTAACAGAATTCCTGCTGCGATCAACTTGGAATTACCCCCTAGATGCGTAGCGTCTGGTTCCCTCCACAGTGGGGTACCAGCGGGGGGCACAGTAGCGGATCTTGCCATGGTGCGGCACCCTCTGGATGGCGCTGGAGGCCTCCGGAAGGCGGCACCCCGGGCAAAAGTCCTGCTTGCCCATGGCTAGATCCGCTACTGATGTTAGTATAAAGAGAAACTACATCTAGGGTACATAATATGCATCCTGGGGGTAACGGTGACAGCCTTTGTAGTTTGTTCAGGAAGGTGGTAGTGTCCTTGAGGTAGGTGTCTTGCTCCTGGACTACCGGCTGGAGATAGAAGTCAAGATATTGCGAGATCTTGTAATAGAGATAGTCCCTGACAGCGATGATTGGTCTGCCAGGTGGTCGAGTCATGCTTTTGTGGATTTACAGTATGGTGTATAATACCGGGGACATTTGTGTATGCATTGTGTTTTTTTTTCATACATTATCTCCTGGACGACGGACTCACGTATGAACTTGCCTGTATGAAAAAGAACGGACTTTAGCCCACACGGGTAATTTCTTTGTACCATTCATTATTTGCGCCACCTAGGGATTATCCTAAAAAAACCTTCTTTAGCATTTATTAGTGTGTTAGGTGACACACTTGGATAGACCTTGGGTTGGCTGCATTTGTGCGCAGGGATATATCTTAAATTTTTGTTGTTAGTATGATACCGGGGAAATGGGATAATCTGTCAGTAAACTGGTGCAGACTTGCTCTGTGATAATCTTGTCTTTACATGTTTGCGATAGCATGCCATCTAATTCCTTCTTGAATGTAGCAATGGGATCTTGTGGCAATTCCCTGTATACTTATTCGTTGCCAAACTGCGAGTAAACCTCACTTTTGTACATCCCCAGGTCCAGGACCACTATGCCTCCCCCCTTATCAGCCGGGCGGATGATGATGTCTGTATAAGACCTCAACTTATGTAAAGCTTGGCGCTCCTCCTTGGAGATATTATTTCTGTATGGGTGATGTCCTTTGATTTGTCTTTGTACCGTCTGATCTAGTGTGCGGGTAAAGCTTTTAATTGCGATGTTATTAGAGATGTGATCATAACCTGATTTTTTACTAGAAATGGTACTGGGTTGCTGAATGGGTGTTTTCGCGAAAAACTCTTTTAGACGTAATTGTCTTGAAAATCGATGCAAGTCCACCTTCCACTTTAAATCATCAAAACCTTTAGATGGAACGAAAGAGAGGCCCTTATTCAGGATGGACATTTCGTGAATTTTGAGTTGACGGTTGGACAAATTGAAAACCACATTCAGTTCCTTTTCTTAGAAGTTTTCTTTGATTTTCCTCCGCTACTGTCCCCCTCGCCTTGTGTTGATCCTTTTACTGGGAGAGGCTGTGCGATGGGGTCTTGTGTGGCCCCCACATTTGCCAACGTCTTCATGTTTGCTAAAGAACGTCTACTTCTTTTCATGAATACACCCTTTGCCCAGGGCATAATCTGGATGACAAGGTACATAGATTACCTTTCTCATACGTCCTAGAGGATGCTGGGGTCACATCAAGAACCATGGGGTATAGACGGGATCCGCAGGAGACATGGGCACTTTAAGACTTTCAACGGGTGTGACCTGGCTCCTCCCTCTATGCCCCTCCTCCAGACCCCAGTTTAGAATCTGTGCCCAGGCAGACTGGATGCACACTGAGGAGCTCTACTGAGTTTCTCTGAAAAGTTTTTAGGTTTTTTATTTTCTGGGAGAACTGCTGGCAACAGTCTCCCTGCTTCGTGGGACTTAGGGGAGAGAAGTCAGACCTACTTCTGTGAGTTAAAGGCTCTGCTTCTTTGGCTACAGGACACCATTAGCTCCTGAGGGTTTGGAACACTAGGTACGCCTAGGGGTTCATTCCCAGAACCCGCCGTCACCCCCCTTGCAGAGCCAGAAGTCAGAAGACAGGTGAGTAGAAGAAGATCAGAAGACTTCAGTGATGGCTTTGAGGTACCGCGCAGCGATTGCACGCTGCACGCCATGCTCCCACACACAACGGCACTACAGGGTGCAGGGCGCGGGGGGGGGGGGGGGGGGGGCACCCTGGGCAGCATATAAATCCTCAAAATACCCTGGTAAGAGGGGACATAAGTGCCAAGGCACTGTCCTAACCCCCGCCAGTATAAATATTAGTTGGAAAATGGCGGGATGAAGTGCGCCATTGAGAGGCGGAACTTTTTCCTCACAGCCCACACACACATACACTGCTAGACATATGCAGGGCGCAGGGGGGGGGCGCCCTGGGCAGAAAAAACACTTGTTTATGGCAAAAAGGGACATTAACGCTCACTGTCCTACCCCCGCCAGTGAAATTAATTATTTAATTAAGAGCGGGAGAAGCGTGCCATTATGGGGGCGGGGCTTCTTCCTCACTAAGCCAGCACACAACTCAGCGCCATTTTCTCCTCCAGAGAAATGCTGGTCCTCCCTTCACTACTGACTTGTATCAGGGTGCAAAAAAAGAGGGGGGGGGGGGCGATGTATATGGTGCTTGTATTGTATCATGTTATATTATAAAGCGCTGCAGGTCTGTTTTATGATCTATTTCACAGATTTGTGTGTTTGCACTGGGGTGTGAACTGGCTAACCCCTTTTATGTGTCCCTCTGACAGAGGTCTGTCCCCTATTAAGAAAAAGAAAAGGAGGGGAACTCCTATCACATTAGCGCCTATAAGCTGCCCTGAACTACGTCCCTTCTTAGAGTGTCACCACACTCCCAAACAAGTGATAAATACAAGAAAATAGAAGGGATGCAGCTCTTGGCGCTATATATAGCGCCAAGAGCTGCATCCCTTCTGTCCCCTTTTAGTCCCAGTGTGTCTGTAGGTGTGTGTGGTACACATGGGTGACATATCTGAAGCAGGGAGTTCCTTCACGGAGGAAACCATTTGGGGACGCATGGGGATTGGTTAAGGCTGTATCTAAGGCTACATGCTGAATATGTAGAAGATATGTTTGTCAGCATTCTGTTTCTTCCATCTGCAGGCGACCCTCTCTGGGTCACATAAAGTCCATTTACAAATGTTATGACTACTGCTACCGACGCGGACTCTGAGTCCTGTGTAGCCGATAGGGGTTCCAGGAAAATAGATAAAATAAGACGAGCTTAATATATTCTTTCCCGGCAGTCACCCCCTGTGTTAGACAGTGTACTGTCTAGGGTGAAAAAGAAGGTAATTCTCCCTATACCTGGCACGGCTTCAGTAAACGGGCCGACGAACCGAAAGGTGAAAACTATATGTTGCAAAGAGACACTTCAGGTCCACTATTGCTTGCGCGTGGGTGTGTCACGTTATTACAAAATGGTCAGAGAACGTGTCATCAGAAATATCAAAGACGCTGCCGCATACATGCTAGGAGCAATAAAAGATATTGGACTCTTCAGTTCACAAGCAGCTGCCATGGCAGTATCGGCTCGGCAGGCGTTGGGGATTCGCCAGTGAAACGCGGATGCAAATTCCAAAAGAAATATGGAGGATCTCCTATACAAAGGTGAGGCCTTATTTGGGATGGACTGGAGGCGTTGGTCTCAGCGGCTACCGCAGGTAAGTCGACATTTTTTGCCCTCTGCACGGGCACCGGCAAAGAGATCACCCTCACATGCAGTCCTTTCGACCCAGTAAGTACAGCGAAAGGGTTCCCCTTAGGGTAAGAGACATAAAGATGTCTACAGCGGCTTCAGGTTGCCACGAAAAGAGGGCTACCCATACTTCTGCCATGTGTACAGCATGACGCTGGGGCTCTCTCGCGAGAGGTCGCTCGGGTGGGGGCACGTCTAAAACTACTCAGTCAGAATTAGAGTCAATCTGACCTGGATCCCTGAGTTTTACACATAGTGTCCCAGGGGTACGAATCAAGACGTTCCCCCATGCCGATTTTAAATACGACCTTACCGGCGTCTCTTCCAGGAAGAGAAGCAGTTATATTGGTAATTCAAATGTTCTGTCAGGACCAGGTCATAGTCCTGGTGCCTGGGCCACAACAAAGGGACGGGGTTATTCAAGCCTCCTTGTTGTTCCGAAACCGAATGGCTTAGTCAGACCGCCCCTGAACCTAAAAATCTGAATCTCTACTAAAAACGGTTCAAGTTCAAGATGGAATCACTGGGGGCAGTGATTTCCACTCTGGAGGAGGGCGATTACAGGGGGTCAGTAGATAAAGGATGCTTACCTGCATGTTCCCTTTTATCCTCCTCACCAGGCTTATCTGTGATTCGCGGTTCAGAATTGCCATTACCGATTCCAGACGTTACCTTTCGGTATCTCCACGGCGCAGAGGGCTTTTCACCAAGGGGATGGTGGAGATGCTGATCCTCCTGCGTCAAGAAGGAGTCAATATAATTCCTTATCTAGACGATCTCCTGATAATGGCGAGATCCAGGGAGCAGTTGTTACAAAACATCACACTCTCCCTGTCAATACTCCAACAACATGGTTGGATCATAAATTATCCAAAGTCACAGTTGGAACCGACGACAAGATTGTCTTTTCTCGGGATGATTCTGGACACATAGGTTCAGAGAGTATTTCTTCCGGTGGAAAAGGCTCTGGAAATCCAGAAAATGGTAAAACAGATATTGAAACCATCAAGTGTGTCGATCCATCAGTGCATTCAGTTGTTGGGGAAGATGGTGGCGGCCTACGAGGCCATACAGTTTGGCAGGTTCCATGCCAGGGTATTCCAGTGGGACCTGTTGGACAAGTGGTCGTGATCACACCTACACATGCACCGGAAGATAATCCTGTCGTCAAAAGCCAGGATTTCGCTCCTGTGGTGGCTACACAGTTCTCACCTACTGGAGGGACGCAGGTTCGGGATTCAGGACTGGGTCCTGGTAACCACGGATACAAGTCTCTGAGGCTGGGGAGCTGTCACTCAGGGGGAGAGCTTCCAAGGAAAATGGTCAAGTCAGGAAGCCTGCCTTCACATAAATGTGCTGGATTTGAGAGCCATTTACAACGGCCTTCAACAAGTGGTACATCTTCTTCAAGATCATTCCGGGCAGATCCAGTCGGACAATGTAACAGCAGTTGCGTACATAAACAGACAGGGCGGAACGAAAAGCAGAGCGCCAATGGCAGAGGTGACGAAGATCCTCCTCTGGGCAGAAAGACATGTAAAGGCTCTGTCGGTAATTTTCATTCCGGGAGTAAACAACTGGGAAGCAGACTTCCTCAGAAGACACGATCTCCATCCAGGAGAGTGGGGCCTCCACCAAGAAGTCTTCGCAGAAGTGACAAGTCTTTGGGGAGTTCCTCAAGTAGACATGATGACATCTCGTCTCAACAAGAAGCTTCAGAAATATTGTTCCAGGTCGAGAGACCCTCAAGCAATAGCAGTGGATGCTCTAGTGGCCCAGTGGGTGTTCCGGTTGGTGTATGTCTTCCCTCCACTTCCGCTGATCCCAAAAGTGCTCAGGATCATAAAGAGAGCAAGAATACGAGCTATCTTCATTACCCCAGACTGGCCAAGGAGGGCTTGGTACCCAGATCTTTAGGAGTTGCTCATAGAAGATCCTCGGCCTCTTCCTCTTTGCGAGGACCTGCTGCAGCAGGGGCCATGCGTGTATCAAGACTTACCGCGGATATGTTTGACGGCATGGCTGTTGAGCGCCGGATCCTAGCCCGTAAGGGTATTCCCAAGGAAGTCATCCCCACCCTTATTCAGGCCAGGAAAGGAGTAACGTCGAAACATTACCACCGTATTTGGAGAAAATATGTGTCTTGGTGTGAATCCAAGAAGGCTCCTACGGAAGAGTTTCAGTCGGGACGTTTTCTCCATTTTCTGCAGGCTGGTGTGGAGGCGGGCCTTAGATTGGGGTCAATCAAGGTCCAGATTTCGGCCTTGTCAGTGTTCTTCCAAATACAATTGGCCTCTCTTCCAGAGGTTCAGATCCTCGTGAAAGGGGTTCTGCACATCCAGCCTCCATTTGTGCCTCCAGTGGCAACATGGGACCTCAATGTGGTGTTGCAGTTCCTTCTATCGGATTGGTTTGAGCCTCTACAAAAGATAGAGTTGAAGTTTCTCACTTGGAAAGTGGTGATGCTTTTGGCATTGGCATCTGCACGGCGGGTGTCTGAGTTGGAGGCCTTGTCTCACAAGAGCCCTTACCTGATCTTCCATGAAGATAGGGCAGAGTTGAGAACTCGTCAACATTTTCTTCCAAAGGTGGTTTCATCTTTCCACATAAACCAACCTATGGTGGTTCCAGTAGTTACTGACACATTCACTGAGTCAAAGTCTCTAGATGTGGTTAGAGCTTTGAAGATTTACGTCGCTAGAACAGCTCGAATACGGAAAACAGAGAATTTGTTTGTCCTGTATGCTCCCAACAAGATTGGGTGTCCTGCTTCCAAGCAGACTATTGCGCATTGGATCAGAGGTACGATTCAGCACGCTCATACTACGGCTGGATTGCCGTTACCGACGTCGGTGAAGGCCCATTCCACTAGGAAGGTGGGCTCATCCTGGGCGGCTGCCCGGGGGGTCTCGGCATTGCAACTTTGCCGAGCAGCTACTTGGTCGGGTTCAAACACATTTGCGAAGTTCTACAAGTTTGATACCCTGGCTGATGAGGACCTCATGTTTGGTCAATCGGTGCTGCAGAGTCATCCGCACTCTCCCGCCTGTTCTAGAGCTTTAGAATAAAACCTATGGTTCTTGATGTGACCCCAGCATCCTCTAGGACGTATGAGAAAATAGTATTTTAATACCTACCGGTAAATCCTTTTCTCTTAGTCCGTAGAGGATGCTGGGTGCCCATCCCAGTGCGTACTGTATCTGCAGTTATTGGTTGTGGTTACACACAGGTTGTGTTATGATTTTTGTCAGCATTTTGCTGCATATTCTTCATGCTGTTGGCTGGTGTTCTATTAAATGCCACATTCTGCGGCATGCTTGAGGTGTGAGCTGGTCAGATGCTCACCGTGGTTTAACAATAAATCCTTTCCTCGAAATGTCAGTCTCCCTGGGCACAGTTCCTTAAACTGTAGTCTGGAGGAGGGGCATAGAGGGAGGAGCCAGGTCACACCCTTTGAAAGTCTTAAAGTGCCCATGTCTCCTGTGGATCCCGTCTATACCCCATGGTTCTTGATGTGACCCCAGCATCCTCTATGGACTAAGAGAAAAGGATTTACCGGTAGGTATTAAAATCCTATTTTTCCTCATCTGGAGGGGCCCACAGGATACCATCGCAGAACACATTGCTATGGCCAATACTCAGTACAATAATATCAAATTTACTTTCACCATTAGTGACCTGAGCATTAACGTTTTGGATGTCCGGGTCACCTTGACGGACAAGCAGCTACATGGAGGCAGGATCTTCTTTCACACAACCACCTACTGGCAAACGTATTAGCATCAAGTTTGTACATACCTGTTCGAGCAAATTTGTTGTATATTTAATCCGCTGCCCCTGTGTAATGTTTTATGTGGGTAAAACCACTTGTAGCTTCAAAGAACGGATGGCGACACACAGGATGTTTATACGCCAAGCGCTTGAGGGCTCAGAGTCTGAGCAACCCGTAGCGAGACATTTAAAGGCACAGAAACATAATTTGGCGACCTTACACTACAAAATCATCGACCATGATACCCCAAACTTTAGGGGAGGGGATTGGGGTAAGAGGTTATTGCAACAGGAGACGCGATGGATCTACACTTTGAACACCATGGCCCCGCTGGTCCTTAACGAACAGATCAATTTGAATTGCTATTTGTGACTTTCTTTTTTGACCTATTTTCAGTTGGGTAGTATACCTTGCAGATTGCTTTATTTGGGTTTATAACAATCTTTTACTTAGGGGAGGAGGCACTATTGATTTGCTTACATGTGGGTTCACAAGCTTAGCACGCTTAGTGTAGCATCCTGTGTATGATCTCGGACTTTTTTACTAATGCATCAGTGTCTCACTAAATCCTCAGCTCATATTACATGTTATTGTTTATATACGGTGGTGTGAATTTGTTTTAGCGCTAAGTGACTGCTTTCAACAGATAGGCTTTACGTTCTGCTATCTGTATCTCCTTTCCTGGTGACGGCACTGTTTGTTTATCTCCTGTTGCTAGGTGATGCCAGGACCGGAACTGGTGCGGAGGAGCGCCCGTCGCAAGTGTGTGACGTCACCCACCCGGCGCCCCGCTCACGTTGCACGCAGTCCGATTTACTTGATGACCTCTATATAGGTACGTTTGTTCGCACTGTAAAAATGTGACTGACCCCATGAGGAAGGTGCAATAACCGAAACGGGCCATTGGGATGGCCATGTGTTTAAAAGCCAACTACATCCAAGATGTTTGGATTAGTATAAATGCTGCTTTTTTGTCTATGAAAGCCTGAAGCTTTTTTAAGAATTAAAGAATGTTTTCTATTGCTTAAAATGGTGGTGTGCTGGTTTGCTACTGTTTTTCAACTTGGATTACTGTAGACTCAAATACTATATATTTTTTTTTATTTATATTTGTTTTTTTACAATTGATAGTCAATTGATGTTATTGTTTATTATTATTAAGAACGTGTCTTGACTTACTGCCTTATCAGTAACCTTATTTTATATTCCTTTTATTAGTGCAGTGCCACACCTTTTTCTTTTTTCTCGTAATGTTGACTTTGTTGAAATGCTTATATTGAACATGTCGGCACCTGCAGAATGTTGACATGTGCATAATGTTCACATGAAAAGTTGTTATTCAACATTAACCAGCAGCTGAGAGTTAAGGGCCGTATTCACGGCCAGATTTGGGGAGAGATGCATGCAGGCCAATCTAGCACCAGCGATAGCGATGCACGGGGCCGCGCATCGCTATCGCTGTGGGGGTACACACGGAGTGATCACTTCTTAAAATCTAAGCAATCTAGTCAGATTGCTTAGATTTTAAGCAGCGATCGCTCCATGAGTACCCCCCTTTAGGCTGCTGGAGAGAAGGTTAAGATCAGGCACTAGGAGGAGGGTTATGCTATCAGAGGAGAGATTAGGCACTAGGAGGAGGGTTATGATATCAGAGGAGAGATTAGGCACTCGGAGGAGGGTTATGCTATCAGAGGAGAGATTAGGCACTCGGAGGAGGGTTATGCTATCAAAGGAGAGATTAGGCACTCGGAGGTGGGTTATGCTATCAGAGGAGAGATTAGGCACTAGGAGGTGGGTTATACCAGAAAAGAGATTAGGCACTCGGAGGAGAGTTATGCTATCAGAGGAGAGATTAGGCACTAGGAGGTGGGTTATGCTATCAGAGGAGATATTAGGCACTAGGAGGAGGGTTATGCTATCAGAGGAGAGATTAATCACTAGGAGGAGGGGTATGCTATCAGAGGAGAGATTAGGCACTAGGAGGAGGGTTATGCTATCAGAGGAGATATTAGGCACTAGGAGGAGGGTTATGCTATCAAAGGAGAGATTAGGCACTAGGAGGAGGGTTATGCTATCAAAGGAGAGATTAGGCACTAGGAGGAGGGTTATACTATCAGAGGAGAGATTAGGCACTAGGAGGAGGGTTATGCTATCAAAGGAGAGATTAGGCACTAGGAGGAGGGTTATGCTATCAAAGGAGAGATTAGGCACTAGGAGGAGGGTTATGCTATCAGAGGAGAGATTAGGCACTAGGAGGAGGGTTATGCTATCAGAGGAGAGATTAGGCACTAGGAGGAGGGTTATGCTATCAGAGGAGAGATTAGGCACTAGGAGGAGGGTTATGCTATCAGAGGAGAGATTAGGCACTAGGAGGAGGGTTATGCTATCAGAGGAGAAATTAGGCACTAGGGGGAGGGTTATGATATCAGAGGAGAGATTAGGCACTAGGAGGAGGGTTATGATATCAAAGGAGACATTATGCACTAGGAGGAGGGTTATGATATCAGAGGAGAGATTAGGCACTATGAGGAGGGTTATGCTATCAGAGGAGAGATTAGGCACTAGGAGGAGGGTTATGCTATCAGAGGAGAGATTAGGCACTAGGAGGAGGGTTATGCTATCAGAGGAGAGATTAGGCACTAGGAGGAGGGTTATGCTATCAGAGGGGGGTTATGTTATCAGAGGAGAGATTAGGCACTAGGAGGAGGGTTATGCTATCAGGGGAGGGTTATGCTATCAGAGTAGAGATTAGGCACTAGGAGGAGGGTTATGCTATCAGAGGAGGGTTATGATTTCAGATTGAGAGATTAGGCACTATGAGGAGGGTTATGCTATCAGAGGAGGGTTATGCTATCAGAGGAGAGATTAGGCACTAGGTGGAGGGTTATGCTATCAGAGGAGAGATTAGGCACTAGGTGGAGGGTTATGCTATCAGAGGAAAGATTAGGCACTAGGAGGAGGGTTATGCTATCAGAGGAGAGATTAGGCACTAGAAGGCGAGTTATGCTATCAGAGGAGGGTTATGCTATCAGATTGAGAGATTAGGCACTAGGAGGAGGGTTATGCTATCAGAGTAGAGATTAGGCACTAGGGGAAGGGTTATGCTATCAGAGGAGAAATTAGTCACTAGGAGGAGGGTTATGCTATCAGAGGAGAGATTAGGCACTAGAAGGAGAGTTATGCTATCAGAGGAGGGTTATGCTATCAGATTGAGAGATTAGACACTAGGAGGAGGGTTATGCTATCAGAGGAGAGATTAGGCACTAGGAGGAGGGTTATGCTATCAGAGGAGAAATTAGGCACTAGGGGGAGGGTTATGATATCAGAGGAGAGATTAGGCACTAGGACAGGCTTTTTCAACCAGTGTGCCGTGGCACACTAGTGTGCCGCGACCAGTTGCAAGGTGTGCCGCGGAGCCAGAGCAGATTCCTGCACCTTCAGAGTGACTGTTGGCCCGGGCTCTTAGAGGATCAGTCGTGCTCTGGCCGTGACCTATGCCTTGAAGACACGGCGGTGTGATATCATAGGTCACGGCCATCGTGTCTCACCACCTAGCCAGCCCACCCACCTGCATAGACATCTTCAAATTCCCACATGCATAAACTGCTTTCCTTGCCCACCCACATCCACACCTGCCCAACCGCCCGCTGCTCAGTATTCGCAGCACTCCACTATGAACAACGCCAGCCACTGAGGTACAGGGAGGAGGACAGCTGACCGGTAGGGGTTAATATTTGTTATTTTATTTTTCCAGTGGGGAACAATAGGATTTATGTGGGGAGAATAAGGATTTTTGGATTTATGGGGGAAACAATGTGAATAATTCATGTGGGGAGCAACATGATTTATGTGGGGAGCAATGTAATTGTTTTTTCTGTGTAGGCCAATGTATGTGTGTTTTTTTTTTTTTTTACTGTGACGGCCAATGAGTGTTTTTTGTTTTTTTCTGTGTGGGAACTGATGGTGTGCCTTGGCAATTTTAAAATATTGTTTGGTGTGCCGTGGGTAAAAAAAGGTTGAAAATCACTGCACTAGGAGGAGGGTTATGCTATCAGAGCAGAGATTAGTCACTAGGAGGAGGGTTATGCTATCAGAGGAGAGATTAGGCACTAGAAGGAGGGTTATGCTATCAGAGGATAGATTAGGCACTAGGAGGAGGGTTAGGATATCTAAAAAGAGATTATGCACTAGGAGGAGGGTTATGATATCAGAGGAGAGATTAGGCACTAGGAGGAGGGTTATGCTATCAAATGAGAGATTAGGCACTAGGAGGAGGGTTATGCTATCAGAGGAAGGTTTTGCTATCAGAGGAGAGATTAGGCACTAGGAGGAGGGTTATGCTATCAGAGGAGGGTTATGCTATCAGATTGAGAGATTAGGCACTAGGAGGAGGGTTATGCTATCAGAGGAGAGATTAGGCACTAGTAGGAGGGTTATGCTATCAGAGCAGAGATTAGGCACTAGGAGGTGGGTTATGCTATCAGAGGAGAGATTAGGCACTAGGAGGAGGGTTATGCTATCAGAGGAGAGATTAGGCACTAGGAGGAGGGTTATGCTATCAGGAGAGATTAGGCACTAGGAGGAGGGTTATGCTATCAGAGGAGAGATTAGGCACTAGGAGGAGGGTTATGCTATCAAAGGAGAGATTAGGCACTAGGAGGAGGGTTATGCTATCAGAGGAGAGATTAGGCACTAGGGGGAGGGTTATGATATTAGAGCAGGGATTAGGCACTAGGAGGAGGGTTATGCTATCAGAGAAGAGATTAGGCACTAGGAGGAGGGTTATGCTATCAGAGGAGGGTTATGCTATCAGATTAAGAGATTAGGCACTAGGAGGAGGGTTATGCTATCAGAGGAGAGATTAGGCACTAGGAGGAGGGTTATGCTATCAGAGGAGGGTTATGCTATCAGAGGAGAGATTAGGCACTAGGAGGTGGGTTATGCTATCAGAGGAGAGATTAGGCACTAGGAGGAGGGTTATGCTATCAGAGGAGAGATTAGGCACTAGGAGGAGGGTTATGCTATCAGGAGAGATTAGGCACTAGGAGGAGGGTTATGCTATCAGAGGAGAGATTAGGCACTAGGAGGAGGGTTATGCTATCAAAGGAGAGATTAGGCACTAGGAGGAGGGTTATGCTATCAGAGGAGAGATTAGGCACTAGGGGGAGGGTTATGATATTAGAGCAGGGATTAGGCACTAGGAGGAGGGTTATGCTATCAGAGAAGAGATTACGCACTAGGAGGAGGGTTATGCTTTTAGAGGAGAGATTAGGCACTAGGAGGAGGGTTATGCTATCAGAGCAGAGATTAGGCACTAGGAGGTGGGTTATGCTATCAGAGGAGAGATTAGGCACTAGGAGGAGGGTTATGCTATCAGAGGAGAGATTAGGCACTAGGAGGAGGGTTATGCTATCAGAGGAGAGATTAGGCACTAGGAGGAGGGTTATGCTATCAGAGGAGAGATTAGGCACTAGGAGGAGGGTTATGCTATCAGAGGAGGGTTATGCTGTCAGAGGAGAGATTAGGCACTAGGAGGAGGGTTATGCTATCAGAGGAGGGTTATGCTATCAGATTGAGAGATTAGGCACTATGAGGAGAGTTATGATATCAGAGGAGAGATTAGGCACTAGGAGGAGGGTTATGCTGTCAGAGGAGAAATTAGGCACTAGGAGGAGGGTTATGCTATCAGAGGAGGGTTATGATATCAGATTGAGAGATTAGGCACTAGGAGGAGGGTTATGCTATCAGAGGAGAGATTAGGCACTAGGAGGAGGGTTATGCTATCAGAGCAGAGATTAGGCACTAGGAGGTGGGTTATGCTATCAGAGGAGAGATTAGGCACTAGGAGGGGGGTTATGCTATCAGTGGAGAGATTAGGCACTAGGAGGAGGGTTATGCTATCAGGAGAGATTAGGCACTAGGAGGAGGGTTATGCTGTCAGAGGAGAGATTAGGCACTAGGAGGAGGGTTATGCTATCAGAGGAGGGTTATGCTATCAGATTGAGAGATTAGGCACTAGGAGGAGGGTTATGCTATCAGAGGAGAGATTAGGCACTAGGGGGAGGGTTATGATTTCAGAGGAGAATTTAGGCACTAGGAGGAGGGTTATGCTATCAGAGCAGAGATTAGGCACTAGGAGGAGGGTTATGCTATCAGAGGAGAGATTAGGCACTAGGAGGAGGGTTATGCTATCAGAGAAGAGATTAGGCACTAGGAGGAGGGTTATGCTATCAGATTGAGAGATTAGGCACTAGAAGGAGGGTTATGCTATCAGAGGAGAGATTAGGTACTAGGGGGAGTGTTATGATATCAGAGGAGAGATTAGGCACTAGGAGGTGCGTTATGCTATCAAAGGAGAGATTAGGCACTAGGAGGAGGGTTATGCTATCAGAGAAGAGATTAGGCACTAGGGGGAGGGTTATAATATTAGAGCAGAGATTAGGCACTAGGAGGAGGGTTATGCTATCAGAGAAGAGATTAGGCACTAGGAGGAGGGTTATGCTATCAGAGGAGAGATTAGGCACTAGGAGGAGGGTTATGCTATCAGAGGAGAAATTAGGCACTAGAGGTGCCTTATGCTATCAGAGAAGAGATTAGGCACTAGGAGGAGGGTTATGCTATCAGAGGAGAGATTAGGCACTAGGAGGAGGGTTATGCTATCAGATGAGAGATTAGGCACTGGGAGGAGGGTTATGCTATCAGAGGAGGGTTATGCTATCAGATTGAGAGATTAGGCACTATGAGGAGGGTTATGCTATCAGAGGAGAGATTAGGCACTAGGGGGAGGGTTATGATTTCAGAGGAGAATTTAGGCACTAGGAGGAGGGTTATGCTATCAGAGGAGAGATTAGGCACTAGGAGGAGGGTTATGGTATCAGAGGAGGGTTATGCTATCAGAGGAGAGATTAGGCACTAGGAGGAGGGTTATGCTATCAGAGGAGGGTTATGCTATTAGATTGAGAGATTAGGCACTATGAGGAGGGTTATGCTATCAGAGGAGAGATTAGGCACTAGGGAGAGGGTTATGATATTAGAGCAGAGATTAGGCACTAGGAGGTGGGTTATGCTATCAGAGAAGAGATTAGGCACTAGGAGGAGGGTTATGCTATCAGAGGAGAGATTAGGCACTAGGAGGACGGTTATGCTATCAGAGGAGAGATTAGGCACTAGGAGGAGGGTTATGCTATCAGAGGAGGGTTATGATATCAGATTGAGAGATTAGGCACTAGGAGGAGGGTTATGCTATCAGAGGAGAGATTAGGCACTAGGAGAAGGGTTATGATTTCAGAGGAGAATTTAGGCACTAGGAGGAGGGTTATGCTATCAGAGCAGAGATTAGGCACTAGGAGGAGGGTTATGCTATCGGAGGAGAGATTAGGCACTAGGAGCAGGGTTATGCTATCAGAGAAGAGATTAGGCACTAGGAGGAGGGTTATGCTATCAGATTGAGAGATTAGGCACTAGGAGGAGGGTTATGCTATCAGAGGAGAGATTAGGTACTAGGGGGAGGGTTATGATATCAGAGGAGAGATTAGGCACTAGGAGGAGGGTTATGCTATCAGAGCAGAGATTAGGCACTAGGAGGTGCGTTATGCTATCAAAGGAGAGATTAGACACTAGGAGGAGGGTTATACTATCAGAGGAGAGATTAGGCACTAGGAGGAGGGTTATGCTATCAGAGGAGAAATTAGGCACTAGGAGGTGGGTTATGCTATCAGAGAAGAGATTAGGCACTAGGAGGAGGGTTATGGTATCAGAGGAGAGATTAGGCACTAGGAGGAGGGTTATGCTATCAGATGAGAGATTAGGCACTAGGAGGAGGGTTATACTATCAGAGGAGGGTTATGCTATCAGATTGAGAGATTAGGCACTAGGAGGAGGGTTATGCTATCAGAGGAGAGATTAGTCACTAGGGGGAGGGTTATGATTTCAGAGGAGAATTTAGGCACTAGGAGGATGGTTATGCTATCCGAGGAGAGATTAGGCACTAGGAGGAGTGTTATGCTATCAGAGGAGGGTTATGCTATCAGATTGTGAGATTAGGCACTATGAGGAGGGTTATGATATCAGAGGAGAGATTAGGCACTAGGGGGAGGGTTATGATATTAGAGCAGAGATTAGGCACTAGGAGGAGGGTTATGCTATCAGAGGAGAGATTAGGCACTAGGGGGAGGGTTATGATGTCAGAGGAGAGATTAGGCACTAGGAGGAGGGTTATGCTATCAGAGCAGAGATTAGGCACTAGGAGGAGGTTTATGCTATCAGAGGAGAGATTAGGCACTAGGAGGAGGGTTATGCTATCAGAGGAGAGATTAGGCACTAGGAGGAGGGTTATGCTATCAGAGGAGGGTTATGCTATCAGATTTAGAGATTAGGCACTAGGAGGAGGGTTATGCTATCAGAGGAGAGATTAGGCACTAGGGGAAGGGTTATGCTATCAGAACAGAGATTAGGCACTAGGAGGAGGGTTATGCTATCAGAGGAGAGATTAGGCACTAGGAGGAGGGTTATGCTATCAGAGGAGAGATTAGGCACTAGGAGGAGGGTTATGCTATCAAAGGAGAGATTCAGCACTAGGAGGAGGGTTATGATATCAGAGGAGAGATTAGGCACCCCGAGGAGGGCTATGCTATCAGAGCGAGATTCGGCACTAGGAGGAGTGTTATGATATCAGAGGAGAGATTAGGCACTAGGAGGAGGGTTATGCTATCAGAGGAGAGATTAGGCACTAGGAGGAGGGTTATGCTATCAAAGGAGAGATTCGGCACTAGGAGGAGGGTTATGCTATCAGAGGAGAGATTAGGCACTAAGAGGAGGGTTATGCTATCAGAGGAGAGATTAGGCACTAGGAGGAGGGTTATGCTATCAGAGGAGAGATTAGGCACTAGGAGAAGGGTTATGCTATCAGATTGAGAGATTAGGCACTAGCAGGAGGGTAATGCTATCAAAGGAGAGATTAGGCACTAGGAGGAGGGTTATGCTATCAGAGAAGAGATTAGGCAATAGGAGGAGGGTTATGCTATCAGAGGAGAGATTAGGCACTAGGAGGAGGGTTATGCTATCAGATGAGAGATTAGGCACTAGGAGGAGGGTTATGCTATCAGAGGAGGGTTATGCTATCAGATTGAGAAATTAGGCACTAGGAGGAGGGTTATGCTATCAGAGGAGAGATTAGGCACTAGGGGGAGGGTTATGATTACAGAGGAGAATTTAGGCACTAGGAGGACGGTTATGCTCTCAGAGGAGAGATTAGGCACTAGGAGGAGGGTTATGCTATCAGAGGATGGTTATGCTATCAGAGGAGAGATTAGGCACTAGGAGGAGGGTTATGATATCAGATTGAGAGATTAGGCACTATGAGGAGGGTTATGATATCAGAGGAGAGATTAGGCACTAGGGGGAGGGTTATGATATTAGAGCAGAGATTAGGCACTAGGAGGAGGGTTATACTATCAGAGGAGAGATTAGGCACTAGGAGGAGGGTTATGCTATCAGAGGAGAGATTAGGCACTAGGAGGAGGGTTATGCTATCAGAGGAGAGACTAGGCACTAGGAGGAGGGTTATGCTATCAAAGAAGAGATTCGGCACTAGGAGGAGGGTTATGCTATCAGAGGAGAGATTAGGCACTAGGAGGAGGGTTATGCTATCAGAGGAGAGATTAGGCACTAGGAGGAGGGTTATGCTATTAGAGGAGAGATTAGGCACTAGGAGGAGGGTTATGATATCAGATTGAGAGATTAGGCACTAGTGTCACAACTGAGGGCCTGAGCTGACGGGAGGCAGCCTCAGTTGTAGGGGCCGAGATGTACCGGAACCTGGGAGGTTGTATCAGACCCCTGGACATGTAAGTAACATGAATAATAACTGCCCAAAGGCGTGACCACGACAACTTGGATAAAAGTCAATGATGTTTATTATGACAACTCCGCAACACAGCAGCAGTAAAAGAAAACGTAAAAGTCAGCAAAGAATAAATACAGTTCCTGGGTACTACAGGATGGCAGGAGCCACAGGGCACTGGTAGTGTGAGATAGTTCTTATGATCTTCTAGATGGAAAGTCCTTACCAGGCCCGACTGTAGCAATGGAGATAACCCAGGATTGTGCCAGCTGGTGTTCCAGGAAAAGCTGGGTTGCTGAAGATAAAACAGCTGCTGTGGATACTGGCTGGAACCAGACTGTTGTTAGCACGGAGTGGATACTGGCTGGAACCAGTTAAATAATAAATGAACTTGGGAGCGATGAAATATGAACTGAAATGTAGAACTTGAGAGCGGAGAAATAATAATACCGGTGGAGAGTGGTAAAGTGTAGAAAGGACACCGGCCCTTTAAGGGAAGCTGTACTCTGCTGGAAGCTGAGCTGGAAGCAGGTAATGTTGTAGCTGGAAACAGATGAATCCACAATGGATTGGAGAGTCAGGCTACACCGCAGGTGGAATGCTGGTGCGGGTCTCTATGGTGGAAGTCTTGAGACAGGAGCTGGAACCTGGAAGACAATCACAGGAGAGAGACAAACAGGAACTAGGTTTGACAACCAAAGCACTGACGCCTTCCTTGCTCAGGCACAGTGTATTTATACCTGCAGCAAGGAAGGGATTGGCTAGGCAATTATGCAGATTATCAATACTGAGAACAGATTGGTGGAAATGATCAGCTGACAGAATCCAAGATGGCTGCGCCCATGCAGACACTTGGAGGGAAGTTTGGTTTGTAATCCATGTGGTAATGAAAACAGTAATGGCGGCGCCGGCCACCGGAGACAGGAGGCGCCAGGCTGACAGATGCACATCCAACCACGCGGACACAGCGGAGGCCGCGGCTGACGTAATCGCCACTCAGACACTCTGCATGCAGAAGTTCAGGGACGGCGGCGGAGGCCGCGGGAGACGCCATGCCAGGTGTAATATGGCGTTTACTGTGACAGCGTCCCAGAGTGACAGGAGAGGATACAGGAATGTACACATCAGGATAACAGATGGGATCCGGTCCTGGAGCGCTGAGCCAGCCTTAGGAGGCATCTGATGGGTAAGAAATGGCGTCCAGATACCCGGATCGTGACAGCACCCCCCCCTTTAGGAGTGGCCCCAGGACACTTCTTTGGCTTTTGAGGAAACTTGGAATGGAATCTCCGGACCAAGGCAGGAGCATGGACATCAGAAGCATTGGTCCATGAACGTTCCTCAGGACCATAACCCTTCCAGTCAATAAGATATTGTAGTTGACCGTAACGGTGACGTGAGTCCAGGATCTTGGCCACTTCATACTCAACGCCTCGTTGAGTTTGGACTTTCGGAGTTGGAGGAAGTGAGGAATGAAACCGATTCAAGATCAGCGGTTTCAACAGGGAAACATGGAATGTCCTGGGTATTTTTAAGAAGGGAGGCAACTGGAGTCTGTAAGCAACAGGATTGATGACTTGTTTAATCTTGAAAGGACCGATATAGCGAGGTGCAAACTTCATACTGGGAACTCTTAACCTCAAATTCTTCGTGGATCACCCACCTTGAGAGCAGGAACTGCTCGACGCTTCTTATCCGCAAACTTCTTGTACCTGAACGATGCCTTGAGCAGAGCTGATCGTACTCTCTTCCAGATATTGGCAAACTGATGCAAGGTGATATCCACTGCGGGAACAGAAGTTGCTGGAAGCGGTTGGAACTCAGGGACTTTAGGGTGGAATCCAAAGTTAGTGAAGAATGGTGTTGAAGCAGATGAAGAATGATACTGGTTGTTATGACAGAACTCGGCCCAGGGAAGTAATTGAACCCAGTCATCTTGAGAGGAGGACACATAGATGCGGAGGAAGGCCTCCAAGTCCTGATTCACCCTCTCGGTTTGACCATTGGTCTGAGGATGGTAAGCCGTGGAAAACTTTAGCTTGACTTGGAGGACTTGACATAAACTTCGCCAGAATTTGGCTGTGAATTGAACTCCTCGATCTGAGATAATTTCTTCAGGAAGACCGTGGAGTCGGAAGATCTCTTGTATGAATACTTGAGCCAACTTGGAAGCTGACGGAAGACCGGTGAGAGGAATGAAGTGTGCCATCTTGGTGAACCGGTCAACTACCACCCAGATGGTATTGAACTTGTTGCAGATAGGTAAGTCTGTAATGAAATCCATCGACAAGTGGGTCCATGGTCGACGGGGAACGGATAGTGGAACCAGTTGCCCCGCAGGCGACTGGCGGGATACTTTATGTTGGGCACACTTTGGGCAAGATGCAATAAACTCCAAGACGTCCTTTTTCAGAGTTGGCCACCAATAGGACCTAGAGATAAACTCCAGGGTTTTTTGGATACCTGTATGTCCGGCAAAACGGGAAGCATGGGCCCAATGCATGAGCTTCTTCCTTAGCATCGGCTTCACAAAACTTTTCCCTGATGGGGGCGTAGAGTCCATCCCTACCGTGGAGAATGCCAACGGATTTATAATAGGATGCTTGTCTGAAGACTCTGACTCATTTTCTTGCTCCCATGAGCGGGAACGGGCATCGGCCTTGCGATTCTGAGAGCCCGGACAGAACTGGAGTTTAAAGTCGAACCTGGAAAAGAAAAGTGCCCATCTGGCCTGACGAGGGTTGAGACATTGTGCGCCCTTCAGGTATAAAAGGTTCTTGTGGTCTGTAAGTATGGTGATTGAATGAGAAGCTCCCTCCAACAGATACCTCCACTCTTCTAGAGCGAGGTTGATGGCTAGCAACTCCTGGACGCCAATGGCATAGTTGCGCTCAGCTGGGGAGAACTTCCGGGAGAAGAAACTGCAAGGGTGTAAATGGCCATCTTTAGCCCTCTGAGATAACACCGCTCCTACTCCAACGGAGGAGGCATCCACCTCTAAGATGAAAGGAGAGTCGATGTCAGGCTGTTTCAGAACAGGCGCAGAGATGAACCTTTGTTTTAAAAGATGAAATGCTTGCATGGCTTCTTCAGACCACTTGGACGGGTTAGCACCCTTCTTAGTGAAAGCAGTAATGGTGGAAAAGTCTCGTATAAACTTTCGGTAATAGTTGGCGAACCCTAAGAACCTCTGGACCCCTTTGAGGGTTAAGGGTACCGGCCAATTTTGGATTGCTTGTAGTTTCTCAGGATCCATCTCTAGTCCGGAACCGGACACAATGTACCCTAGAAACGGAATGGACTTGACTTCAAAGACGCATTTTTCTAATTTGCAATAGAGATGATTGACACGGAGACGGGACAGAACCTCTTTAACCCAAAAACGATGTTCCTCTAAATCGTTGGCAAAAATTAGGATATCGTCTAGATAGACCACGACATGACGGTATAGAATGTCTCTGAAGATCTCATTGACAAAATGCTGGAAGACAGCTGGAGCATTGCTCAATCCGAAGGGCATGACGAGGTACTCATAATGTCCGTCACGGGTGTTAAAGGCGGTCTTCCACTCGTCACCCTCACGGATCCGGATGAGATTGTATGCACCTCGCAAGTCCAGCTTTGTAAAGATGGTAGCTCCGCTAACTCTGTCAAAGAGCTCAGTAATCAGGGGTAAAGGATAACGGTTCTTGATGGTAATGTCGTTCAAACCTCTGTAGTCGATGCACGGCCGCAGACCACCATCTTTTTTTTTTACAAAAAAGAAGCCTGCGCCGGCTGGAGAAGAAGAAGGTCGAATGAACCCCTTTGCTAGGTTCTCTTTAATATATTCCTCCATAGAATGCGTCTCAGGCAGAGACAACGGATAAGTTCGGCCTCGAGGTGGAACCTTCCCTGGAACGAGATCAATCGGACAGTCCCATTCTCTATGAGGAGGAAGGATATCAGCAGAAGCTTTACTGAACACATCCGTGAAATCTTGATATGGAGGAGGTGGAACATCAGACGACCTGGGGGAGGAAGAACAGACAGGCAATACTTTAAACAAACATGTCTCAGCACAGGAGGAACCCCATGCCAGGATTTGCGTAGTCGTCCAATCAATTGTAGGATTGTGAAGACGGAGCCATGGAAGGCCCAGGACCACAGGATGTGTGGCTCTTGGAATCACTAAAAAAGAAATAAGTTCGGAATGAAGAACTCCCACTCTCAGACGAACTGGTAGAGTCCTTAAAGAAATAACTGCATCAAAAATTTTGCTGCCATCCACGGCAGTTAAAGAAATGGACGAAGGAAGTCTCTCGGTGGGTAGGGACCACCGTTTAACATAGGCTTCGGTAATAAAGTTCCCAGCTGCTCCGGAATCAAGGAGGGCAATGACGTTCCGATAACGTTGAGCAACTTGAAGCGAGACTGGGAGATTACAATCTTGAGGATATGGAGAGGAGATCATTACTCCTAGCCGGCCCTCTCCTTGGCGAGCTAGGATTTGGAGTTTCCCGGACGTTTGGGACAGGCATTAATGGTGTGAGACGGAGCTGCACAATAGAGACAGAGAAACTCTGAGAGACGTCTTCGGCGCTCAGCAGGAGTTAAACGGGAACGGCCAAGTTGCATGGGCTCATCTTTAGATGGTGACAGTTGACGAGGAGGAGGAGCAGAAGATTTTGGAGCAGATGATCTTCCACGCTCAGTTGCTCTCTCTCTGAAACGTAAATCAACTTTCGTGCAGAGTGAGATTAGCTCATCTAACTTAGAAGGTAAGTCTCTGGTAGCTAACTCATCTTTAATACGCTCAGATAAGCCATGCCAGAATGCAGCATACAGGGCCTCGTCGTTCCATGCCAGTTCGGATGCCAGGATCTGGAACTGTATCAGATATTGTCCTACAGTACGTGACCCCTGGCGTAAACGGAGAATCTCGGATGAAGCTGAGGTTACCCGGCCTGGCTCGTCGAAGATGCGCCTGAATGTTGACACGAAGGCAGTGTAGGAAGATAGCAGGGTGTCGGACCTCTCCCATAACGGTGATGCCCAATCAAGGGCTGAGCCACTGAGAAGAGAAATAATGTAGGCAATTTTTGTACGGTCACTGGGAAAATTGCCAGGTTGTAGCTCAAACTGAATCTCACACTGGTTGAGAAATCCCCTGCAGAATCTTGGAGATCCGTCAAATTTTGCTGGCGTTGGAAGATGAAGACGTGGAGCAGAAATGGGTAAGGTGGGTGGGGTTATAGCTGGAGTCACTGTGGTTGACGCACCAGACGCGCCTGATCCACGGAGAGTTGTCTGAATCCCATCCAGCCGAGTAGAGAGATCCTGGAGACAGCGGATGATGTGGCCCTGTGCAGCCTCCTGATGTTCTAGTCGGGCTGCCAGTTCTTGCATCGGCCTGGCCGCTTGATCCTGGTCTCCGGCTGGATTCATTAGGTCAGTGCTTACTGTCACAACTGAGGGCCTGAGCTGACGGGAGGCAGCCTCAGTTGTAGGGGCTGAGATGTACCGGAACCTGGGAGGTTGTATCAGACCCCTGGACATGTAAGTAACATGAATAATAACTGCCCGAAGGCGTGACCACGACAACTTGGATAAAAGTCAATGATGTTTATTATGACAACTCCGCAACACAGCAGCAGTAAAAGAAAACGTAAAAGTCAGCAAAGAATAAATACAGTTCCTGGGTACTACAGGATGGCAGGAGCCACAGGGCACTGGTAGTGTGAGATAGTTCTTATGATCTTCTAGATGGAAAGTCCTTACCAGGCCCGACTGTAGCAATGGAGATAACCCAGGATTGTGCCAGCTGGTGTTCCAGGAAAAGCTGGGTTGCTGAAGATAAAACAGCTGCTGTGGATACTGGCTGGAACCAGACTGTTGTTAGCACGGAGTGGATACTGGCTGGAACCAGTTAAATAATAAATGAACTTGGGAGCGATGAAATATGAACTGAAATGTAGAACTTGAGAGCGGAGAAATAATAATACCGGTGGAGAGTGGTAAAGTGTAGAAAGGACACCGGCCCTTTAAGGGAAGCTGTACTCTGCTGGAAGCTGAGCTGGAAGCAGGTAATGTTGTAGCTGGAAACAGATGAATCCACAATGGATTGGAGAGTCAGGCTACACCGCAGGTGGAATGCTGGTGCGGGTCTCTATGGTGGAAGTCTTGAGACAGGAGCTGGAACCTGGAAGACAATCACAGGAGAGAGACAAACAGGAACTAGGTTTGACAACCAAAGCACTGACGCCTTCCTTGCTCAGGCACAGTGTATTTATACCTGCAGCAAGGAAGGGATTGGCTAGGCAATTATGCAGATTATCAATACTGAGAACAGATTGGTGGAAATGATCAGCTGACAGAATCCAAGATGGCTGCGCCCATGCAGACACTTGGAGGGAAGTTTGGTTTGTAATCCATGTGGTAATGAAAACAGTAATGGCGGCGCCGGCCACCGGAGACAGGAGGCGCCAGGCTGACAGATGCACATCCAACCACGCGGACACAGCGGAGGCCGCGGCTGACGTAATCGCCACTCAGACACTCTGCATGCAGAAGTTCAGGGACGGCGGCGGAGGCCGCGGGAGACGCCATCCCAGGTGTAATATGGCGTTTACTGTGACAGCGTCCCAGAGTGACAGGAGAGGATACAGGAATGTACACATCAGGATAACAGATGGGATCCGGTCCTGGAGCGCTGAGCCAGCCTTAGGAGGCATCTGATGGGTAAGAAATGGCGTCCAGATACCCGGATCGTGACAACTAGGAGGAGGGTTATGCTATCAGAGGAGAGATTAGGCACTAGGAGGAGGGTTATGCTATCAGATTGAGAGATTAGGCACTAGGAGGAGGGTTATGCTATCAGAGGAGAGATTAGGCACTAGGGGGAGGGTTATGATGTCAGAGGAGAGATCAGGCACTAGGAGGAGGGTTATGCTATCAGAGCAGAGATTAGGCACTAGGAGGAGGGTTATGCTATCAGAGGAGAGATTAGGCACTAGGAGGAGGGTTATGCTATCAAAGGAGAGATTAGGCACTAGGAGGAGGGTTATGCTATCAGAGGAGAGATTAGGCACTAGGAGGAGGGTTATGCTATCAGAGGAGGGTTATGCTATCAGATTTAGAGATTAGGCACTAGGGGGAGGGCTATGCTATCAGAGGAGAGATTAGGCACTAGGGGAAGGGTTATGCTATCAGAACAGAGATTAGGCACTAGGAGGAGGGTTATGCTATCAGAGGAGAGATTAGGCACTAGGGGGAGGGTTATGCTATCAGAGGAGAGATTAGGCACTAGGAGGAGGGTTATGCTATCAAAGGAGAGATTCGGCACTAGGAGGAGGGTTATGATATCAGAGGAGAGATTAGGCACCCCGAGGAGGGTTATGCTATAAAAGCGAGAATCGGCACTAGGAGGAGGGTTATGCTATCAGAGGAGAGATTAGGCACTAGGAGGAGGGTTATGCTATCAGAGGAGAGATTAGGCACTAGGAGGAGGGTTATGCTATCAGAGGAGAGATTAGGCACTAGGAGAAGGGTTATGCTATCAGATTGAGAGATTATGCACTCGGAGGAGGGTTATGCTATCAGATTGAGAGATTAGGCACTAGGAGGAGGGTTATGCTA